>NW_011888798.1:4146674-4178569 GCF_000151845.1 Pteropus vampyrus | reverse complement strand
CTAGATACCAAAGAACATGAGATGTCAAAGCAAGCACAATCTCTGAAGGTAGAAGGAATTGGGGAATATTCTTGAAACAAGAGCAATTGGAAAGGGTGTTAAAATTATGGCATATATTAAACAATGAATTTTAAGAGGGCAGCCCTAGGTAGAATGGCATGGAGATAGGAATGATTATGGTTAAAATCAATTTGGCTTACGCAGATTTTTATTGGATGATAGTAAATATCAAGGATTGTAAATTACAACACTTACAGTCAGGTGAAAAAAATGAGTAAAGCAGGCTAGCTATAAGGCAATGAGTATATGAGGATCCTGGCAAACTAGGGGGCCTGCCCTCTGATTAAAGGAGGCAGACACCTCACAGCTCTAATACAACTGTTGTCCCAAGAGAATGGGTGATAATGTTGCTAGAGTATGTGCTTTTTAAAAATGACATTTCTTCTGATTTTTTTAAATAAGAATACCTATTTTCAACATTTTAAGAAATACTGTGTAGATCAAAGAAATTATGCTTGCCAAAGATTGCTGTCCCTGCCTGCCAGTTTGTAACCTTTGAAAAACTTTTAAGTGGCTGAATGTAGGTTTCAAGTGGCCGAGTATAGGTCTAATTGCCAGATGAGACATTTATAATTCATGTTAGTAGGGAGCCATCGAAGGTTTTTGAGCAGAAGGAATATTTTAAGCCGATTGTTCCAGGAAATTGTTTGTAAAATGGATTATTGGGGGGGGGGTGGAGTTTAGAAGCAAAATATCCATTTTATAAATTATTGTTCTAATCCAGGTTGAAACATTAAGGTCTCAACTAAGGTGTTAGTTGTGGAATTGTAAAGGGAATGATAAGATTCAAAGCAAACCGCTTGAGCCCTTCTAATTTTAGCTGATTCAAATTAGTGTTCTGTCTACCCGAGTTTTCTAATTTCTCCCATTTTTCTTATTTCTTCTTTAATCAAGAGATTAACATAAGTGAGCTCATTAAAAGAAAATCATGTCTCACCAAATGAACCTTGCCATTTTGTGTAATAATTATAGCACAAAAAGAAAGGTTAATCTGATTATACATAATAGAATAAACAGAACCTTTTCAACATCTGTGATAAGTAGTCCTAAATGTTTCTTATATGTCCTCAAACAATAAATACCAATCACTTATGATTTTTAGTAAAAGTCATCTTTGCACTCAAACTTTTGAAAATTAGAAGAGTGTAAATAAAGCAGATATCATTTCCAAACTAAGGATTGAATATCATGTTGAAAATGTACAAGGTGTTATAAGGGACCTCTTGTCTGAAGATTTTGCTTGATGTTATGAAAACATACAGGAAAGAAACCCATGCTTACTGTTTGGTGATAAAGTGTAATTACCTGGCTTTTCCTCCTCATGGTGTTAAATTAAAAAACAATGGTTAATCTATAGCTCATGTTAGTTTGCTTTTGTGTGTTAATAACACAACGATTGTGTAACTCTTTTTTATGAAATTAAAAGCTTTCACAGGAACATCATTCGACTCAGCAATGATTTGCATTACTCCCGATACAGAGAAAACTGTTATGGATGTGTGCCAGGGTATTTCAGATTGCTGGCTCATTCTCTGAGTTTTAGAAGGATATTATTTTTAATTTTGAAGTTCTTTCATGTAACTCCCACACTCCAATCCCTGTCTTGAGCTTTCTGAAACTACTCCTGCAGTCAGCAAATTCAAATAGAGTCATTTCATCCCTAATCATGCACCCAGGTTTAGCATCTCCCTCAGTGGTACTGCTGATGACACATATAACAGAAACCCAGGTGTGGGGAAGGGGGTTATATGGGCCTAACTTGTCTTTCTCACTTGCAAATGAGCTGATTATGTTAGTTTCAGGTAGTAACTCAATTTCCCCAAAGCGTTCTTCCTAAACTAACCTGATACACTCTGATGTAATAAAATCTCTCATTACAAAGAATGTTTGAAATTGCCACTCCCATTCTACCACTTGTTAACATTTCCTCCTCCAAGTTTTGCTGATTTCTCCACACCTCCCACCCAGGCAATTCTGATGTGAGATTTTACATATAGCTTAATGGCAGAAACTCAGGTTTAATTAAAAATAATCCAAGTAAGTAATCCATTTTAATGAGAAAAATGAAAAATAGTGAACTCATAGAATTGTTAAGTAATATAATGTTCTAGGTGAATGACTTATTTGCATGAATGCTTAAATAAAGAATATTCTTGAAAGTACACATAATGTCATGATGTGTTGAAGTTTTATTCCATTTCGTTTCTGTTCTGTTTCATTTACTGACCTTTCTCTTATTCAAAATGGCATTGGTTAAAATGCTTTATTAACCAGAAATTCTAAACTCATCATGGGTAGTTAAAAAAAAAAAAAAATCAACTTGAAACACCACACAATATTTTAAAGTCTCTTCTGAATCATCAAAGACATATTATCTTATTACCTAATTCATTTATTTCCAATGTAACACATAAAATCCTCTAGGTTTTTATATTTTAAATTTAAGCTTTAAACTTTTCTTAAGGCCATCAGAAAACCATATAAGTTCAATTGATTCTTTCTTCTCATTGCTACCCAAGTTTCAGCCCACCTCTTCATTCCCTAGGCATTAAGTAACATGCATAATGCATATTGAGCTTGAAATTTATCTCCCTTGTTAAAAATCAGCTTAGCAGTCATCCCAAGGTAGATGCCTGAAAGCGTCTAATTAATACTTTCTTCCTGACTTCACTGGTCTCCTCTCACCACAGTCCCTTCTCTTATATCCACTAAAGGATCCACTCACAGCTTGCTATGTCATCAACAATTATTTGGCATAATGGGAGATATTTATTTCGGGCTGCTCATATGAGCTCTAAATTTATATTTTCAGTGACCTATTGAACATGATCATTTGTACCTATTGGATGACTCAAAGGACAAAAAATGGAACTCTTTATATTCTCTCTTCTTAAAGCTATATTTTGAATACTGGTTATGTTGTGGAAGGGTAATACACTTTTAACTATACTCTGTGCCAAATACTGATCTAAACTCATTACATAAACTACCTCATTTAATTTTTTACACCTTATAAGAAAATACATTAATAACCTCATTTTACAGGGACAACTGAGGCATAGATGTTAAATAACATCCCTAAAGTCATGTGTCTGGTAAATGGTTGTGCCAATATTTAAGCCCAGGTAGAGTGACTCTAGAACTACTATACTTAAACACTTTAATTTTGTATAGTCAGGAAAATCTAGGCTTGAACCCCAGTTTCTGCTGTTTATGAGCTTGTAACATTGAACAAGTGAATTCATCTCCTTAAATGTCAGTTTCTTCATCATTTAATGAGATAATCATTTCCTCATAGAGTTTAAATGAGAAAAGCCCTGTATGTAAGATGATCAACCCTTTCCAATTTACCCAAGATTTTTCCTGTTACAGCACTATTCCAAGAACTTCCAGCATTAGGAAAGTCAGTACAATTTAAATGCATTTGCATTAATAAATATAATTCTAGACTTCTGAAATTAGTGACAATTTTGTTTACTGCTTACTATCTCATATATCTTTATCTATATATCTATCTTTATCTCTATCTCCTCTATTTATTTAGATATATATCATCATTAGACTTCATCCAAGCTAAATCCTATAGTAACGGTAAGGAAGGCAAAGGCCAAAACCTACCAAGGATCTATCCTTCCTATTCCACATCCTGAACAATCAATGATTAGGCATAAAAGGTCATACCACCGATTCTCAGCTCCCCCAAACTGAGTCATCAAAATCCACTTCTAGAAAGAATCTGATATCAATTATCTATACTGTAATGTGAATTTACATTATAGTATTATCCTTCCTGGAAACATTTGGTCCTTCAGATCCACCACCAATGTAAGAAACACCCTGTTTAAGAGATTTGAGGTACCAGAGAAAAGTTGGGTCAAGTTTCTGGAGACATTCTTGCAATTACCACATGTATGGGGCCATGGAAAACTAGTTGTGTCAGCACTGCTGTTGTAAATACACATTCTTTTGTCTTTTGGTCAAGAAATATATTTTCAGTGTCTGCTATATATCAAACAATTTTTTATACACTGTGGATACAGAAATAAACCAAGTGTGCAGTCTAGTGAAGGTTACTAACATGGGAATGCATGACTATTTTACAATGCAATGAATGTTATAACAGAGGCAGGTATAAAGTATCCTAGAAGTACAGGATATGGCCTGACGGACTCACTCAACAACAGATATTTATTAAGATTCAACAAAATAATACACACTGTTCTAGATGTTTTATTTGTATACTCAAATATTTTTAAATTGAAAATCTTCCAACAGTTGCCAGAGAATTTTTTACACTTATAGCAATCTTTGTGTTGCTTCAATCAGCAATTTTGAAATATTGAAAAAAAGTGCCATCTAATTGGCTTTTTAATTTAGGTAACTTACAGAATGCCAACGTTAAGAAAATGAGGAGGTAAATGGGGGAAAAGGTTTATCTGATTATTTTTGACAGGTTTCTGCAATATTTCTCAGAATAAACAACCATCCCTGCTCAAAAAACATGTTTATGTAAAATATAAAATATATTAGCTTCTCATTTCTGTAATGCCTTGTTTTTTGGATTATATCGTAGGAGCAAAAGATAATACAGATCTTTTCAGGATGCCAGAAAGACTACCTTCTCACAGGCACCTTTAACAGGGGTCAAACAATCAATAGTAAGAGTTAAGTTCTGTCTTCAGGTATAGCAGAACCTGAGGGCAGGGTGTGTGTTGATGCACTCAATCATGGATGGTATAATCACAGACACACATAAAATTTTAAAAACTTTAAAAATAATTAATAAGAATGTAACTTCTGAACTACTTTTCTGAAATTTCAAACTATCCTCCCACTGATCCTTTAAATTTTCTACATTGCTTCTTTTAATGTCTTTTCATCATAATCTTAATGACCTTCTTTTATGGGCTGAATCTTCATATATTTAAGCTTTAACTCTCAATATTTCAGAATGTAATTGTAATTGGAGATAGGGCCTTTAAAGAAATGATTAAGTGAAAATGAAATCTTCAAAGTGGATCCTAATCCAATATGACTAGTGTCCTCGTAAGACACTGGGGGTCTGTATATACAGAGAAAAGACCATGTGAGAACACAGTAAGAATCAGCTGTCTGCAAGCAAAGGAACAGGGCCTCAGAAGAAAACATATCTGCCGACACCTTGTTCTTGTACTTTCAGCCTCCAGAATTATGTAAAAATAAATTTATGTTGTTTAAGTCACCCAGTTTAGTTATTTGTTATGGCAGAATTAGCAAGCTAGTATGTTGAAATAAGAGGCCCAAAAACACAAGAGAAAAAGTTGCTAAAGGCTAGAAGGCAAATTCTGGCAACTTGACAGTATTCAATAAGACCAGCATTGCTTTCGCATTAATAACATTTCTAAAATTCAAATTGAATATTATTCTTCTTACATTACTATTACAATCCTTTGTAACTTATTATTTTCCAATTATCTATTCCTCTCAAAAAAAGTCAGAATTTTCTTTTTCAAAATCCCTTTCTGTATTGTCTATTATATATAACTAGGGAGATGAATGTTGATTATTGATTGGGAAAACCTAGAAGGGACAATTCTGTTAGAAAACTCCAACCATCTTTATTTCTTTTAACAAAACACCTTCAATGATTAAACAGCAATGTTCAGCTACCTGGTAATTGTACAGTAAATTATAGAATTCCACAGGGCCTCTGAGCATGGAAATGTAAAACATTTTAGGATCAGTTTTTTACACTCAATTGCATCATTTGTTGTTTCAGCTACAAGGGTTAAAATAGTTTAGCTCTAAAACAGCCAGAGCAAGAGCCATTATGAACATCGCAAAAAATATCTATATCACCAAGTAAGTACTTATGCTTTCTAGAATAGAGCTTAACTGGGAATTATTTAGAGTCATAGATGCAGATATAAAAAAAATGAAATACAGTCAAAAGATTTCCAGCTCAGGTTTAGAACCGCAAATGTAGCTTACAGAAGAGGTGAAATTAATCTGAAAGTCACTTTTGAATATGGCTACAAAGAGGTCATTTGGAAATTCATTAATATGAGAGCTTAGCAAAGGTAAGATTGACTTGATCTAATGATTACTTTTATCTATCCTATATCAATAAACTATCAGCCAAGTTAAGAAAAATCATTTTCCCCATTGCATTGATTTTTTTGGTTACTAAATTTTCTGTCATAGAAGTTCCTAGATTAACCTGAGAGAATATATTCTGTACTGTATTTATACCTAGCTGATGTAATTGACTGTCTATTCCATGATGATCTGGGAATTATTCTTAACCTTTCATCCCTGGTCTCTAATTAGTTTCTTTGAATTCATATAATAAAAAATTTTTAAAAAAGCAAGATTGCTTATCCCACCCACTCAAAAACTTAGAACTGCCAAATTCACTTGAAAATAAAGTACATATGTGTAGTGTTTATATTCAATTTATTATAATTAATGTGAAGAGTAACTTTTTCTATTTGGAAACATTAATTTTCAATGTGATGCCAATTGGAACTTAGAAAATTTATAAACAGAAAATTTAAGATTCTGGAAATTATATAGTTTGATTAAAGCCCTAAAATAGCACATTTTTCATTTATTAGACTGTTATTTAAAAATGCTACAGACCCAGATACTATTTAAAAAATGTACGACTATATCAAATATAGATTATATTCTCTTCAGCACAAAGAACTGGCTGTATTATCCTGAGCAAGCCACCATTGGCATCCCTTTATATTTCATTACTCTCATAAAATGGGCATAATAGTGGTACTTACCTTATTGTGATATAATAAAGATAAAATTAGATAATGTATGCAAATCCCATAACAGAGTTGCTTGCTCATAGTAGGGGTCAGTAAGTGTTAATTATTGTTATTATTGTACATCTTTAAGGTATTGTGTTATCGAATACATTAGACAGGTATTATAATTCTATTTGGATATATAAAAACAGATCTCATTATTAACATTCTTTAAAAATATGTTTTCATATTAATTCTTCAAAAAGTCTTTCTAAGCATCAAATAATGCAGAGAAATCCTCAGTCCTGAAAAAAAGACGCTGAATCTAATCCCGCTTTAATTGATTCTAAATCTTTTTGAGGTCCTAAATCCAGTTTGTAAAATAGCCAAGTCATTCTTAAGTTTGTGTACATTTTAAAATATTGTTTCAATTCAGTGACAAAGCTATTAGTGAAATTAACATAAATTTTATACAACTGAATGCTTCTTAAATACTTTCAAAGTACATTTGAGGAAATGATAAGGCTAATGCACAGACAATGAGTATAATATAACATAATAAATGCTATATCTGTTAAACAGCAGTGTTAATGTCAGATCAGGTTCAAATTCAGTAAAACTCATCTCTAATGTAGAACGTCTTTTGTGAGCAGTTATTAGTTAAAATTAGTAAATTGCTATGATATTAGAATAGAAAAAATAAATTAAATAAAAATAGAATAGAATCTTTATTTCAAATAAACTTACATCATTCATATTCTTATGAATCATCGGGTAAAAATATTTTAGTGATGCAATTATAAATGATAGTTTTGTTTTATTCTACATTGAAGATTAATCAAATTATTAATTAATTGATCCTTCTCAGCCATATGCCATGTCTTTTCCATCTTAGCATCATAAGCTATGGAGATTTGGTACCCAGAAGTGGTGCCCAGACATTGTTTATTAATGGTGACTTCTTATCTGATTTACTTTCTTTAACATCGAGCAGTGAAATTTCTCGCTGGAGTGCTACAGCCTATTTATTTTTATTGTTATTCCTTTAAGCTTATTTCAGTATCATTCCCTCCTTTTTGTGATCTGCAACTACGAATTTGAACTTATAGAATCCCCTAAGATTAAAATAAAGTTAGGACAAAGGAGGTAAAATTCAGACTAAGTGTGGCTCAACCCTAAATATGAATAACTGCACTAGGTATGTGATGTTTGTTTTTTGATCGAAGTTATATTTGGATATAAATGAAAGAGTGAAAATAGAATAACATGAAAAATTGTTCTTAACAGGCATCTGATGGATAAATAGATGAGTGGATAGATCAATGAATATTATTACCAATGACCACTACTATTTACAACATAATGCACTCTTTTGATCAGTGATGTTGCTTACTTTGCTTTAAATGCTTTTTCTTTTTTCTTTAAGTTAATCTTGAAGTAGCTTGTCTGTCTAGGCAGTTTATTTCTGTGCTTTGAGTCTTTATTTAGGTTTTGAAAGTGTATAGTAAAAGGTAAAAATGGCTTTTTATTTGCCAATTTCTTTTTTTTTTTTTTTTATCTGAACATACCTATTTATTTATACTTTTCTTTCTTCAGTGAGACTTCTAAGTCAGGCTTCAGACAAGCTGTGTTAGGTAGAGACTATTAGAAACCCATGATGTGACAGGAAGCTATATTTTGAGCAGAGATCAGAGTTGGAGCAGAGGAAGGTGAGAATTGCTTTCAGAAAGAAACCGGGATAGGGCTCAAACTATCCAGAATATTAGCAGAGAATGAAATGCATGTTTACTTTTTAAAATCATAATAAAGACTGGATATATGACGAAAAATGTGGTGGGTTCAGATGTGTGTGAAGAAGATACTTTTTTTTTTTTTTTTAACTTGGAGAAGCAGCAAGAAGCCTCAACAAGTTTGAATAAAATACAAAATACATGATATTTCAAAAAAAGCTAAGAGCATTCTGATTATAGTTTTTGTTTTATACTTTTTTCCCCCCAGTCTTTCTTTAACAGGTTCAGTGAGATCAATAATACTGACCTAGCATGATACTCATTTGTTTTAGGAACCACGTTCTCTATAATAGTGAACAAAGCAGACTAGTAGGTTACTTCAGAGGTATTATTCTTGTCTGATTCACAATGAATATCGAAGTCAACACTTTCCATGGTTTCTTCACTTATAAGAAAGCAGCCTATTTCAGAGTACTACTGAAACAAAGAACTAGTTTTTGCTTCTAAGACTGTTTTTGCTAACATAGCTTACCAAAAATGTACAGTTTACTTTCTATGTGGGACTACAGAGGAAGTCAAGGACTATTTACTTGATAGTCAAAAGTTAAAGAACTTGAATTCAAGTAGAACTCAGCTAACCTCTGGTGACAGGAATCTGGGTTAGCATTATACATCATCTCTCAACTGATGCTGATAAAACACACATCTCTTTGGGGTAGAACACAGAATAACAAAAGAAGTTCACAAGGTTCTCCATAATCTTGCAAAAGCCAGCTAACACTTTTTAACACTTTTAACTCTCTCATGAGAGAACAGTGTTTCTGCATTCAGTACAGAGCTATAAAGGGGATTAGAAGCACTCCTTAAAATGTTCAACAGCCTCAGCAGCAAAATTGTAGTGCTCAAATTCTATAATTTGAAGAACAGGTATTTTTATGCCTTGGCAAGCTTTATATTTTATTTCACTTTTGAGAGTCACAGATGCTAGTGTTTTAATGATTTTTTTTTTTTTATTTGCAAAAGCGACGATATGTATTTTTTTCCCCAGGGAAACGACTTTTGTTTTAGTGCTAGAACTCCAGTATGAATATGATGCATGGTGAGAAATACATCATTTAAAGTAATAAAGTAGAGTTTCCGGAAGGATCAAGAGGAAAATAAACTATTTCAGCAACAAAGTTTTAAATTGCAATTTAAGGTGATCAGCTAACAGAAACTTGCTTGAAAAGATACTGTTCTCATATGTTTTTGTCATTTGAAAAGCTATAAAACCAGCTAAAGCCAAGCAGTTTTGGTGGCCTGCGATCTTTCTATAGCATGCTGTGCTCAGTAATTTTTCAGTGACTAAAAGCAATAACGTTCTGATTCTAGACTAATATGTCTAGCTTTTCAATTGATTGGAAGCCACTTCATGAGACAGTCTGAAACCTTTCCTGTGTCTACTAGTCTTGATGAGCTCCTTAGCAAAATAAATTAGCAATCTTGAAGCACTTTGCCCCTACTTTCCTACTGCCCAGACTTTCTAAATAAACCCTCTTTATTTTCTCCCTCAGCATGATTCACAGGTGGGGTTGCAATTCAGAGTTGCTTGTGTTTAATTTGGGTTTTAGGTGTTTAGGTGTTCATGCAGTTCTCAGCAATATCTTCTCATTTGTACTTGCTTGACCTGATTTGATTCCATTTTTATTCTCTTAAAGCTCAGAGGTATGATATAAATGTCAATAAGAATTAATCTCTGGCCAGTACCAACCCCAAAGGGCCTTCTCTATCTTAATAGCCCAGAAAGCAATTTTCTCCCAGCAACTAATTTGTAAATATTTATCAGGTACATATTAATATTATTCAGGACTAAAACAGTCCCTTTTAAATTTGAGTTGCTGAAAAGTCAAATGTGTTGGGATGGATAATGTTAGTGTACTTCAATGATCGGTTTTATGTCAAATATTGCTCTTTCTGGTTGAAAATGTGTTTTTCTTGTAGAGCATTTCAAGTTGATCTGTAGTGTTGCATTGACTGATCCACTGGCAGAGCTCTGGTGATTTTCAAATAGCAGATGCTACACTTAGTGGCAGCATCAGCTCATGCCACCTTGGCTTTCCAATATAACTCAATGTATCTTAAATGAAAACAGCAGTTATAGCTGATTAAATTTAGGGCTGAGACTTCTGAGACTGTAAATAAAAAAAGTTAGTAGGAGCTAAATGCTGCCTTGGTTTAGGACTGAGGGCAGCTGCTCTCTCTAAAGGAGATGCAGATCAACACATCTGTCCCAGGTTATGGGACAGAAATATTAAATTCAATTCATTTTTGGAATATTTGTACACTATAAATTATAAGCAAAATAATGTGAGCTATTGCTAATATTGAAAATGATAATAATTAACTTAAATTTTGAAATTAAAGGCTTTAAGGAAGTCTTAAAGCCTAATGTTGAAACAAGGGTGTAGTTACCTGGCTCCCTCTATGAGACACAGGGAATAAGTAATTTTTTGCCTCTTTGGATAACCATCCAAGTATAGTTGAAAGTGAAGAAGATGAAATAAAAAAGTAAAGGATTATGTGGTGATATTATTACTCCTGCCAGTGCTATGTAAATAAAATAGACACTGTGTTGAGGGCTAAATTTTGGGGGTTTTCTGATCAAGATTGTGGAATAGGTAAATGCTATGCTTGCCTCCTCTTGTGACAACATCAAAATTGAAACTAAATTACAGAACAATGAACATTGAGAATCACTTAAAGTCTAGCTGAACGAAAGTCCTATAAATAAGACATGTAGAGAATGGTAGAACAGGTGGAGACAAGAAATTAGTCCCACACCCATATGTGGCTGTTAATAATTGGGAGGGCTATCTCAGCTGCAGAGGTCCTCCTTAAGGAGCAAGGCTTCCTAGCCCTACACCAGGCATTCCAGCCCAAGGCTCCAGTGCCAGAAAGAGAAGTCCCTACAATTTATGGCTGTGAAAACCAGAGAGATTGTGGCTGAGTGAGGTGCAGGACCACCAGGCTTTCCTCTTAAAGGGTCTGCACAAGGACTTACTAGCTAAAGGACTTACTTTGAGCTACAGCACTGGGGCAGCAACTTGAAAGGTGCCGGGGACATACCAAAAGGAACTGAATTGTCTAGCTTCAGAGTGAAGGCTAGAGGGACAACTTTCTTCCCAATTTAAATGCTGGCAGAGGCCATTGTGCATTTGTTGAGCCCCACCCAGCATGAAAAGGTAGGTGGGTGCCATAACTGAGTGTCTGTCAAACAGACTAACACCATTTGCCCTGCCCTGTTATTATCTGAGACCCCCACCCCACTGAACTTTCAGGCCCATCCAAGCTTCTTCCAGTGTTTTTTCCATACAGCTTGTATGGAAAAGTCTACAGTTCATGCTGTAGACTTTCCTAAAAGCTTTCAAAGCTTCACAAATCCTAAATGAGAAGCATCTGGCTTCGATGTACACTGTACCTCTTGCTAAACTGCCCCAAGCCATACAATCAGAGTCAGCCAGTCTCAAGTTGCAGCTTAGCATCTCCAAGGCACCCCAAGCCCACCACAAGTAGCAACTGTCTTTAGATCACTTTGTATCTCATGCCAAGTGGTCCAAGGCAAGACACAGGGAATCACTTTTGGCTTGCAATTTGGTCTGCAACAAAGTGCCTCCCAAGACACTCCAGAACAAACACGCCTGGTGGCCAGCTTCAGACCACACCAGAGCACCACCCAACTACCTCCACAAAAGACACACCTAAAAGGCAGGCAGAGCAAGAAACAGAACCCTGCTAAAGCAAATCCTGTTCTGTAGGGTCAGTCCCGGCACAACAGCTCCTCCACTGTAATCATGGCCAGTCCTCACAATTACCTGAGGGTCAGTCTCTCCCCGTGATGTGCAAAGAGCAATCAAGATTCAACTACAACAGGAAAGCACGTGACCCACACAAGAGACACACCTGGAGCATCTGACAGATGACCAGGAAAATTATGTCACTGGGTCCTAAAGGGCAGTTACTACATAAGGCCACAATACTAAAACTGGGAGACATAGTTACTCTAATACATAGAAACACAAGGTGAAAGGGACATACTAAATGAAGGTATAGAACAACGCATCAGAAAAAGAACTAAACAAAATGGAGATAAGCAATCTACCATATTTAGAGTTCAAAACACTGATATAATGATGCTCAACAATCTCAGTGAGAACTTCAACAAAGAGACACAAAACATAAAAATGGAAATAGAAAACATAAAAAAGAACCAGTCAGAAATGAAAAATACAATAACTGAAATGAAAAATATATTAGAGAAAATCAACAGTAGATTAGATGAAGCAGAAGACTGAATCAGTAATTTAAACAATAGGATAATAAGGTAGCAGAAAACATCTGATGAGAACAGCATAAAGGAAAAAAAAAAAATCCCCCAAATAAGGATAGTTTAAGGGGCTTCTGGGAGAACATCAAGCATACAAATGTTTGCATCGTGTGGGTCCCAGAAGAAGAGAGAGAACAAGGAATTGAGAACCTATTTGAAGAAATAATGACTGAAGAAAACCCTCTAACTTGGTCAAGAGACGAGACATAAAAGTCCAAGAAGCAGAGAGATTCCCAAATAAGAGGAACTCAAGGAGGCTCACACCAAGACATATCATAATTAAATGTCAAAGGTTAAAGAAAAGGGGAGAATCTTAAAAACAGTAAGAAAACAAAACAAAACAAAACAAAACATCTAGTTACCCACAAGGAAGCTTCCCTTAGACTGTCAGCTGATTTCTCAAAAGAAACTTTGCAGGCCAGAGGGACTGGCATGAAATATTCAAAATGATGATAAGGACCTACAACCAAGGTTACTCCATCCAACAAAACTATCATTTAGAATTAGATGACAAATAAAGGGCTTCTCAGACAAGAAAAAGCTAAGGGAGTTTATCACTATCAAATTAATATTACAAAGAAATGTTAACGGGACTTCTTCAAGAAAGAGGGAAAGAAAAAGATAAAAAATATGAATAAAATGGCAATAACTACATATATATCAATAATTACTTGAAATATAAATGAATTAAATGTTCCAATTAAAAAAACAGAGGGTAGCTGAATGAGAAAACAAACTCTCACATATGCTGCCTATAAAAGATGGAAACAAATATAGACTAAAAGGAATGGAAAATTGTTCTATGAAGATGGAAACAATAAACAAAAAAGCAGGGATAGCAACATATATACCAGACAAAATAGACTTTAAAATAAAGGCTATAGCAAGAGACAAAGAAGAACCCAGAAATCCCATTCTGGGGTATTTATCCAAAGAAATTCAAAATACTACTTTGAAAGGACATCTGCATCCATATGTTCATTGTAGCACTATTTACAATAACCAAGATACTGAGCCATCTTGGGTGTCCATCAATGTATGAATGGATAAAGAGGTGGAACATATATGCAATGGAATATTACTCAGCCATAAAAAATAAAATCTTGCCATGTGCAACAACATGGATGGACCTAGAGGGTACTGTGCTGAGCTGAGTAAGTCAGACAAAGACAAATGCCATATGGTTTATATGTGGATTCTAAAGAACAAATAAACAAAACAAACAAACTCATAAATACAGAGAACATTTTGATGGTTGCCAGTTGTGGAGCGGGGCGGGCGGTTGGGCAAATGAATAAAAGAGGGGAAGGGATTAAGAAGTACAAATTGGTAGTTACAAAATAGTCATGGAGATCTAAAGTATAGCATAATACTGTAATAACTATAAATGGTATCAGATAGGTAGTAGATTTATCTAGGTTATTACTTCATAAGTCATATAAATATCTAATCGCTATGTTGTACACCCAAAACTAAGATAATATTGTATGTCAACTGTAATGGAAAATTATATATATATATTTTAAACAAAAAAATAAATAAAGTGTGGAGAGGAGTTAGTCTAAGAAATTACTAGAGCTTGTAAGTCACAAGTCCAGTTATACATTTGGGGGGAAGACTGCAAATGGTCAGAGGAAGAAGTGACAGTGCGCACTTCTAGAGCTTTTCAGGGTGAAGGGAGAAACAATACAGCACTGATAGCAAGCATACTTGAGAATTGCCGAGGACTAGTTTTCTTTCCTTTTACTTATTAGACCTCAGGTTAATTGGCTTTTTTTTTTTCATGCTCTATCTTGCCTGTTCTTTTTCTTGCTTGACTGCTTTGGTGATAGCTTAATCCACATTTCTCAGATACAGAATCCTTATTTAATATGCTTAGCCTAGTGCATGGCACTAAGTATACATTCAAAAGAAGAATGCTTCCCCCCAACCCTCAACTACAAACATCTCCTTTAAGTTCCCTTGGGCAGAGTCACAGATTTCATCCAGGAACGATCCTGCACACCTGTAGCACTTCTAACATTTGTAAAGATTTTATTTTTTCCCTCAGGTACTCAGTGACATTTATTAAAGTATTTGTTTTCAACCCCATGGTGTGGGCTGAAACCCGGGATCAAAAGCACAGAATCATGGATAAGGAAGGTCCAAAATGCCACGACAGAGTTGTACCTGCTGTAGTAATGGTGTGAAAGGGTCAGAAATAAGAGAAAGGGTACATTCTTAGATACTCAAAATATTAGTCTAGCAGAGCAGAGAAAGAAAAGAAGGGATCTTTATAAGAACTGACAAAATATTTGACATCCTATCAATTAGTTCTAGGAAAAAAAAATCAACAAATTTGCCTATCTTTCTTAGAAGAAAGTTGGGGCTGGAGCAGCAAAAATAACAACAAAAAATCCGAAGAGATTAAGTTTGTCAATGACTTAAGTACTGGGTATTTTGCCTGGGGTTCTAAAGAAATTAAAGTAAATTTAATAAAACTTCAAAAGTGAGTTTAATAAAAGAAACTTTCATTTTTCCAAGATTTTCTTGAGTTTTTATGAGTAAACATGTCAGTCAGAAGGAAGACTTGCTCAATATCTCCTTTGGCAGATATGATTATTATCTCTAACATTAAGTCTAATTATACAAGGGTATACAAGTGTATTTGGAAGAGTTGAGTAGTTATAAAGTGGGCTTAATCAACTTTTAACAGTTGATTAAGCTCAAAGCAATCTCTTTTCTTTCTTACTCTGTTTCATGGCACATTATTCAATAACCCCTTAATTTTAAATTTTGCCTTTTGGAAAATTCATATTACCTTACCAGTTACTCTTCATGTCAAGAGAAAGAGAGAATAGAAACATAATAGGATATGCAGGCGGGTCAGTAAACACGTAATAGAATTTCAACTCAGCAACTAGCTAATTATAAAGTCTTAGATCAATCACTTTGCCTCTTTGGGTTTCACTTTGCTCATCATAAAAGGTTAGATAAGGATTATGTCTATATTTTCAAACATTTACCAAAGGTATGCCTAAAGGTATGAGACTCAGTGATTTTGGATTGGAGAAGAAGAGAAAAAACTAGATCAAAAATAAGTGAATGCATAGAAAACAAATTATTTGATACGTTCACATAAAATTTACGTTCATCTACACAGTATATTGGTGTATAAAAATTTTCCACATTACTTATATAAACAAAATCTATAATCTACCTGATATATACATATATATATATATATAACAGACACACACACACACACGTATATATACATACACATATACATATGTATATATATATACTTTTATTCCAATGCTGAACAGGTACATTTTAGAAAATTTTTCTAAGTGAAAAAGAACTGTTACCAAATATTAGGGGCAATCTTTTGACAAATTCTTTACTCTGCTTCATACGATAGTATTCCTAGTACCTTTGTTTATATAAATGCATCAATACAACTGGCAATAGCACACATTTAAAAAAAGGAAAAAAAAAACTGCTTTGTAAACTACTTTACTAAAGAGAGATGACCTGAAAATAGGAAAAAAATATATAGCATAACATTTTTAAAACTACCATTGTTGGCATTTTTAAGTAGTTTCTTACTGAATAATAAGGTTGTTTTTGTCATATAGCAGACATAAAATGTCTCTAATCGACCATCTTGCACCGTTTACTGCTCCTTTTCATGAATTTTTTAGCCAAAGATTTTTTAAGTATGGAGAGATGGCTAATTATGTTCTTCCTTATTTTAGCATCATTACTAATTCTAATCATATGTTAAATGGCTACTGTCATATAACTTATAATACCTATGATCTCTTTACCTACCTCTCAAGCTTCATTTTCATTGCTGTCTTATCTTTGTCATAATTTTGGCTTCAAATTGTTGATTTTGTTGTGGTTGGATGTACAAAATAATTACTAAATCAGTCAATTGTTATTATGAACTATGTTTGATTCAAGGCTTTAAATACATATATTTCTCCCCTCTCTCATATGAACAGTAATAAATCAATGGTGAGTGAAAAGACTGCAGTATATTTCTCTTGCTTGATAATACATACCTGTGAATTTACAATTTTAATTATCACATTAAGATCACTAAAGATAATCAAATGGATTATCTCTTGACACATTCTCTCTAGTGAGGATATATTGATTGTTCAGATATTCAGGGCGCGGACTGGCTATCACATCCAGAATTTTCCTCTGCTAGAACTGTATCTATCTATATCCAAGGTTACACTATCTTTTCTTTAGTTAGCATCACGCTTACAACAACAGCAGCACTTGCGTATTTTACTGAACGTGTCTTAAGTTATCATTATAATAAAGACAAATAAATTTGTTAAATGATTAACTTCCACCCTGCCATCACTCTAAGATAAAGAATGAGATTAACCTATGACTTCCTCTTTCAGGTAGGAATTTGAAACATATTAACATTCATTGCATTGTTTAAAAAGAACATATTTTTTTCTTTTTTAGCTTCACTGCCCTTTTTTATTCTAAACCTATTCAATCATGTATATGGCATCAGGCTACATCCAGTATTTATCTCTTATACTTCACAAAGAGAATGCTGAAAACTAAATATAAATGAATCTTCAAGGGGTCTTGTTAATGTATTTTGCATTATGTTTATTTACCCCCAATTTTTTCCTTCTGTCTTTATTGCAAAATTTGCATGATTTATCTTTGAAACATGCTAAAATAATCATTTAATGTCATCACTGCTCTATTTTCTTAAATAAGTATCTAAGATTCTTAGCTTTAGATAGACTGCTGTTATTTAATATTAATTTATTAATAATGGTTGAGTTAGTGCTATTGGTTCTTAACTTCAAAGCCCCTGGAACAAGACCAAATTTAGTCAGAGCTCTTTAAGATATTCAGTTTTCTTCATTTCTCAACATGTTGCCTAGTTTCATTAATTTCAAGCTAATTTATTCAAAAAATTGTTTTTAATTTGGATTAATGTATGTTACTTAAAATAAAAATACATTTTTATTTTAAATAATATAAAATTTGGAGATAATTCTCCAAAATACAGATTTTTTTTGTTATTTTTCTAAGACTAGAGGACTTTGTTCTTCAGGAAGCTACTAAGCAAAACTACATATTTGTTAAAAATTATCAGTCAAAACTGATGTAAAAATGTTATGATAAAATGATTTAAGTTTATTAAGTGTTTTTGATGCAAGCAAATTGTAAAAAACTACTGATAACAGTGCAAAATACCCTACTCTCCCAAAAGGTGTATGGCTGTCTGCTAAGTCAACCACTTCTTTCGTCTAGACCACTAAAACCACCACCAAACAAGACTTTCAATTCTTCTGTTCCAACAGCCACAAGCCCTAATATGTCAGAATCCTGAAGAATCTGCTCCTGTGGTTTTACGTGCATTTAAAAAAAGAAAAAAAAATTCCTTCTAATCTTTAGATAATATTCAGGTTTTCAGAGGACATTCATACATCTCCTATCATTTTCCACAAACACTGAATATCGTGCTTTACTTAAAGAAGTGATGGGTGGGGGTCTCAGTTCCTTTATACACAAAGCCTCTGCAATTAGACAACTTTGGTGCCTGCCTATCTACAGCATTTTAGTAGAAAGGATTTATACTTAGCTTATTGTTTCTCTGTGTTTCTATTTACGATTTTCACTATTTTCTATTTAAAGAATGTTTAACTGGTAAAACAATGGAAAAAATGTATCAAGCAAAATTTAGTTTCTTCCACTCTTCTTTCTTCCACTGCCCACATCACTTGAATTACCCTTTCCACTATTTCTTTATGCTCATATAAAAATATATGGACATATATGCATGTATAGAATAATTATATTTTATTGTTGGTGGTATTATTGCTTTGTTGTTGTTGTTGTTTTTACATTATTGATGTATTCCTCCAGATAAGTAGATGTGAATCTAATACTTGTAATAGCTGAGTAATAGCCATCAGGTGGATTATGATATTTATTCAGTCTTCTACTGAAGGATATTTTGGTAGTTTGCATATGCTTGCCAGAATAAACTGTACTAGAATACATAAATTTGGAATCTATATTCTTGCCGACTTGTATTTTTATTTATATAGTAAGCTTTTACAAAATTGGTCAGACTTTATATATTTATGTTTAACAGGTATTGCAAAAATGCTTCGCAAAATGGTTTTTTGAATTCAGCTCTCCCCAGGAGTAATACATTTCCCAATCTGCTTATAGGAAAAAAAACTTTCATTACTGCTTTAGTTCATAGTCTCCTCACAACAAATGAGCTAACATCTTTTCATAGGTTTATTGGCTGTTCTATATATGAACTCCTACTAATATAATTTCTTCCTTTTTCTATTAGGTTATGTGTTTTTTTAAAAAAAAAAATAATCTATAGGACTTCAATAAACATAGTTAAAAAAAGAAAACTATAGTATACTCACATGTTGCACTGATATAAATTTGCTTGACTCTTTGGGTTCATTAGGCATGTCTATATAACTAAATAAATAATATTCTTCGGGGGCAGATATAAAAAATATTCCAACTGAAATGAAGTATTTATAAGCATCAGAGACCAAAGAGAAAAAGTAAAATAAATACAATTTGGGATAACTACATATGTTTCTGTCTTTTATATGAGTGATGGCCTAGACTTTTTTAAAGCTCTTTGTTTCATAGAAGTATTATTATTTAGATGGCTTACAGAAAAAGGTATTTATAAAAATTGAAACAAGTCTTTAATTTCTGTAGAGGAAACTATCATTGTCTCTATAATTGTATTTCATGACCTAGTGTCCTTTATCTCTCCTCAAATTATCACCTCCAGGAAATTCCAGAAAATGTCCTAAAATAAAAATGAGCACTAGAATCAAAATAAAAGAAAGACATATTCTCACATTGTCGACTTAAAAATCACCAAAAATGTCAACAGCAATCAGGTCAAGTGATGCAGTAAGTCGATTTTTATAATACTTCCAGTTATGGCTATTCTTCATGTTTCCCAGAAAGGAACAAAGTAAGAAAAAGTCAAATGATTACTGGAAAGGTTCAATACTGATAAGACGTTTACCAGATAAGAGAGAAAAAAATAAACAGATTTGTACCTTCACGGCGTGATCATATAATAGAAGCTGACCAAAATGTTTCACAAGAATTTATGTTACAAAAATTTGATAACATATTTCTTAAAATATTTTTTCCTTAAATAATCAACCCATAGACACATACTAATAAAAAAAAAAAACTGCATATAAACATTCACTTTCCTCAAATTTTGTGCTAAAGTCACCTCATCTTATTTGAAAACAATCATGTATTCTAATTATATTATTTTTTGGAAGCTATGATTTGATATAACTCCTAGCATTATTTAGTACAGGGTAAAAGTGGGAAGCAAAAAAAATCATGAGTTCAATTTTTAAGTATGAAAGAAATGTGGAACTTAGAAGACCAAAGGCCATAATAAATAATTATTTCTTTCATGACACAATATCTCTTTAACAATTATCTAGTGCTTACTCTATGAGACAACATCACAACCAATAATTATAATATCTAATATCTAAAACTAATAGAGAGACACTCTAAGCCAAGTGAATTCAAACCAAATTCATATCCTAACTTCTAAGAAAAAATCAAAGGCTGATAACCTCTGCTCCAGTGGCTGTGGAAAAGAGTGACTACACAGTTTTGTTTGTTTTTAACACAATGCCACATTAAAGGTATTATTTGGAGGAAATAAAAATACTGGGAGATATGTACTTCTTAAATATATAGGAAATATAATAAAAAACTAAAAAAGAAAGAAAGAAATGAAAATAAATTAGAATAGAAAGGATGAGGCTCGTCAAGGTGGAAAGAAAATTTCTGGTTGAGAAACAGTGTTTAGGGTATTAAATTTTGCCAGTATAGTTGAACTTTTCTTGTAATAGTTTTTTCATTAAGAAAGACTTTTTCTCCATAAATGTCCAGAAAGTTAGGGGCATGAAAAGAATGGCAGGGGAAATAGTGAGATGTTAATAATTTGCATTGGGTTAAGTGAAAATGAGCATTCAAATTAAACTCTCCCTTTTTTTAAGGAATTAAAAGGAAATATAGAAGAAATGGTGAGGGGATTTTGACTTCTGGTATAGTGCCAAAGTTATGGTGTCTGGGATAAAGTAGGGCAGTGTCTTTCAATTTAGTTTGAGAGATTGGTGTGAGTTAATTAGAATAGAGGTAAAGGAAGGTTTAGATAAGAAATAACAGATAAGCTTATAATTAATGAGAGATTTAAGGTAGATGTCTATTTTGTGTAAGGTCTTAATATTTGACTATAAATATGGTTCTGTTAATGACATTTGGTAATATCAAGAATACAAAAAAAATACAGCAGTTGTTTTAATAAAAATGATGCATTAAAATAATATGTACACTTGAACAAGAGATTATACTAAAGTATCACTAATGGGTTTTTAACAGGAATTTCACTTGGTGGAAAAATATTCAAATTTCAGGCAAATGATTAAAACATTTTAGATAGTTTAAGAAATTATAGCATTGAAAACAAATGCATATGTTTTCAATCATATGAATTGGTCCAAACAGAACATTCTTTCTTGCACTTTTGTTTGTTGACTGTTTTCATTTAACTTATTAAATGGCAGTAGGGTGTGGGAAAAGGAGAGTAAAAATGATAAAAAAAAGAAGAAAAAGATTCCAATTTAATTTAGACAGGATATTACATCTTGTATTCATCAGAATAGTAATATCTTGAATTTGTAAAAATATGTTTTTGAAAATCATGTATTAGTACCTTTCACATTTATAAATGTATTTTTTTAATATTAAAATTAAATTATATTAAAATATAAAACCTACTAATTTTAAACAATTTATATTTCTAGGCAATATTGGTAAATAATGCACAGCTATAGAAATTGTTCTCCACCCCCAACATTTTAATATAGCTCCTGGTTATTATAGGAAATTAAATATAGTTTAAGAACAATATAATTATGAAGGAAATGACACATTTTATAAAAGCTACACCAAGCATTAGTTTTGTTTATCACTGGTCTAAGGATCTAAGTGATATTTGCTTTATTTTGGTTTCTGTCTATTTTTAATTTTTTCCAAATAGTTTTGTGTAATATGTCATGTCTTATAAATAAAATAATGAATTGCCTCAAAAATTGAAAGAAACTCAACTTCTTCAAATTTGGGGAGAAATCTTTTGAGTTATCATGTCATTGCATCAATGATTGGCCAAGTAGTAATTGATATAGTGTAAAATGCTGACTTATTAAAAGGTTATCAGAGATCAGAATAGCAAAAATTTCAGAAGTGTCATTAGTCAAGAGAGAATGTTCATTAACATTAATAAAATGTGGCGATTAATTAAACTTGTAACAAGTTTAATAAAATAAACTTTGCAATAAAAAAATAATTTTGAATTTTATGAACCATAAGGATTTTTGTAATTTGTAAAATGAATTTTTTTTAAACCAAGTTTTTTTAATAAGATGAGAATACAAATAATTGGCTGGGATGATACAGGAGATAATTTAGAATGGGTTTTTCTTTTGAAATAGTTATTTTCTAGAGCTTTAGCTTATAAGCAAAAATGATGAAGCAGAAAAAACACAGGCTTTGGCATCAGCTGATCTGGTTTTGAATTCTAACTACTGTACTTTCTAGGTATTTGGCATTGATCAATCCAAAAACAAAAGTCTAGTTATATTTAATCTATAATATGTTTCTTTGTAATAAAAAGGTAATAATTCCTACTTTGAAAGTAGGGCAACTAAGGATTATGTATTTAAAATATCTAGCACATAATAAATGCTCAATAAAAGCAAGTTATGATTACTCTTCTGTATATGGGCTAAGATTTATCATTTATTATGAAAATTATATTTATAAAAAATTAGAAAATAAAAATTGTCTGAAGTATGACTTTTTAAAATAAGACATTATGTAGTAATTAAAATCATGTCATAGAAAAATATTTAAATGCCATGAAAATATACTTATGATTTATTGTTATTTAAAAACAATAGTAGTATAGTATGATCCCATTATCACTTTAAAATCATATACAAATATATATATATAATTGAAAAGATGTGAACTAAATATATTAATTGTGTTTATCTTTGGATAAGAGGTGATTTAAAAAAAAATTCTTACCTTGATTTTCCAAATGATAATTTAACATACATTACTTTTGTAACAAGTATATAAAAAGAATATTTTAAAAAGTTAGGAGATCTGAAATATCAAGTTTTCTGTACTATACATTCTAGGGAGCATGTTAGTTGGAAATACTATTTGTTATGCTCAAAGTTACAGTGAATTGGGGTAATATGTGAGGCCAAACATTGTAATCCATTTCAAACATCATTAGAAGAACAAACTTAGAAATTCCTCTCAATAATGTCAATTCTTAGTAAATTAATAGATATATGTTATGAAAGAAAAATCTATGACTATCTAGAGGATATTGGAATCAAAAGCAATAAAGTAGTGTGGTTTATGAAAAATAAATCCAACAGTCAAATTCAATCATTTTTCCCCCCAATGTAATAACCATATTAGTGTATTATAAGAACACATTTAAACAAAGCATGTCATGAAATAGCTTATGAAATTTTCTCATAGAATTGATTTAAAGTTGAAGTGGATGCAATTCTCTGTCTAAAAAATTAAAGATGGAAATAATACATATTAATATTGTAAAGAATGAGAAGTTATTGGCAGAACTCGCATGATTTATAAATTGATTTTAAATCTGTATTTGTGATCTAGAATTTGGTAATAAGTAGTACATTTATAAAAAGTGCAGTTTGTACTAATTTGTAAAACATTATGACTGACATATAGAAAAACATTTACCCCTACAGAGCTACTAATATAGAAAAATAAATGAGCTAAAATGTGTTGTTTTGAAGAGAAAGAAGAAAGAGAATCAAGCAGAAAAATATCTTAGTTGCTGTTTTGAGAAAAATAATAAGTGGCAATAGATGAGTACTGTAAGAACCACACCTGCACGGATCCATCAATCCTCAGTTCATCCTTGTGAGGTGGGTTTTACTGTCTCCATTTTACAGATGAGGGACAGAGAGATTAAATAATTGCCCCAAGGTAACACAGTAAGAGGCAGAGCCAAAATGTGGTTTACCTAGAATACTTTCCTCTAATCAAATTTTTATATTCCTTTGCATTGTGCTGCAGTAATTGCGTACAGGTTTGCAGTGTGACTCACTAGCTAACCTGTTCACCATCTTCCCAGTATTGATGGAGACAACATGACTTAAGAAGACTAACATTGAATTTGGATTCCAGCCCTAGTAGTTCCACTTATAAATTATAAGATCTTGGTCAAGCTAAATTAATTAAAATCTGGTCTCAGTTTCCATGTCCATAAAATAAAGGGAACAGAATAATCTTTATTGTTCTTTTCAGGTCTAATATAAGACTCTCATCTCAAAGCCATTACTTTGCATACGTTTAGTACAATTTTTAAAATGTGTTATGTGAATGTTCCAGTCAAGGTGGAAAAGTAGGTAAATACTGTGCTTGCCTCCTTTCATGATCACATCAAAATTAAAACTAAATTACAGAACAACCATCACTGAGAATCACTTAAAGTCTAGCTGAACAGAAGTCCTACAACTAAGGACATACAGAAGAAGCCACGTCAAAACTAGTAGGAGGGGCAGAGATGCAAATCAAACTGGTCCTACAATCACCTATGGCAGATATATTTGGGAGGGTATTGAGGGTACAGGAGTCTCCCCTGAGGAGAGAGGGGTTCCAGATCCACATGAGGTCCCTCAGCCCATGGCCCCAGTGCCATAAAGAGTAGTCTCTACAACTTACAGCTGTGAAAACAAGCAGAGATCATGACTAAGTGAGACAGAGGACTGCTGGAGTACCAGACATTCCTCGTAAAGGGCCCACACAAAGACTTTCTGGTTGATGGACTCTTTCTTTCTGTACTCCAGAACTGGGGCAGCAGCTTGAAAATTGCCAGGAACATCCAGGAGGAACAGAATTGTCTGGGTTCAGGGTGAAACCTGGAAGAGCAACTTTCTCCCAGGCAGAAGTACTGGTAGAAATTATAGTACCTTTGTTGAACACTACCCTCACCCAGCATGCAGACACAGGTGAGCACCATAGCTGAGTCTTCATCAATATGATTAATACAGTTCACCCTGTCTTGGTGATTCCCTGAGACCACGCCCACTTAACTTTTACATCGACCCAAACCACTTCCAATGGCTTTTCCATACAAATGGCCTGTCTTGGCTCATGCTCCGGACCTTCTAAAATCTCTCAAAGGTTTATAAACCCCAAACAAGCAAAATCTGGCCTCGGTGTTTCCTGCACTTCCTGATAAGCAGTCCCTAGCCTGGCGCTAGCAGCAGCTGGACTCGGTTCACAGCTTAGCCTCTCCCAGGCACCTACAAGCCCAGTGCAAGTTACAAAGACCTGCAGATCACTTTGTAGCTTCTACCAAGTGGCACGGGGTAGGAAATAGGCAGTGGCTGACCTTGGACTGAAATAGAGCCCTCCCCAAGAGACCCCAGAGCCAACACACCTGGTGGTCAGCTTCAGACCACACTAGAACATCCAACTACCTCCACAAAAGACATATCCAAAAGGCAGACTGAATAGGCATCAGAACCCTGCTAAGGCAAATCTTGCTCTGTAGGTTCAACCCCTACACAAGAGCTCTTCCACTGTAGTCATGGCCAGTCCTCACAACTTATTACCTGAGAGTCAGTCTTTCCCACTGTTGTGCAAAGAGGAACCAAGGCTCAACTACAGCAGGAGGGCACACACAACCCACACAAGGGACACACCTGGAGCAACCGGCTCAGGTGACCAGGGGACTGTATCATTGGGTCCCAGAGGACAGCTACTACATAAGGCCACCATACTAAGACTGGGAGACATAGCAGCTCTAACTATTACATAGAAGCAAACATAGGAAGGAAGTTAGAATGGGGAGTCAAAGAAACATATCCAAAATGAAAAAATAGAACAAAGCTCGGGGGGCGGCGGGCGGTGAACTAAATAAAATGGAGACAAGTAATCTACCAGATTTGAAACACTGGTTATAAGGATGCTCAATGGTCTTAGTGAAAACTTTAACGAAGAGATAGAAAACATAAAATGGACATAGAAAACAAAAGAACCAGAAAAGGAATAGTCAGAAATAAAGAATAACTGAAATGGAGACTACTTTAGAGAAAATCAACAGTAGATTAAATGAAGTAGAGGACTGATTCAGCAATTTGGAAGATAATGTAGCAAGAGAACACCCAATAAGAAAAAGAAAAAAAAGAATCCTCTCCCAAAAATGATAGTTTAGGGGGACTCTGGAAGGACATCAGGCATACAAACATTCACATCACAGGGGTACAGAAGGAGAAGAGAAAGAGCAATGAATTAAAAACCTCTATGAAAAAATAATGACAGAAAACTTCCCTAACCTGGTGAAGGAAATAGACATACAAGCACAGAGAGTCCCAAACAAGAGGAACCCAAAGAGGACCACACCAAGACATCATAATTAAAATGACAAAGGTTAAAAACAAGGAGAGAATCTTAAAAACAGCAGGAGAAAAGCACTTAGTTACCTACAAGCAAATTGCCATACGACTGTCAGCTGATTTCTCAACAGAAACTTTGCAAGCCAGATAAAATTGGCATGGAATATTTAAAGTGAAAAGCAAAGTGATTGGCATGGAATATTTAAAGTGAAAAGCAAAGATCTACAACCAAGGTTACTATTCCCAGCAAAGTTATCATTTAGATATGGAGTCAACTCGGGTGTCCACCAATAGATGAATGGATAAAAATGAGGTGGTACATATACATAATGGAATATGACTCAACCATAAAAAATAAAATCTTGCCATATGCAACAACATGGATGAACCTAGAGGGTATTGTGCTGAGTGGAATAAGTCAGAGAAAGACGAATGCCTTATGATTTAACTTACATGTAGAATCTAGAGAATAGAATAAATGAATAAACAAAACAGAAACAAGCTCATAGATAGACAGAATTTTGATGGTTGCCAATTGGGGGGGCATTGGGGAATGGCTGAAGTGGGGAGGGGATTAGGAGATACAGTTATTAAATAGTCATGAGGATGTAGAGTATAGTATGAAGAATATAGTCAGTAGTATTGTAAAAACTACATATGGTATCAGATGGGCACTGGATTTATCAGAGTGATCACTTTGTAAGTTATATAAATGTCTAATCACTGTGTTATATACCTGAAACTAATATAATATTGTATGTCAACTATAATTGAAAAATAAAAGTATATTAAAAATAAAATGTGTTATGAGTCCTGAGCAAGAGTTATAAAATATAGAAAGGTTTGAATTGAATTTGACAAGACACCATGATGCAGATTACTCAAGAGAAGTGCTATCCATAGAGACTCATCACTTTGTGCAAAAAAAAATATCAAGTAGTCAGAGAGGTTTGAAGAAGCATTAGGATTTTTTTTACTTTCTTTTCTAAGCATTTTTCTATTTTGAAATGTCTCTGTGATTCCCCCCTACCTCTCTGCCGCCCGGAAAACAGTACTTTGAGCACTCTATTGAGGGTGAGGAAGCCCATATACTAGAGAATAACAATATCTTTCAAGAGACGCAGCATAGTTTATGAAGGTGAAATAGCTGAATAGGGGGAGGGGAGGCGGGGAAGAACCTGAGGAAAAGAAACTTGCAAAGAAGAGTGTAGAAAGGAGGAAAGCTCTCCTAAAATGAAGGTCACCTCAGTTGCCCAGCACCTCTCTACATAGTGTTCTGTTCAAGCTGGAAATTCTCACTCCCTCTTCAAAAGGGCTAGAACATGAGGCTACAGTAGCTGGGGCAACTGCTGGGACATCCTCTTTTGTTCTGAGGAATGCCAGTCCCCTGGGCATAATCTTACTCTCCAGCTATGAGCTTGACTTGAATTGGGAGATTCTGTAAGATCCTAATAAAGGATGAGAATGCCTAGGGAATGACTCTTTGGCTGGGGCGGGGGGTTGGTGGGGGAGGAAGGGGAGGTGTCTGTGTGTGTTCGTTTTAAGTAGAAACCCAGAGCTCTGAAAAAGAATGATAAAAATCTCAGTGTAGCTAATGGTTCCAATTGCCTTAAAGTCAGAGAGAAAAAAAAAAAGTACACTGAATTACCATGGAAGTAAATCAGAAAGACCCAAACATTTTCCTAAAATTTGATTCTTTCAGCCACTTGTTACTCAGAAGTTAATTTGACAGTAGCAATGCAACATCAATGAAAAGCCATCTTAATACTTTGGGCCTCCTACTAACATCACTATGAAAAGGCCATTGTGGTTATCATTTTAAATCCACATTTGAAATATTGTAGACATACAGTTCATTTTTACTTCACTTTAGTCTGGAAAGACTTCTTATCTGTAGGCTGTTTTGCAGAGCAACATCCTTGATTGACTCTATCTGCTCCCACACGCAATGCTTGTCTTAACAAATGTTTCCCTTACATTTATTCCTCTAAAGAATCAGTTCTCTTCCTGTCTCCCTTCTGTCTGAATTTGCTGGGTGGGGGTGGTGGTGCCAAGAGTAGTATGTCTGCCAACAGGTGGCCAGACACTAGATCAGTCTCTCTCAATCAGCCAGTTCCCATCTGCTAGCTGGAAAATCCATGTGCTTGTTCTGCTTATTATAGCAGCTGAGCCTCAAACTGGCTTCTTTGTGGGCTTCAGGCAGATGCTTAACCAGGTAAGCCAAAAAAGAATCTGGCCATTAGGAAATGTGTTAAGATGGCATCACTTGGAATCTGTTTTTCTTATGTTTTCAAGCATTTGACTGCAGCTTCCACTAGATAGCTTTACCACAGGACTTCATTGGGTCATCAACCAGACATGGGGATGATACTTGATACTTGAACAAAAATGCTTATGCTATGCTATTTTTTTAGGCTTTACATCTTATTTTGAATTTAAAAGTGTTTTAGTTATTAACATCCTGACTTAACCATTATTAGTTTTGTAGAACTCTTAGTAGAGAGACATTAAGGATAATCACATCTTAGCAAAGAAAGTTGAGTTCAGTGAACTATTGTATGAAAAGATCTGGAATCGGAAATCATACATCACAGGGTTAACTGGTGTATTAGTGCTGGTACAATCTCAGGATGTCTCCATTGGTTAAAAATAATAATTCCAAGGAAGTCCAATGGACAAGACAGCTCAAGGGAGTATTACCCATATTTTGTAAAGGGCCTGGGGGAGACTAAACCTGTGGCAAGCAATACAATAATCTAAATTTCTTTAATATTTTAGCTTAGGTTCAATTTCTTAAAATGGATTTACATTTTCAAAATGTTCTTTAAGCACATTTTATTCTCTTCATTTTCGATTCCTTTCTGTTCATGCTTGAGTGATGCCGTAGGTGTAAAATTGAGGGAAAAAACCATTTCTATAGAAAATAATTATTAAAAATTCTTTACATGGGATCCAATCAAGTAAGAGTGTCTGAAAACTAGCAAAGAGCTGAGTAGCTCAAATAATGTTCTTTCACAGAATAAGCAGATAGATAGGTCTGGGTGAGAGTGTGCATTAAAAAATATATATATATATATATGTATATTTAATTGAGGTTTGAAGTCTATGCCCCCACCCTCACACCCTCGGCAGACACAAAGGAAAAACTGTCTCAGAGAACCATGGGTGGGCATTTGAAAAACATGTGAAGAGCAATTTCCAGCTGAGTCAATTTTTGTCAAACATCATGTGGTGTGGCTAGTTTTGGCTTTCCTGGTAGAATCTGAAGCCCGAGGAATCCAGCCTCGGTCTCAGCCACCATACTGTGAGAGACATGAAACAAGGAGACCGGTATCCAGATGGGAGAGTCTTTTAATTGTTTGAGCGTGAACCAAGGTCTGGGCACAGAATGTCAGAGACATCCTTGCTGGCATCATTATTACCGATTCAAACTGCATGAGGAGTACTGAGGAGCTGCCAAGGGAAGAAGCTGAGCTGTCTGCAGATTTGAATCATATCTGAACACCAGGAAGTAAAAGAAAAATCTGCTTTCCTTGCTTAAGCACTTGAAAATGCTGCTTTAACTCATTTAATGTTGTAATATGTACTTTCTTGCCCACATTTTAAGGCAATTCCTTTTTTGCATTTGTTTTCCAAACTGGATAGTCCCAGCATTATTTTGTCCCTCTATTCTCGACTGCCCATTATGCTAGTTAAAAATCAGTTTTTATCAGTGCAATTTGTGCCTGAAAATGTAAAGACAGCCCCCCAAAATATCACTAAATAAAGTATTTATGAATCAGAAGAAACTTCTGTTTTATTATTAAGGGCGATATAAAAGCTTACTTATTAATAAATGAGTTATGTGGTTTTTAGATTCAGAAATCATCTGATGCATAGATGGCTGCCTATACTTAAGGGTCTGAGCTGAAGTTGACACTCCCTCCCTGAACATCAAGCTTGATACTTTTCACTCCATACAGATGTTTTTATTTGGGTAAACTTGCAGGTTTTCCTTTGTGTAAGGATTTTTTTGTGACATGTAAATTTTCTTTGAGGGGGGCAAGCCTTAAACTATGAACAGCCTATCAGAAGTAGGTAAACTAACAAGCACGAGAACCTGATAGAGTATAGGTGCCCCCAAGGAGGATGTACAGAGGAAAATAAGGAAGAAACAGATTATGGTACCAACTCAAAAAATAGTCAGTTTACTCAGGCAAAGCCAATTTGCCCAAGGGCTCTCCTTTATCTATTTTAATAACACAACATTTTATCTACTGATTTATGTATGCAAGGTTTTTAAACAAGAGAATATTTCAAAATCATCTAGAGAACTTCTCTCAAATTCAAGTTTTCCAGGCCCTAGCAAACATTGACTCAGAATTTTTAAGGATGGTAGTTAGGCCTATTTGAGCATTTTAAAAAAGCTTCCAGGAAGCTCAGAAGTGCATTACTAGTCAAAAATAATTGAATAGTTGCTCACTTTTCTTTGGGCCCTACCAGAGGGTCTTCTATACTCTCCTTCAATTTTCCTGCATGATTCCTGTTCAACATTATCTCCTAAGATAGAAAAATTTAAGATGCCATATAAAAACTACGTTCGTTTACTGCTCCCTCCCATTCCTTCATACTTTTCCACATCAGAACATAGTCACCTATTTTTTTTTTTTTTTCTAAAGCCCAGAGTATAGATGTTTGAGAAACCTTTCACGTGTGCTTTTTTAGTATCCAAGCTCATTACCTCTTTGATCCAAGATGCAGGATAACATCCTGGTTTCTAGCCACTCAAGCCAGACTGCCTAGTTCAAAGTTAGAATACACCACTTACAAACAGTATGACCTTATACTAAATTACTTAACTGTTCTATATCTTAGTTCCTTTATCTAGGAAATAGAGATACAAACCTCATTAAGCTGCTGTATAGGATAGTTATTATACATAAAACATTTAGATTGGTGTCTGAACATATTTTTCTCAAAGCAATCTTCAATATAGATTTTGGTTTTTCTATGGCATATGACAATATCTTCTCCATTTTTGAATCCCTCTATTCTAGTTTCTATGAGAACATTCTCTCCTGGCTCATCTCCATTTTTCTCACTATTTATTTACAATGTTTCTTTCTTTTATTTCTGAGAGAAGAGTTCCCAGCCTCTGTTCCCCCATTCAGTGTGGTATTGCTGAAGTTAATCTCATCAATTAAGGTTAATGACTTTCTCATATCAGAGTTTCAGACTCAGCTAGTTATCCTATTGCAGAACATTTGAAACCATTATCTTTTCTCTGCTCCTATTCCAATTATCAATAGAAGTTGTCAGTCACAGTGTTGGGAACTTATTGTCAAAATTATAATTTTTAAAATCTGTAACTCTTTTAGAATATAGAAATCACCCAGAATCTTAAAATATAACTTTATATATAAAAATGATTCTTTTCTTTTTTCATGTGAGAGACAGGGCCTCTAGTTCTTTTAACATGACAAGTCCAATATATAAT
>NW_011888798.1:4133738-4146624 GCF_000151845.1 Pteropus vampyrus | reverse complement strand
TGTGCTTTTTTAGTATCCAAGCTCATTACCTCTTTGATCCAAGATGCAGGATAACATCCTGGTTTCTAGCCACTCAAGCCAGACTGCCTAGTTCAAAGTTAGAATACACCACTTACAAACAGTATGACCTTATACTAAATTACTTAACTGTTCTATATCTTAGTTCCTTTATCTAGGAAATAGAGATACAAACCTCATTAAGCTGCTGTATAGGATAGTTATTATACATAAAACATTTAGATTGGTGTCTGAACATATTTTTCTCAAAGCAATCTTCAATATAGATTTTGGTTTTTCTATGGCATATGACAATATCTTCTCCATTTTTGAATCCCTCTATTCTAGTTTCTATGAGAACATTCTCTTCTGGCTCATCTCCATTTTTCTCACTATTTATTTACAATGTTTCTTTCTTTTATTTCTGAGAGAAGAGTTCCCAGCCTCTGTTCCCCCATTCAGTGTGGTATTGCTGAAGTTAATCTCATCAATTAAGGTTAATGACTTTCTCATATCAGAGTTTCAGACTCAGCTAGTTATCCTATTGCAGAACATTTGAAACCATTATCTTTTCTCTGCTCCTATTCCAATTATCAATAGAAGTTGTCAGTCACAGTGTTGGGAACTTATTGTCAAAATTATAATTTTTAAAATCTGTAACTCTTTTAGAATATAGAAATCACCCAGAATCTTAAAATATAACTTTATATATAAAAATGATTCTTTTCTTTTTTCATGTGAGAGACAGGGCCTCTAGTTCTTTTAACATGACAAGTCCAATATATAATGCTAAAATTAAGGTGTACAAATTTTCATTTGACTCATCAAAAGCCTGGTTCTACCAATCCTTTCTCTTTCTGTAGGCTGTAGTATTTTTGGATACATGCTGTTTAAGCATCATCAACTGGGGATTTATATTTAGTTCAAGTAGCTTACCCCTATAACTAATTTCTGCTTACAGAGTCAATCCACAGAAATATCAGTGAGAAAAATGCACACAAAATTCTCACCAGTGAGTAAGTTGGCAGAATTTGAAAAGAGGAGGATAGTCCCAATAGACTTTTTTTCAGAAATTTTAAAATACAGTGGCCATTATTATGGGGCAGACAATATTATAGCCATTGCAGCAGAAATAAAGTCACCTTAACGTGTCATTTAGATAACAGGTTTCGAAGATTTAATTATAACCTGATTGTCAAAGTAACTAAAGAAGTGGGGGGTGGGGGGAACAACTATCAATCAAAGTGGATTGAGGCATAACTGAAACATAAGAAAAAAGAGTAAAAGTGACAGATCTCAGCATCACCAACCCACTTTCTATTAAGAAAAAAAAAAAAAAAAAAGCACCTTAGCAGTTGGCCTTCGAATATTTTATATTCCAATTCCAATGGCAAGGACCTACCTAATGTGAAGATGGATGGTGGGAGTTGTAGCCAAGGACTCTAAGTACTCTGATACTTTTGGCAGGATGGTTGTACAAGGCTATGCTTGCCTGAAGCTATTAAATGTTCTACTATTTTAGGTTCATTTATTCTGGTTCCAGACCAATAGTCTGATTATGATTTGACTTTTATTGCAAGAAAATGTTTTAGATATGAGAACGCAAGTGTCCAATTCTCTAAATTCATTTATTAATGTGAGTTAATGTTTCATTTGATTGTTTTCCTGTAAATGTCTGTCCACAGACAGAAAAGTCATTGGTCCTACAGACTTTCTTCATATAACATAAAATTAACGTTCCAATCTGTGTCGCCTTAGTTCTTAGATCAGGTCCTTAGCATCTTTCATCTGGAATGCAATAATAGCCTTCTAGATTCTTGTCTATGGTCTTAACTCCTTTCAATCCATCATTTACAATGTTTTCAAAATGACCTTCTTCAATTGCAAATCTTATCCTTTTTTCTACTTGCTTAAATTCCTTTAATGTCTCTCCACTGCTTACAGAATAAAGTTTAACTTGCTTAACTGGGCTCAAGGCTCTTCCTGATCTACCTATCACTTACATTTTCTGTCATATCTCCTAAAATAATTCCTGTACCATCACCGTCATCTTGCTTGGAGGTTTTCAAATATGTTATGCTTTTTCGCAACTCCATGCTTTGGGGCATGCAATTCCTACTACTAGAAATGGCCTTCCTCTCCTTTTTGCTTGCCTAAAAACTAGTCAGTGTTTTCATCTTTACGTGATAGTCAAGACTCGCTAAAAATATTCTACTGCCAGATGACTCTTTTCTCCATGTCTCTGTTGTATGTGCATCATAATAGAAACTATGATGCTTAATTGTACTTATACTTTATATATCTGCCTTTATTTTATTATGAACTTACTGGGTTTAGTGACCACATCTTACTCATCTTTACAGTTGCAGTACTTATATTTTCCCTATTTTAGGTAATTAGTTTTTGTTGACTGAAATAACCAGTGAGGTGACAATTAGATCTTGAAATAAAAATAAGTAAATAACCTTTATTAACTGCTTACTATAAACCAAAAACAACACTGAATCTATTTTAATTAACTGAGGGTTAATCTCTAGATTACCTGTGAGGAAAACAGAAGCAAATAAATACAGAAAATAAAAATTCTAATAATATAATCAAATTTGGAAATCTAGTAAACTGAAAACATTAACAGTAGCAATAAATTTAAATGAAAATACATAAGCTATATAAACTGCAGGTTCATGATTCTAAATTTAACACATATTTATCTTAACATCAGAATCTCTTTTCATACAAAATATATTTAAAACATTCTATTAAAAATAGAGAGTAAGAGAGAGTGAGAAGAAGATATTTAAGAAAACAGTAATAGGCCATTTCTATTGTCAATATGCTTTATATTGGCAATGGTTTTTAATGAGATTATGATTTTATTTTTATTTTTAAAATGACATTTACTTTTCTTCTGGTTTCTGGGCATTTGTGTTTGTGGTTAAGTTTCAGTTCTGCTTTTAAAAATATTTCTTAAAGGCCCCTCTGACTATCATCTCCTTGGCATTACAAAATGCTCTTGAGAGCTGTTTGGATGTAACAAGTGCTGCAAACTGCTGGTGAATAGGCCTTAGAATTGCACAAACAGCAAACAAAAGCATTTTATAATAACAAAGATAGAAACAGGGGAGTTTTTATGAATATGTTATTAAGCACCTGCACTGTAGTTCCTAAACTGGAGCTATTTGAAGAGAACGGATGCTAACTTTTGGCCAGGATTGATGTTTTTAGAGAAAATGTGTTTATTTGTTTTTACAACTAAATTAACTTAAATTACCATATGAAACTATGCTTTTCCTCAATACCTATTTGAATGTTGAAATCTCTTATAACTTAGTATCCTCTAGCCTTATACCTTCACAGGTAGAAAGGGTCTGACCTTGGAGAAGCACTAAAAATTATTTTTTATACTGGGAGTTATTTGTTTGTTTAAGAAATGAAAAATATCCTTCTGAAAGACAAAGCCTAGCACAGAGATAGGTGTGTTGGGATTTACTGTTCAGAAGAAAAGATGTAGCAATGAAATGCAGGTAGTATAAGAGAAGAATGGGTAAAATATTCAGGAGTCAGAATGTAGAGACCATTAAAGGGAGAACGGCTCAATCTCTCTAAGCCTGTAAAGAAAGTCTGAGGAAGAAATTAGAAGGTTTGTGAATAGGATCCATACAATATTTTCTACCATTAGACAATAAAGCTCTAAGCAAATTAGGGCAATGATTCAAGCAGGATCAGAAAAAAAAAAAAAAAAAAGTTTTGCTGTTGTTGTTATTTTCAATAGACTGTTTCAAAGGTTGAGGAATGCAGTTTATCAAACAACATTTAGTGAGAGCACTGTATTATATCACTCATTGGAAGATAAAAGTAAAGTGTGATTGCTACTGTGTTGTTAATCAGTCCTAATAGAATTTAATATAGCAGGATAGTCAGTGAGGAAATCTATTTCTTTTCCTTCTTCAGAGTTTGACTTATTGGGGTTGAGCAAATATGGATATTTTAAAATCCTAATCTCTTATATCAAAATTATGAAAACCAAGCAGAAAAAGCATGTCATCTGGATCCAGACTCAATTGCTGTGAAGGCCAACATGGCACTAGAAACAACACCTCCTTGAAAAGAATGTTAACTTCCAGCCAGAATCAAGATCTGTAGAAAATTTTTTTTTTTTTAAATTAAATTATGTAATGGTGGAAAGAGATGGGAATTATACATGGGATCCTAACCCAAGTCAAAGATTGAGATAGAAGAGGGCATCTGGGTTTATGATGCTGGAGATATGGAGAGTTCTTCTAACTCAGCCTCTCTAGAGGCAGACAGTTCCTGGAAAAGAGCTTAAATAAGTTAAAGAGCAGAACATTGAAAACCCAGAACTAATTGGTGTTCATTGCCCAAACTGAGTATGAAATTGCTTCCCTTCCTCCATTATTACTCAAATTGGGGTTGTAAGATGCACTAGTGACATGGCAATGAATGCAGCTTATAGATGATCTAATGAGTTGAATTTTGTCTCTCAGAAAGATATGTTAAAGCCTTAACCTCCAGAGTCTGTAAATGTGACCTTATTTAGAAATAGGATCTTAGTCTATGGCCATTCTACCCTTAACACACCCGATCCCATCTGATCTCGGAAGCTAAGCAGAGTCGGGCCTGGTTAGTATTTGGATGGGAAATCACCTAGGAAGACCAGGTGCTATAGGTGTGAAATAAAAAAAAAAAGAATCTTTACAAATGCAATTAAGTTAAAATGAGGTTATCATGGAAAGCCCTAATTCAATATAGAATACCATGGTATTTTGTTCAATTGTTGCTCTTATAAGAGGAAAATTTGCACAGAGAGACACACAGATATAAGAATATCATGTGAAGCCACAGACACAGAGGGAAAATGACGATATGAACATGAATGCAGAAACTAGAGTAATATTTCCATAAATCAAGCAATGTCTGGGGGCTACTGGAAGTTGGAAGAGGTAAGGAAGGATCCTCCCCCCACAGGCTTTGGAGGAACATGGCCCTGTCAACACCTAGATTTCAGACTGTCACTTCCAGAACTATGAGACAATAAATTTGTTGTTTTAAGTCACCTCATTTCTTATACTTTAGTATGGCAGCCCTAAGAATCTAATACAGATACCAATGTTATGACAGCACCAACAGCAACTCTCTACAGTGGCAGAAGATGAGATCAGTAGTGAAGCTTCTTTGAACTTTGAACTTCTCAAAGTTTGTATCACCTCTTCTCAGAGGGTCAATAGCAGTTAAGGTAAACAATTTCTTCAGAGGAGACTTATATGAATTCCAGTGGTACCAGGAGATGTCTTATAATTATCGCAATAGGAGAGACAACATTCTTTCTAACGAAGAATTATGAAATGCAGAATAGTAGAAACAGCTTAGAAAGTGACCATAGATTTCCTCTGGGCTCTCAGAGTGGTCAAATCTTCAAAGAAATATCACTAGAGGGTCAGTTTTCTCCTAGATAGGAAAGGAACAATCTTCTCCAAGATAGATAGACTTTTCTGTATACAGAAGTTACCCACAGTTCAGCTACTGCTTACTAAGGACTTAATGCTTATTAGGATATAGAGTTTCTCAAGCAAAAGTCACAGAGAATCCCTCCTCAGGGGACTGAGGGAGTTCGTCTCGAAATAGAAAACGTAGTTTTCAACTTCAAGAGAGGCAATACTTTATTGACTTAAGGGGGAGATTTGCACGTAATCCATGTAATAGTAAGGCTGGTAGACCCTCAGATTGACCTAGTTTACCCTGTCATGTTGTATATGAGAAAATCAAGGGCTAGAAGACTGCACCATTTTAAGCAACTTGAGTTTCTGTCTCATGCTTTCTCACATTGTAGCACAATGTATCATTTGTAAATGATGTTAGAGCTCTTCTGGCTGATGCCAATGTTGATCCAGTTATTGACACGGACTCATATTAAGTCATTCTGCAAACTAAATTTCTTCAAATGCTTCACTAATATTCCTTAGTAGGAGGCATCTGTCTTAAAAAATAATTTATTTTTATTTCCTGTAGGAGACTTGCTGCTTTGGGTTATCATAATAGAGAGTTTACTGTCCCCTTAGTATATCCAAGTTAGTTTTCATATTACTGGTCAGTTCTCTAGGCTACTTTTAAAATTCAACTAGGAGAATTACTAGAATTCCTTCTTTATAACTGTTGATCCTTTAATGCAAAGATACAATCTCCAGGAAGAAAAATTATTTTGTTTAAAATTAAAAATTATTATAATTAAAAATATTTATTATCCAAAAATCAATACTACTTATTATGTTTCAAGAAATACAAAGTTAGATAATGTAGATATGGGAAAATAACAAATTTCTATATTAGTCCTGAGAATAATTATCTAAAAATGGTAAAAGAGAAAAAAAGTTCTATTATGCTAAATTAAATTTTCTCATAACTGTCAAGTTTTTTTTTTTTTTTTTTTTTTTTGTTTTTTTTATCCTGGCTCTCTTGCTCTTCCAACAACAGAGACAAATTTTCAACTTATACAAAAATCTTAATGCTTTAATTATCAGATGAAATCTGAAAATCTATCTTATTTCTATAGCATACACACATACACACACACATACACAATGTAGAGCCTCTGGGTACATACAGTTGAACAGGTTACACACAGTAAAACCTCAAGACACACTACTGTCCTCATATTAAAAAAAGTTAAAAAGGTAAAAGGTATCACTTTCTGTTGTAGAGCACACAACCAACAAACAGGACACAGTAGCCTCCTGAAATATATAGCTGAACAAAAAGAAAAATAAAACTTGGATAAATCTTACCTTTTTTTTGGAGCTGACAATTTTATGCACAATTTTTAAGTTGATAAGCTACATCATATTCTATGCTTAAAAATGTTTTATTAGAAAATGTCTTTTCTAACAAAGACAAGTAGATATGATAGTTCTACTTTTAATTTTTTTATTTCTCAATGAGCTCTCTTTCATAAAGCTGCTAAATATAATTTCATTTCATATAAACAGCTAAAGCTGCAAAAATGTCTACAGAAAAATGTTGACATTATACTTGATCCTTTTCAAATTGCATGTAATTAGAAAATGCCTACATTTTTGAAAAGGATAATAAAATGAGTAAAAAAGAGATGATCTGCTTTTAATGTCCCCCCCCTCCACACACCCTCAGTTTGGAACAAAACACCATGACATGCAATTTTTATTACACATATAGTCACACAAACACATGCACACTCACTTGGAAAGTAGGAGTATAAATAAATGTCTACTTCTTACTCAGAGCTGAGAGGAAACAACAAAAAGCTAAAACATCATTTGTGACCCTGATATAAAATTAAAAACAAGCAAAAATCTCAGGAGCAGATTAAAATAACCCTAAAAATTTTAGCTGACATCTGAGGATAAAATTAAAATGATTTAAACTTTGTTTTTTGTTCTATTATCCTTTCTTTCTCTAAGTGCTAATCTCCCAAAGGGTGGCACTTCACTGCTTATACTACTTTGCTAAACAGTTCATTAAACAAAATCTCCGGTACAGAAAAGCCAAACAATATTTAAATCCAAAGTAAATAAATGAATAAATAAAAATAAACAGATACATGCCTATGAGAAGATATTTTTTTCATTGTCTTGTTTCAGGAGGCAAATACCCGGGTTTTGTTTCATAGCAGCAAATGTAGTACTGCGGAAAGAACATGAATTCTGGAGAGAGCTGGGAGTTGTGGTTCTAGTCCACATTGCCAGTATGCCTTCCAGCAAATAACCTCACATAGACCTCAGTTGCCTCATCTGAAAAGTGAGGTAAAACTCTTTCTTCACTTGAGAGGTTGTTTAAAGAACATAATATGATGAAACTTTTTCTGGCATTTTTACACTATTAATATACCAGTTTTGATCAGTACTACAGAATAAGGGATATGCAGAAGTTATTTAAAATATATACCATAGCGAGGGAAAGAGAATAACTTACTTGTTCACATGCCAGAACTCTACTGAACCCATACCACTCACCCTTTCTGAAATATATTTTCTGACTGAGTTTAGCAAACTACAAGTGTTTTTCTCCTCAAAGCATAGCTCAAGATTCATATCCTTAACGAAGTCTGTCCAGATTAAACACCGTATAAATCAAATCATTGTGGCAACATTCCCAGAATATATAAAGATTCAGCACAAATCAATTTTGGAAGGATATAAGGTATAACAATGAAAAGCTAAAAAGTAAAAAAAATAATAATAATAAACTGGTTTGAGAACACCTGAAAGAGGGTATTTTAGCTTCTAAAAACCATCATTGTGTCATTAATTGATATTAGGTCTATATAATGCCATCTCCTTTTCTGGTAGGATAACTGCACTGGTAGATCATAGAAATGACATATTTTATATTTTCATTTTAGTAAGATATTCAGTAATACTTCCCATGAAATCATTATCACAAGGTTGACAAATGTTGACTCATGGCCAACAGTATGGAATAAGGATAACGGAGGCTTCCCCTAGGAAGTTCATGACACAACTTTATACTTCAATGTAATCAATATCCATATACTTATTACGAATGTTGCTGGGAACACAGAAAATATTCTGATCAAATTTGCAAACAATATAATGCTAGGGCAATAGCTAGTATAAAAAAGAATTACAATTTTTTTTTTTAATTTCCAAAACTAGAATTAAAAGCTCAAATTAAGACAAAACAGAATAAAATAAATGTAAAGCTTTACACTTAAATTAAAAAGTATAACACAGATGTGAGCTTAATACCCTCGAGGCATGGCTGCAAAACTACATATAAACGACGCTCCTCTCTTTAAACAATGATCCTAAGTTTATCACAGTTTGTTTAAATAATTTTGCTGAACATCTTTCATGATGGAAAAACTCAGAAGTCAAAAGTTTGTGGAAGCAGAGATAAGTTTGTTCTAAGAAGGAAAACCTACTCTTTATTTTTTTACTCTACTTTTTATTTACACCTGAGTCAGGCAAGAATGCAGCAAAAGATTATCTTAAACACTAGGTAGAACCAGACAGAATTGGAGAGGATATAAATAATATGCAAGCAGGAGTCTTATGATCAATTACCACAAGTTGATATGGGGTCAGATAAAAACTCCATTCTAAATACAGAAACCGCTCGCGGTGCAAAGCTCTTTAGCTATATCATACATTAAAATTAAATGCTTAAACCAGACTAAAAGCCCTACTCTACAAATTGAGCAACAAGATGTTTCATTGGATATAATACTTTGTAGCTGATGAAAGTGTTTTTGTAGACTGTAAGAACACTAAAAATGCTGAGGTAGCAATATTAATTATACAATTCATTGTAAACCACTATGATTATAACTCTGCTAGAATACGCTGTTTAAAAGAAACTTCCTAAAAGCATTTTTTTTTTAAGTTTTCTATAACTTTCAAAAGATTTTGTCTGAGTGTGGTAGGCAAGAAGTGGTATTTTCTTCATTCTGCTTTTATATATTTTCTAAATTATTTATCATTAGATAATAGCAATAAAACTTATGTCTATTGCTGACTATTGTTATATACTGTATTCATTGTTCTACTTGCATTATCTCATTTAATTCATGCAAAAATCTCATGAAATAGTTACTTCATTATTCATTTTTATAAATGAGAAAACTGAGATGTGTGAAACTATCTAGATTAATGACTGCACATTCATTATTATTATTATTATTATTATTATCATTATCTAGGATTGAGCTCTTGATTCAATATCTGGCAATTTATTTTGAAAGTGCAAATTCTTAATCACCTGCAATATAAAAGGATGCACAGCACAGTCCAGTTTATAAATCATAATGATTATACCATAGCTAATTTACAGCTCATAGTTTAAAGTACCTATGTCCTACATTTTATATGTTGAGATGATTAGACATCACCTATTCCCAAATCATTGATATTATTTTATCAATTTGGCCTTGGACAAATTTTATAACATCAATGAATCCTAATCCTTTATCTAAAAGTAACACTTAGCATATACAAATTTTATAATAATTAGAAATAATATGCATAAAAGGGCTAGATCAAAACCTATAAGCATCCAGAATTATTATTATTGTTGTTTGTGGGAAACTGTTTTTCCTTACAATTTATAAAAAATTATTTTCTAACAAAAATTCTCTAATTTATTTGTTCTTCTATTATAGGACACAAATGAAAAATATTTCAATAAGTGCTTTCTTCCTTTTGACAAGCACTCATTTTATTGATCCTGATGTGGCCAAAGTTGAACACAGCCCAGTGCCCTATATATGGTCTATGATAAAAGGAACCTTCTCTGGTCTCACCTATCTCACCCCAGATATTATCCTTTTGATGTCATTCTGTTATTCTGGAGTTTAGCTTTTATAACTTGGTTTATATGGCACCATTAGAACAAGTTCACAATGGCTGGTGACAGTTTCATTCTTTATCATGAACGAAGGGATATGCTAGGTTTCCATGGTAGAAGCATTCTGACCTTTTCCAGTGAAGAAGGCCTTGAGTTGTAGACTTCCAAATAGAAGAAAACGTCCAGGGTTATTGTAGGCCTTGACTTCTGGGAAAGCAACAAATTTCTGAGATCTCTTTGCCTTGATTCAACAATTCATTATCTCCCAGAAATAGTAGCTTTTAAAACTGCTAAGAGGCTGCTGTATTCTTTTAGAAAGAAGGAATACTTCCAACCTGGATATGAATGCTTAAACCCTTATATTAAAATCAATAGGCTTAACTTTACTGTCTATATCTGTAATCAATATGAGAATGGAATGTAAATATTTTTATAAAATAAATTTAGAAAAAAACTAAATTTCAGATAAAAACTTGGTCTTTTATAATAAGCTCTCCAAATGTTTCAAAAAAAAGGTTTTTCATTCTTTCCTTATACAGTTGGGAAATTATTGAAATGATTATGAAAAATTTGATTGCAATTTATGCTTGATGTAAAAAACCAATCATTTCAAACTTTTAACCAGACTCTATAGTGTATAAGTGTGTGATAATTTATAGAGATAATTCTATCATCCTAGATTTATTTTATTTGCTTCATTGACATAAAGGATTAATTTAAGAAATTAACTCCAAACATGAAAACAATACAAACCCAGTGTGTTACCAAATATGTCAGAGGCCTGTGTTGACGACAAAAAATGACACTATTCATGAGTATATAGTGGGTAAATAGCTATATCTATTTATAGTTTTCATATCTGAATCTAAATATTGGAGTATCTCTATCAAACTTATATTTGAATGACAGCATTCAACACTATGAGGAACTTGATTTATTAGGCACATCTTCCATGTGTAAACGGCAATTTTACTTAGATCAGTGAGATGGGAAGAGTAGAGATGAGAGGATACTATGGAGAATGGAATTGAGTCAGATCCATGACAGATGGAATACCAGAAGGAGATTTTGACTTACACAACAGGGAAAAGGCTGACTTAACTGAAGTTCTAAGTTTTAAATTTTGTATGAAGCCTGGCTTTACATATTGAGAATCGAAGGAGAAGATTAAAGATAATAATGCCTAGCTTGAGAAATTTGTCACTATTTGAACCAGGATGTCAGTTAGGTGATATTTTTTATTGTCATAAAGGTATGAAATGAAGCTACTGTGTAACACTCATGATCTTGAATTAATAACCCAAAGAAAGCCAAGTGCTGGTAAACTAAAAGACTGGTTTAGCAAGTCAATAGCTAGTGAAGACTTGGTGAGGGAATTATAATAAAGTCACAATTTTTTTTTTATTGTTGTTACTAATTTTGAGAAAAAACAAATATACGTTTAGTCTATTTCTTAGTAGAGATATACACTCTTTTACCTTTTGCCAGAGTGATATACCAACTCTTCACTGAAGCCCCACATGTATAAAAACTTGGGGAGGTCTTCTCTTTTCCATAACTCCATTGTTCATGTTCATGCCATCTGGAAGATATCCCACCTCTATCTGTTATGATTAGCCTTTATTTCCAGAAAAATGCTTTTGGTTAAAAATAGTTTTCAAATGATATCAGGTATCCCTGCATTTTCAAGTCGCTTACTATCCTCAGGACTAAGCTGGATATTAATTCCCAATCCAGTCTTTTATAGCTTCTTCCCTTTGAAAATCAGTGTAGTAATAAGTAAATGAATGAATGAATGAATGAATGAATAAACATTTCTCCTCTCTCTTTGCCTCTGGAATCCACTGCTAGTTCTTTTTTCAAGTGCTTCAAGCATCAGCATCAGTATTATTGCATTCACACTTCTAAAGAAGAAAAACAAAGAAAACCTGCCACACTCTCTCAAAGCAACATAAATGTTCTGTTTTGCTATTTAATTATAATAGTTTAAAAAAAGCAATGTATCTGTGAGATAAGTATAATTATATCAGATACATATTTTTTAAATACTGAAAGTTTTAAATTTTGTTATATAATGGTACCCAAACTGAGAATAATTTTATAAATTTTGCTTTTTTCATTTATGGAAAATGTAAGAAAATCAGTGTTATGAAAGATTCGTTAGAAAAACACAACTAGTAAAATATAATGTAAATTGATTTATAGAAATAAAAGTGATTAGGTGATTAGGCAGCATTTTCAAATTATCAGGAAAGAAACTCAATATACTTGTCTTTGAGTTTTTTTCTCTAGATAGTATATTAAAAGGGGGAATGTGGCTATACTTTATAGTTGTTATTTGAACTCTGAGCATTTTAAAATTTTCAGATTTAAAAAAAATTGTCAAAAACAATTGAATAAGAATTTTGAAATATTACAAATGACATTAAGAAATAAGTGCTTATAGACTAATTTTCTTTACTGCGAACTTACCTCTTAAGATCTTTTTGAATCAATGGAATCTTAGAATATGTTGAATACTAAGATAAATGTG
>NW_011888798.1:4128516-4132268 GCF_000151845.1 Pteropus vampyrus | reverse complement strand
TATATATCCATATCCATCCATATATATATCTTGTATAATTTGTATTCTCCATAGTCTTCATAACTGGCCTCATTTTCTCAGCTACAACCATGTGTGCCTACCAGTTTTAATCTAAGTATCATCTTGTTCATATGAGGGCACATGTGGATCAAGCCTGACTTACTAGGCCCATAAGAGCATCTGGTTTCTTTTCACTTTAGCTCTTTTCTTTAGACTACTGCAATAGCCTGATAACTTTCCTCTCTTTTTTTCACTCTTCTCTACCCAATAACAGTCAGGGCAACATTTTTAATATAAAAGTAGCATCAAGAAACTTCCTTATCAAAAACTCTCCAATAATTGACCCACTGAATAAAGTTGTCTCTTAGCTGCAATCACTCTCTATAAAACCATCTTATTTTATTTTATTCACAGCACTTATTTCTAAATATTTTTTCTTAATTTCCTTTTTACTTTTTTCAGTGTCAATATAGAATTTATAGAATTTAAGGTAACTTCTCCATCTCATTCACCTTAATCCTATTACACAGGATTATGCATGTACATAACAGATACTTTAACTGATAATTTCCCAAAAGAACAACAGATCATTTTGATTTCAAGCTTCTCCATGCCAGTACACAGCTATCTAGTTGGAGCCCCTCTGGCATGCTCTGAACTATTGCAGCCATATTTACCTGCTGGTCACCAGAAAAAAAAATAAACATAATTTCTTTGCTTCTCATTCTTATCCACAAGTGCAAAATAAGAAACTGAATTCACAAGCCAAATCCTTACGGCCTTCTCGAGAATCTCATTTTCTAGAAACTCTCCTCAGACTCTTTCATTTTTGACCACTAAGATTTCTTCAGCAATCAAAAAAATCCCCAGAGAGATTACTTTCCACTAGCATGGATAACTGAGCTAACAATTCACTATGATCTTTCCAGATGAACAAATTACTTCCTTTAAACAATTTAAAAAAAAATAAGATTTGTAAAAGAATGGATTATTTTAGTCAGGAGACTATAAATTAAGACATAATATTTTAAGGACTAGATTGATAACTGGAAGATTAAAAGATATGTATATCTCTCTCAAAATATCTATTTAGCAATAATAATACCACATTTAGAACAAGGCAGTTTAGAACTCTTCAGACTATCAGTAGCAACCAATACACTGGAATATGAAGTGAATTGGCTTCAGGATACAACCTCCTTCACTTAACTTTGCAAAAATGTCTATGTTTACCTACTTACCAGGATTCCTCTAAAGGTATGGAACTAAACTAGCAATACCTCTTTTTTTTTTTTAATGCTAAATAGAACCTCTTTTAACCCAATTGGGGCGACAAAATTAGACTAGGAAAAAAGATTAGTAACTATAGCATGCAATTACTTGTTTGTATGAAACAGATTGAGATATCTAATTTCCTTTAATTATATCTCTTGAAAGACTAAGATGAAAGAACCACATTTTCCATGCTTATATTAAAAAAAAAAAAAAAAAAAAAAACTTGAAACAGATCCATACTCAACCATTAGTGTCCCACCGGGTTTTCTTTTGTCTCCTAGCTATTCCATTGTGTTTTTCTTTGTTTTTGTTTTTGTTTTTTGAGGGGGGAGATTTAAGCAAATAAATCATGAAATAATGTATTTTGATAGATGGTGTGTTAAATATTCTAGGAGTTTGAATTTACAAATTTAGGAATTTCGAAGTCAGAAATTTTATTCGATTTTTTAAAAGCCTAATAGATGTTTTCCTCCAAAACGTCTAATTTCTAGGATAAAATGTATGGCTCCTAAAGCAGATTTGGATTTTTTTTTTTTTTACATGATATCAACCTCTGTTATTCTTTTATTACAGAAAGAGATAGAGGAGACAGTAGGTTAACTATCCTTTACTTCAAAGTAGTGTAATGTTTGCGCTTAGGTCATTCTTCATACTGGATATTTTAATTTCTTATTTCTGAAAGAGGACTTTCAGAGGAAAATAATTATAATGAAGATTATTCAAAGTGTTTACTTCATACAATTTTAAAATATGACAAAGTAGAACACAATAAATTGCTTAAAAAGGCAAATGCTAAACAGGGAATAGACCGTATAAAAGATGTGTCACTATCTCCTTAATGGATAAAAAGGTCTTACAAACCAATAATAAAATATAAATATTCTAATTTCAATACTCCAATTGAAAAAGATAAAAATTTTTAGTCAAGAAATATAGATGAATCACATACCTTTGAGGAAAATATTTAGTTTAAACTAATAATCAAGAAATACAAGTTAATACAATTGTATCATCATTTCAAGTATATTTGCAAAAATATTTTAATATTACTAATTAGTCTTGTCAATGATATAGAGAAAATCTTGTTTATTGCTAGTGGCAGTCACTAGGTAAAATCTTTGTGGAGAGCAATAATTCAGAAATATGTATCAAGAGTCTTAAAAATGTTTATATTCTTCCAATCATAATTTTTGGGGCAGAATTTTATTTAAAAATATTACAAAAAAAGAAAAAAAGAAAAACAGACTCAGAAAGAGAGATCGAATTAATGGTTGCCAGAGAGAAAGTGTATGGGTAGATGGGTAAAAAGATGAAGAAGAATATAATCTATAACGTTGTGATAAGTTTAAACAGTGACAGATGATTACTAGACTTAGTGTGGTAATTGTATTGTAAGGTTTATAAATGTTCAATCACTATACTGTACACCTGAAATTAATATGTTATATATTAACTATACTTAACTAAAATTAAAAAAAATTATATGCAGCATGAAAAAAAGTAATGTAAAGGCATTTGCAAATAAGATGTGAAGAATGATCAATGTAGCAATCATAATGAGAATTTGAACAAATATAAATTCCATATACAAGTAAATGACTAATTCCTATTTTATACATAGAGTAGAATCCATAGAGTTGAATCCAAAATTTAGATTATAAATTTACATATTTATTAGCTCTTTAATAATTTAATAATGCGGGGAATCACACAAGGCTAAATTTAAAAAGCAATGTAAATATAGCATATACTATATGATTAATTTTAAATATATAAAATTGATAGTTATACATGTAAATATGCATAGAAAAAAGACAAAGTAAACATACGAAGAGGTATAATTGTCTGATACTTGACATTTTATTATGATTTTTTTTCCATATTACTGATAATCAGAAAAAATAGCTATTAGTCAATAAAATATATTACCTACAAAATCACTATTAGTTGATGATTGTCTCCCTTCTACCTTCTTCTGCATCCCGTTTGCCAAACTGTTTAGGATTATTAAGGTCTCCATAAATGTCAAGTGTTTGAATCAGTATGCAGATATTTGACAATTTAGCTGAATTATCAGTGGTTATTTAAGTATGTTTCTTTTTCCAAACAACCAAGCACTAAGCTCTCCTCAGTACAAGTGTCCTTGAGTTTAATGAGTTCAAACTAAACGATTTGACCAGTACCATGCAAAAAATATGTTGAATTCAACAAGAATTAAGTCCAATTTCCCAAAGGCATTCATTCAGGACTTATTTTCAATTTATATAAATTAGCATGGCAAAATGAGGTAAACAAGGTTACAGGATTAAAAATATTTTTATTCTTGTATGAATTATGATTAAATCTTTCCCAATTTATACATATGTTGTATATAACATATACATGATTTATGTAATTATATATGAATATGTGTGTGTATCTATTTATCTAACCATACCTACACACATTTGCAAATACATATATACAGACAATATATG
>NW_011888798.1:4103800-4125636 GCF_000151845.1 Pteropus vampyrus | reverse complement strand
AATATAGCTACAAACATTGTATTTTAGAAGATATATAAAATATAAATGTTTTAATATAATTATTTTATTCTCAAATCCTAATTGTTAATAAACACAAGAAGTAGATATAAAAGGAGAAAAAAATGTTCTAAATTCTTATTTCAAATAGAATAATCTTAAGTTATAACTTTCTTTTGATTGTATCAATGAGAGAAATGTAGGTTAAATGTGATTTTGAAAAACAAAGATAACTACTAGCTGAGTTTTAAACAACAGAACACATACTTTTCAAAAAGATATATCCTTATCCATATTAAACTGACAACACTGATAAAAGAAGTAACGTTGAAGCATAGACAAAGGGTCATAGTCCCTTCATATTGCTGAAAGGAAATTTGGGAACATCTATTATTATCTGTAAAATTTGCTTCTATTTGATACAGTAGTTCTACACCTCAGGATTATTGCAAAAAACATCATAAGTTAATGAAAAATGTGATGTTTATCATGAAATTGAAAACAAGAGTAATTGGACAGAAAAGCAATGTCCATCTATAAGGTATGGGTGAAATAAATGCCATTGGCTGGATTACTAAGGAGATATAAAAAATGGTGTAAGATAATTAAATGTTCACAAGTCATTAAGTAAAAAAATAAATCTTTATTAGGAGTCATCTAATTTTTGTGAAAAAAGATGTCACAATAAATATTCCTATGCTGTTAATGTTAATATGTTAATGGGGATTATGAATGATCTGTATTTTCTCTGTATTCAAAATATTTCACAAAATTACTTATATTACAGCAAAATTTAAAAAAAAACTATTCAACAAAATGTTATTTTAAAAGAGCATTAGACTATATTTTTAGATGGAGATATTTTTAATTCACTTGCTAAGTAGATCATTTTGATTAAAAAGTTTGGAAGGTCAATATAGAATAAAAATGTATATTTTATTACAGTATACATTTAACGAAAGAAAGCAAAGACATTTTACAAATAGCTTTTGAACCTGTTATTCAGTTTTCAATTTCTGTGGCACCTTGCAACAGAGAATGGGAAATGTAATTATAGAATGTATTCTGATGTCACAAGAATCAAATTTTCTGAGAAGTATATTTTTATAATACTCTTTTTCTTCATGTCTAAATTACCTTAATAAGGGTGTTTTCTCTCTGACTGTTGTTCTATTTCATTTTTCTTTTATATTTAATTAACAATAATTTTGTTAACCACTGATTTGGTAAAGCTGACACTAACTGTGGGAGGAAAAAAAATGAGAAAATAAATAGCTTTCAGTGAGCTTCATTCTTACAAGTCTTTCAAATCTCATAAATTGGCAACCACTGAGTTCTGAGTATTTCATTAACTAAAGCCCAGGATGGCAGCAAAAGAAGATAATGCATGATGCTGGGAGTAGTCAAGGGAAAAGAAGGAAATCTCAAACCATTCAGAATGGGGAGAGGAACATACAAGAGAGAATCTTCAGTTTTTAGAATTTGACATATGCTATCCATAGTAATGGCTATTAGTTCTCTGTGTGCTTTATTATATTTTGTTAACATGATATTAAAAATAAAACATTATATACATATCTGTATAGACATATCTTTAATACGCAGTAGGCTCTCTTTTATACACAGTGTATAAAATGAGAAAGATGTGTAAGTCTATAGCATTCCTCTAATTTAGAGAGGTAAGAAGGTTATCCAATGGGAGGGATTAGGGAGTGATAGTGGTTTCAAACACGTATTGATTATAAGTCTATCAGTTATGTTTGCATGTCTGCATGCCTCTATGAATAAGAAGGATTATTTGTTTTCCTTTAAGCACCATTCTTTAGAGTTAATAAGACATTTATAAGGGATAGTATTTTAAAATTAGTAAATATTGATTAAATTAAAAGGAAACACTCAGGCTAAATGCCCTAGAAAGGGTGAAAGTCATATTGGAAGATGGAAGAAAATCAGAGTGAACATACATAAACAAAAACAAACAAAAAGACCTCCCCAAAACAGAAAATTAATACCTCTATCTCAATAAATTAATAATTTTTTTTTTTGCTTCCTTGTTTGTTTTTTTTATAAAATTACTACATGATGGCAGGGTTGTAGTATGACATACTTTTGTATCCACTGTTGGTGTAAGAAAAATTGTGTTTTCATAATTTTAACAAAGTAATTTCATTTATTTTAATCTATCTAAAGAAATAAGATGTGCAAAACATGTTTATTGCAGCATCATGTATGATATTATTTACATCTAAATATGTAATATTAAGGATAAATAATACATCATTGTAAAAGTGTAAGATGGACTACCTACATTTAGGCAAAATGATTTCAATTATTAAAAAAGGAGTGAATACATTTGAAAATCCTGGAGGAACACAGAGTAATTTATCCACAATGATTAATTTGTTTCTGTGTAGATTTTCCAGAATTTCTAAAAACTTCTATCACTAGTACATATTTGTTTGATTAAAAAAAAAAAAAAAAAGTTCTTAAGTTAGTGTCATGAACTGAGTGGTGTCCCCCACAAAATTCATGTTAAAGCCCTAACTCCCAAAAAGACTATAGAGATATGGCCTTTAAGGTGGTAATTAAGGTTAAAAGTTATCATAAGGGTGGGACCCTAATGCAATTGTACTGGTGTCCTTATAATAAGGGGAAGAGACATCATACTCCACATTCTTTGTGTGCACACAGAAAAGGCCAAGTGACAACATAGCAGGAAGGCAGATGTGAGGACATAACAAGATGACAGCCTATGCAAGCCAGGAAAAGAGGACCAGAAACACCAACCTTGCTACCACCTTGATTATGAACTTCCAGCCTCCAAAATTGTGGGAAAATAAGTTTCTATTGTTTAAGCCACCTAGTAGGTGGTATTTTGTTATGGAAGCTTGAGGAGACTAATATAATTAATTTAACCAAAATTTATAAACCAATGTTTATAACTATGTATAAACATTGGAATTGTTACATAATCTGCTTAAGCAGAAAAAAGAAATCCACACAAAATAGTGGGCATATTTATCACACAACCTAATAAGGTCAACAATATAACTAGATAGTAGAAAATTATTACTATATCAGATCGGTTTTCTATACTGTTTTTAAATATGGTTTATATTTTATCAGTGATATTATTTTTAAAAATTGGTGCCCAGGGGTAGTTAATACTATTGACACTAGCTGCAAGCTATCCTAATCCTGTTAGATGATAAAATGGGTTTCCTGGGAAAGCTCTTTAGCAATGACAGATGTGAATCCTGCCTGAGAGAACAGGCCGATTCTCTTATAAACCCATTTATACCAGAAACTAGAAAGGACTTCCTAGGTAGGTAGTTCCCCACAGGTGGAAAAAAAATAATTTAGTTTAACCTCTGATAAATTAAGATTAGAAATTCATATAATTAATAAACAACCTGACAAGCACAGGACATATTTAAACATTTTCAAAGTAAATCATCCAAGTTTAAAATTATAGTAGAGCAAAGAGCAGGATTATAATCTTATGAATATCTCATATTATTTTCCTTTATTAATTATTATTACTTTAGTCAAACGCGTTTTCACTTATAAATAGCTAGTTTAAATTTTAATTTATAATTGTCTCAGACTTTCTCTGTTTACCTTATACACGCTTAATCAAGGCCAGTTTGCTCAATATTGGCTTCCAAAACACTTGAAACCTGCTAGCAGCAGGTGGGAGTATTACAAATAGAGACCAGATATATAGACAATGTTATATTGTTTAGCCAAAAACAAACAAACAAACAAGGAAATCCTACCATTTTCAACATGAATAGACCTCAAAGGCATTATGCTAAATGAAATAAATCAGACAGTAAAAGACAAAATTGTATGATCTCACTTATATGTGGAATCTAAAACAAAACGAACCCCCAAAAAGCCACCAAACTCATAGAAAAAGAAATCAAATTTGTGGTTACCAGAGATGGGATATAGGGGGAGGGGGATCTGGAGGAAGGTGGTTAAAAGATACAAACTTCCAGTTATAAGATAAATAGGTACTACAGATATAATATACAAGCTAATGACTACAGTTAGCACTGCTATATGATATATAGAAAAGTTAAGAGAGTAAATCCCATGAGTTCTCATTACAAGAAATTTTTTTTTTTCCTTTTCTTTTTATTGTATCTATGTGAAATGATGAATATTAACTAAACCTATTGTGGTGACCATTGCACAATATATGTAAATCAAATCATCATGATGTATACCTTAAACTTACACAGTGATTTATATCAATTGTTTTTCAGCAAAACTAGAAAAAGAATTTAAAAATAGGGACCAGGTAAAATTAAAAGTGATGTCTAAAAAAATCTCAAAAAACATAAGTTCTTGGAACTATTTAGAAGTGAAATATAGAGTGATAAATTCAGGTTTTTGGTAGAGTTGCCATTTCCTTGAGAAATAAATGATTACTCACATGAAAAAGTTTCTGGCACCATCCAAGCCGTTCATTTCCAAAAGGAGAAAAATCTACTTGTGGCAGGGCGTTTTCTTCAAGTAAAATTCAAAACAGGTGATTATTCTCTTTCTTATTTCAGTGACTCTCAAAGTGTGGTTTTTAGGCCAGCAGCAGCAGCAGCATATCCTAGGAACTTATAACAAAAGCAAATTTTCTGACCCTACTCCTGACTTAAGAATTAGAAACTCTGGGGTTGAGGCCCAGCATTCTGTGTTTTAACAAGCCCTCCAGATGATTCTAATGCATGCTCAAGTTTGAGATGCACTGCCTTAATTGAATTTTCAGGGAACCAAATTTTATTGTAAAGAAGCATATGAAAATAATCACCTTATTTCTCTCTTTTTTTCTCTCTCTCTCTTCATTTCTATACCACTACCTTAGTTACTTATGGATTTCTTCCCTAGGCTTATAAGCAAAACAATAATAATAATAAATAAAGCACGAATAATTAGCTAGAGCTATTTTTCACCAAAGATAATCAAAAACGGATAGAAAGGAATGCCAAGAAAAAAAAAAAAAGGAAATATCAGAGAAGCGTAGATTTTTCAGGTATCTTAAACTTAGGTTATCTTGAAGACAGATTTAATAAAAAAAGCTCAGAATAATCACAAACTTTGGTGAAGTTGATTATATATGTATGTTCTGATAAATACAAAAGACTGTCTTCTTTGGATTGTGGGTTATGTGAAATCTCTCATGATTCTCTGGTCACAGACAAAGCCTCTGTAACAGATGATACCTTTAAATGTCTATACAGGTGCATTTTCAAGGATAGTACTATATTGCAGCTAATGTTCTCAGAGCGAAAGTCATCTGAAGTGGTTAGCTCAGAAGACTCTAAGCAGAAAGCAGGAACTAGCTTTCTAAAGGACTTCATTTAAAACTCATCTTCCAAGTAAGAATGATGGCAGTCTTTCAGTTTCTTCTCAAGAGTCCTTAAGAATAGGGATGCTTCTCTCCTTCAAAAATAGGAGAGAAGCAAATCAAAATGAATGCACAATAGGACAGAGACAAGTGCTTTTACAAAGACCCACTTTGATGCTTACAAGGGGCTTCAATCATGGAACCAAAAATCCTTTGGCTCTGTGTGAATATCTTTCCCCTCTTTCCTTCTCTCTCTCTCCTCTCTCTTTCTCTCCTTTTCTTTAATACAAAGAAGGTCATTATTCCTCTCTTACTATTTTTTAAACCCCATGGCAACTACCATGACAACAGGAAGCCTTATAGCCTTGTACATATACTATGTTTGATCCTCTTTTCCAGTTAGTTGAACCTGAGAGAGAGTATAGGAAAGAAAACAAACCCCTTGAATACAGTTTGATAAATTATTAACCTTTTTACACAAGACTTACAGAAAAAGAGAAAACAGAACAATTTTTATTATTCTGAGTTGGAGTTTACCTAAGGGAAAATAATGGATAGAAATTCCACTAGAGATAAGCTACAGATATAATAAAGTTTCGAGTCAAAAAGACTTTAAAGAACAATGAATGGCATGTGCACATACATATAAACAGCAAACAGAAACCTGCCAACATTTGGCTCTGGGGGAGAAATGACCTCAAAAGTCTAGGAATGCATGCCTTTAGTCTCTAAGGTCTGGCTAGACTGTGAGGGAAAGCTAGACAAGCTAAGTTTAATGAGCTATAATATTAAGCAAAGTTGCATAAGTCACTATTTTTATTTTAAGACAGAGCTTGCATAAGCACTTTCATTCAAAAAACTTGTGAATTTTGTCTGCAACCACTTCTAAACCAAGCAGGAGAAGGAAGTTGAATTTAATTGCTGAAGTTATTGGGTAGGCTCAGATAAAATGGTCTATACTCCTTAAACCTCTGTAAGTAATTTCACATTTTTCTCTTCTCTTAAGACTTATACATATTTGTCAGATTTGATGAATAGACTGTTCATTTTCTTGCCCTCAGGGGTTGCTGTACTTTCTGTCCTGCCCTTAATTTTATAGCTTTATTCTATTACTCACTCTTTCCCCTAGGTTGCTAAATATAAAGTAAATGGTTGAAGTACAAGATTTTGAGAGCAGTCTTTTTGAATGAGTTTGAGTTCAATGAATGGACAGGCAAATCTGACATTAAACCTATGGCCTATGAAGAAAACATAGCTTTTCATATTTTCTCTGATTTAAGTTCACTCTGCAGGGGCAAGAAAATTAAACAGGAATTCCACTCTCTGGGTGAAACATGCCCCATTTTTCTTTTCCATAGTAATTTCCATTGAATCAAAAGAAGCTAATTTGTTAAACTTTTGTTGGTTCTAAATTGGCACATTTTTAATCAACCATCTTTTGCATGGTTGATTATTCTGTTCATAAAATCAGAGAAGACAATAATCTACCAGCCAATAAACAGTGTAAAAGAAGAATTTTGGGATACTATAACTTTTTTATCTCCTTGACATGCTTATCCCAGTGTACAACAAATTGGCATGTATTTTCTTTGAGAGGTAACACAGGGTATAAAGTCAACAGTGAAGCCGGTTGTAAATAACCCAATAAATGTCATATTAAATATCCTCAGGGTATAAGGAGCCTCAAAATAAGAGCGTGTGTGTTGTGTCAATCACGTTTTAGAAGTTTCTATGTATTAAGAAGTCATTAGACAGTCTTTGTATGCACTTTAGCTTTCAATGGTGTGTCATGTTGGTCTGTGTTATTGTTGTTTTGTTTTAGAGAAATTAATCCTTAGCATTTATACTTGAATCTAAATGGGGGAGATTTTCCAGGCTGATCTTCTCATGCTTGAGTTCTCTTTTCCTTATTTTCCAATAAAGTATCTCTTTATCCCTCATCTAACTAACACATGCAACTTAGAATTTCATTTTATTTTTCACTAAAGGTGGCATTTTAAATATAAACTTTAAAGAGAATTTCTCTTCTGTATTTCTTTAATTCAGATTAGAGTATATTTTAATTAAGCAATATCCCAGCTGTTCAGAAATAAGGAGAAAATGAATTATTGCTCCTTATTTAAAGAATGACCACCATTTTGCTGCCATTAGAAACTATTCATGGTTAATCATGACAGTGTTCCATCAGTTGTCATTGTCTACCAAAAAAAAAAAAAAAACAATCAATGTGAACTCATATACTTTATAGGGCAACGCTTCTTTCATAATATTTGAATTGAACTGAAAATTTACCAAGATTTCTATTCATTTGACTAAATTATAATTGTACTAAAAATGACCAGGATTATATTGCTTATCACTGTACCATAATAGTAAAGGATAGATATAGATAGATAATATTATATACCATATAATTAATTTACTTCCCAAGTCCTAAGAGCTATTAACTATACCTATTATACGGGTGAAAAAACAATGAGAGATTTTACAGATGACAGATTACAACCATATATAATTCAGGGTCACTTAGGTAAAGATGAGATTCAAAACCCAGAGAGTCTTATTCCAGAGCCCACATTTTACTCACTTTGTTTTTCTTAGCTAATTCATATTTCACGTGATAGAAGTTAGGCTGGCATAGAATATAGACTAAGCCATTGGTCATTTAAACTTTGAGTTAAAAGACAACACAGGGATATCTGCCTGTTCCACTGCACAGATCATCTCTGAACTACTTTTAATGTTAACCATGAACAGCACTGCTATTTCTCAAACTTAAGATGGTGTCTTTCAAAGCCCTCTGTGAAAATTGGTATATGTTTCCTTTGAGGGGTAACGCAGGAATAAAGTCAACAGAGATTTGCTTCTGAGATTCTGTAATTCTTACCATGCAGACAGCAATGCCTTAAAGAAATGGTACATACAAAGTGTTAGTTTAGATCAGAGGAGAAAGGCAGATGTGTAACTTGGCACATTAACAGTGGAAATCAGACCTCATGTGGAAAACAATAGTAGGTGGCTTTGGATAGTTAGGACAATGAAACTCTGGATTGACTGAAGTTAGAAATGGTGCTGGGAGAACAGTGAAGATCACTGTCACCTTTTACACTCAATCCTGGTAACAGTGATAATACTAACCAACCTAGGGAGTTAAAGTAGACATTTTTTCATAGCTCTGTAATCAGCATTTCTTCCCACCTTTCAACTGAAGTCACATTTTGCATGTGCTGTGACACTTGAGTCTCACTATGTCTTAAAGTTGGTCCATCTTAAAGAGGGTTGTTGAGGAAGAAACTGTTAGAGCAAGATGGAGCATTGAAAATTCTCTAGTCCTATTCTTTAATGGCCAGAGAAACTAATGTCAATAAAAGCAAAGTGATGACTTCCAAGTCACTCAGAGACTTATTGGCCAAATGCTGGATACAAATTCAGTTTTTCTCTATTGAAGACCACTTTCAGACAAAGAGGTAGCATGACATATAAAAGTATGAAATGAGAATCAACAGGAAATAAAGGCAATTCAGTCTTTACATAGTAAACTAAGTCAGTTGATGTCTTTAGGCTTGGTTCTGACTTTCCCCTTTCCTCAATTTCAAAGTGTTGTTTTACTTTCAGAAAAAGTAGTTTTTTTTTTATAATTTTCCTCCTGCAATAGCTGTGTGCATATATACATATGTTCCTTTTTGTAATTCTTCGATGCATTCTCTATACACCTCTCTTATTCAATTTCACCAAAACGATGGATCTTATACTAACTTTAAATCCTCACTTCTCAAAATTTGTGACCTAATTATGCATAAGCATCACTATTCTCAGTTTTTCAATGGTTAAATCAAAGAAAATTGGACACTACTACATTACTTCAAAGCTGAGACTTGAGAAATATTTCTTAGATCTGCAAATGGCATGCTCCCCCTGAGTATTTAATAATTGTGAACTAATTTTAATACATTCAAAGTCAGAGCCTAAGCCGTTTCATTAGAACTTAGACTGCTATCTATAAACTCAGCATCATAACTGACCACCATAGCTATAATTAGAGAGAAATATTCTTTTTTATTGCCAAAAAATACATTTTGTCTTTCTCTGAACATTTTTTCTTTCAAAATGGATTTGAAAGCTTTTAATCTTATGCTATTATTTTAAGAAGCATCCCTCTCCCACAGCCTCTTAAAAATGAATTCAAAGCCCAGCAGAAAGTGTGTTTAGATGCCATGAGTGGATGGAGGAGGTCAGTAAAGAAGATTGAACTTGGGATCCCTATCGATATGTATTCAAGTGTGAAAATGAGTTGCCTGTTAATAAGGTAGACACTTTATTTTAATGTTTTTTAGTCTTCACAGATTATAATTGCAAAAATAGCCCTTAGCTTGTCCAGTTGGTTAACAGCTAAGAGGAAAATAACCTGTAGGTCATTCTTGCTTAATTATAAACAGAATAAAATACTGAGTGATGGATTGAGCCATTGTACTGATTTCTAGTATTATATTATTATCCTAGGACACTTTGTTAAAAATAACAGAACATTATCCCCTCAAAAGCCCATATATACTCGTATTTCTTTTAATTATTTGTTTTTACCAGTTATAACTAGATTTTCTAACAGTTACTGGGGGAGTTAATGGCTTTTGGTGCAAAGAAGTAACTCCTCCCAGCTGGTCATTAATCCTTAAAAACTTTTAATGTATTCATTAATACTACTTAATTAGCCAGCAAACCAGTTGAACACAGTGCAAAACAAGTGTCCACTAACTTGTCTTAACTTCCCCAACGTGTCGAGGCCTTATTGGGAAAAGATGATGTTTGTAAAATTTTATATGAACGTAATTGATTTTTACATTTGTTTGATCCTCCCAAGTCAGTTGTTTTGTTAATATATTAACAGTTTCTCCAATGAGGATTCTAATCATGCATGAAACACTTATTCTTAAGTATAAGGAAAGTCTAACCAAGTTAGAAAATGAACTAAAAAACAAAACAAAAAATCCTGCATTGATAACTACATCAGAAGCCATCTGGAAATATAAACATTGTTTGGAAGAAGGTAGCATATTGTTAGGACTTTTTTCTAAGACAATGATTTTATTCTCTGTTGATCTGAAATGTGGGTTTGTGTCGTTCCCCAAATCCATACACCAAAGCCTTAATCTCAAGTGTGATGTATTAGGAGATGGGCCTTTAGGAGTAAGTAGGTCACTAGAATAAAGCCCTTGTAAGAAGAAAGATAGGAGAGATGCTCTCTCTCTCTCCCCCATATGAGGATACAATGAGAAAATGGCCTTCTACCAGAAATCAGATTCTCACTAGATGCTGAATCTGCCATCACCCTGATTTTGAACTTCTCAGCTTCTAAGACTGTGAGAAATAAAATTTTGTTATTTAAGCCACCCAGTCTATGGTAACTTGTTATAGCAGCCTGAACTGAGACACCTGTTAATCTTCATTTATTGATAATTCATCCACTAAGAGTAACATAAGTTCACAAATTTGTGTCTAAAGATGGGTGTTTCTATTTTGTACAAGAATAAATATTTAATAAATTATAGTATCCTCTAAGTGTGGTTCTCTGATCCATAGCATTAGCATCACCTGGAATTTGTTGAAAATGCAAATTCTCAAGCTCTCCCCCAAACCAACAAATTAGAAACTCTGGTTAGAGTTCTGCATTAGTGTTTACACAAGATGCTCAGTTAAATATAATACACGCTAAAGTTTGAGAATCACTATTTTAGAGGTTTCACTGTCCTTTCAATTTGACTATATAGTGCACAGAAGCAACTCATTATTAATATAATGTTAGAATGATCACCTGTGTTTCTCAGTCTGGGCGATGCCTAGCCTTGGTGTACACAGAAGAGGAGTAAAGTACCTAGGGAGATTTTGTTGTTGTTTTCTGACTCAGATTAGCCTTCTAGACCCTCTGAGCATATCCATTCACTCTTTTTTTGCCCCTAGATGTTCTTAAGCGAGAAAGTTTAAGGTCTTTCAGTTTTCCTATCTGTTAGGGCTGACCTTACTAACTTAAGGGAGCTCACAGATCTCCAGTCTCAACATATTACCATAACTATTCCTATGCCAAAAGATGTCTTTCGGTGTAAAGGACTTAAAAAGCAACTATTGAAATACAAATGCTAAATTAGGTGGTGGTAATATTTTAAACTAGAGTAAATTAGGAAATAAGTTTTTTTTTTTTCTTTTTTTTTCCCCCAAATGAATTGTTATTTAAGTTAAAATTCGAAATACTCTAGTTGTTGTGAGGTAAGATTATTTCTTCTTTCATTAATTGTACTTCATGTTATGATACTATGGGGATAGTGTAATTTAGGGTTGATTTTATTTTACTTTAGAATATCATAATTTGATACAAATAAAAATGGACACTCCTTTATCTGTGCCACCATTTTTTGGTTTGTTTTTGTTTGTTTGTTTGTTTGTTTTTAGTTTACTTGTCTATCAAATCCAAAATTTGGGAAAATTCTTTCAACATTTATTGTTCTACATTTACCTAGTCAATCAATAGGCAGTCAATCTCAGAATCAGATGCTACAGGAACAGAATCAAGGTCAAGTGTGTTTTGCTGGAAGAAAAGTCATTGAAATAATAAAGGTTTACAGTACCCCAAATGAGGAAGACTATTATCACAAAGTAGGAAAAGATTAGAGGATAAGGTGACTACATAAGGACATTTGTGGAATGAGAAAGCATAACCCAAACTGGTGGAACCTCAAGACCAGGAATCTCTTTTAGGTTTCCTGACATTGTACTTAGGCTTTGTCTCTGCTAACTCCCCAAAATATTGTTTGCTCAGATTTTCTGCCAGAGAGTGTTTAATTAATTGCAAGCTTTTAAAGCTTTGTTTTGGAATGAAGTCTTGGGGGGGGGGGGAAACTATATCTACAAGGGAAAAAACATTTTTCAGTGTGCATGAAATACAAAGGCAAGATGATGGGTTATGAGTGTGCACTCAAGTAGAAACAGAAAATATTGAAAAACAACATAAAGCAAGCAGAAGTACCTTAAGTTTTGCTGTTTCAAATCAAAAGAGAGAAGTAACAACCCAGGTATCACTTTTTATGTCCAGAACTCTAAGCTTTTTGCTATTCTCAGAAATGTGTTGAAAGACTCCGTAGTAAAACAATATTAAAACAAGATTATGATCGGCAACATTATTTCAGTTTTAGCATATGCCTCTTGTTCCATGAATTTACAGCACTCCCACCACATTTGGCTGACATGATAATTAAAATCATATGTTTAAAGCCTAATAAGAATCTTTGTTCATGAGTATAAAAGAACTACTTAAAAAGATAACTGGCATAGTAAAACACAAATTTTTCTTCAAGAGAACTGGAAAGTATCTATCTTTTTACAATGTGGAACTCTGGGAAAATCCAATCCCTTCAAATGCTACCTTAATTAAAATATTTTGACATCAATTCACACAATCTCTGTCACCAGATGGTGACCCTTTATAAACCTTACGTAGAAAATGTTCTTGATACTACAGGAATAATCTTCCCAGGAAAATCCAGGGAAAAGATTTGACTCTCACTGCCACATTGACTTACCTTTCTCTTTAGCCAAGGTGGCTCAGGTTCATTCAAAAATCTCTCAGTGGAGGGGAATCTAACCTTCCCTACTCATGCTATACACCCTTAGGCCATATGTTTCTTCTCAATTCCTCCATACTATTAAAATACACGTGATTCTAATGGAATAAAAATTTGTTCAGGAAGGAACCACAGTTTGGTTTGTGCTAGTTTTATATCACCCTACGAATAATCTTAATGTTTATGTGCTGTTGAATACCATATGACATGTAGGCGTCATTCTCCATCACTCCTGTAGGGGAAAAATGTAAAATGTATTTCAATAAACTAAAAAAGATCACTGCATATTCTACTTAGCATTACTTGTGGGTTATCTCAACCTTTGTTGTCTTTTATTTTCTATTTCACAGCTCTGTAAATTTTAGAAAATTAATAATGCGACTGATTCTTGTTCATATATATTTAAATTAGTTGTGTGGAATACAACTGATTTTTGCCCTGTAGATAAACCTATTTTGCATATATTTGTAAATTCAAGTCACTGTTCTTTATGTAACTATAAACATGTGGTTCTTTTGAGTTTACCTTGAGCTAGTTGTAACATCTCACTGTTTCTTTAATTCACTAATGAGGTAAATAAAATCTTTGACATATGTTCTTTGATTATCATAGGAGAGTTATGACTATACCTTTTAAAAAAATCTTTAACACTCCTTTTTACTAAATGTCAGTTAACAAAGAAATCAAAGTCTCCCATCAGCATTTTTTATAGAAATAAACAAAAAAATCATCAGATTTGTATGGAAGCACAAAAGACCCTGAATCGCCAAAGCCATCTGAGAAAAAAGAACAAGGCTGGAGGCATCACTATGCCTGACTTCAAATTATACTACAAAGTGACAATAATCAAAATGGCATGGTATTGGCAGAAAAACAGACACACAGACCAGTTGAACAGAATCGAGAGTCCAGAAGTAAACCCATGTTTATATGGGCAAATAATTTTTGATAAAAGAGCCAAAAACATACAGTGGAGAAAGGAAAGCCTCTTCAATAAATGATGCTGGGAAAACTACAAAGTCACCTGCAAAAGAATGAAACTAGATTGTTGTCTATCACCACACACCAAAATTAAATCAAAATGGAATAAGGACCTGAATATAAGACCTGAAACAATACATTGCATAGAAGAAAACATAGGAACTAAACTCAGAGACCTTAAACTTAAAGAGGATTTTATGAATTTGACCTCAAAGGCAAGTGAAGTAAAAGCTAAAATAAATGAATGGTACTACATCAAACTAAAAAGCTTCTTCACAGCAAAAGAAATCATCAACAAGGTAAAGAGACAACCATGCGAATGAGAAAATATATTTGCAAGCAACGCCTCCGATAAGGGCCTAATATTCAAAATATACAAGGAACTCAAATGACTCAATAACAAAGAAACATATGATCCAATCAAAAAATGGGCAGAGGACCTGAACAGACAATTTTCCATAGGGGACATACAAATGGCCAACAAATATTTGAAAAGATGCTCAACATCACTAGCTATTAGGGAAATGCAAATCAAAACCACAATGAGATACCACCTCACACCTATTAGAATAGCTATAAACAGGACAAGTAATAACAAATGTTGGCGAGGGTGCAGAGAAAAAGGAACCCTCATATACTACTGGTGAGACTGCAAATTAGTATAGCCACTATGGAAAAAGGTACGAAGGTTCCTCAAAAAACTAAGAATTAATCTATCATATGATCCAGCAATCCCTCTACTGGGTATTTATCCCATAGACTTTATCCAAATTCTACGAAAATTAACTCTAACATTATGTAAAGCATTTTGGCAAGAGCCAGTCCACATAGCCTTGCTAATTGAAGCAGACCTTAGAGTTCAGACCATGTAGCACTTCATGTCATGCAGAATTTTATTGGTCTTATTTTGTGTATGCTCATTCCATGACCCAAGATAGGCTATATGTTCCTTAAGAGCAGAGGAAATAACTTTTTGTAACCTGTACAACAAACAGTAAATTATCAACAACAAATAGTAAATTATCAATAATACTTGATTGATTAGTACTATCAGTGTTAACATAGTAATGATGGCTTCATAAAAATGAACATATTTGCACTTGGGAATCAGAAAGACCAGGTTTTGAATCTTGACTGGCACTTACTAGCTCTGTGACTTAAGTAAGTCACATAATCTCTTTAAGTGGCACCTATTTTAGAAGAGTGCTAGGAAGATTAAATAAGATGCTGTACCTGATAAAATAAGATGTTATATATAAAGTACCTGCAGAAGAGTAGGACCTAATTATTTATAACTAATAACAGATTATACCAGCTTCTATTTACTGGCTGTTTACTATGTGCCAGATATCATCAATATTATTATGTATCATATTTTTATTATCATCATTGTCATTTTTTAAGGTGCTGTGAAGAATCTGTTTCTGTCATAGGTTATTCTCCATAGTAATTGTTATCACAAAACCATGAATGAAATTCAAAACATCCAGAACAGTTTAACTGGAGTGATTAGTAGAGTGGAGGAGGGGTTAGGACTGCTATACAAGAACGGACTAAAAGGACTAAAAACTAACCAAAAAAAACTTTGAAGTAGCAGAGGCTAAAAGAGGACATAATTGACATTTTTGCAATCACAGATGGTACAGATGTGGTGAACATAGATTTGTTAATTAAATCCTGAGCTACTAGGATGAGGGGGACCTTTTGACATGTAGACAAGGTAATTTAAAAATGAATTTTAAAAATCTAACTTTAAACAGTAGATAGAGAAGCTACTAAATATATTATGCTAAGATATCGTGAGGTAGGAAATAAGAGTAGAACAACAACAACAACAAAAAAGAGTTCGGTCAGATTTACAAAAGGCGTAGCATGAAGTGACTTTCAAAACAGTCAAGGATGAGTTCAGAAAGATATCTAGAGCCTTCCATAATCTCACTGGGCTATTATTATAACAAACTGTTTGACTACTGAGGCTAAAGAATTGATATCCAAAATATGGAAGTTACTCTTATGACTTAATTGTTTTCTTAAAATAAATATTCAAAAATGCCAGTGAACAAAATTTCAATCTATTAATAGAACATACATGAAAATTAAATATATGCAAATTTATGGATTCTATTCATATAGATATTGCATAATGAATTCAACTGAATAGTTATTATATGAAATGATAAGTAAGCTAAATACAAAGTAGTTGTGGTAAGAGAAATGGGATCATTTCAGAAAACCAAAGAGCACTGGAAGAGTTGGGAACTATCATGTTTCCATTCTGCATTTAAGTTTGCTGTTTGTTTTGTTCTGTTTTATTTTTAGTTTATGTAATTAATTATCATTCAAAACAGTTCCAGCTTCAGTAACTTTGTTGTAATCGATATGTTATTTGAACAAGAATAGGTGATTAGAATGTATGATTCTATTCACTTGTATTTATTTTCCATACATGATATTAAAGGAGCATTAATTTTGGCTTTATGAAAAGAGTTTGTGATCTGGGCATGTTTATACAGTCTCAGAGACTTTAGAAATTCTATGGGATCCCAAAGAGTTTTGTAAGTACCTGATATGCTTCCAAAATCTTAGCTTTCTAATATAGTCCTATCTATAGTCAACTGTCCAGCTTCTGGATGCAGTATATCTGCTCGTCTCACTCCACTGCCTGCAGCTCAGAGATAGGCAGAAAGCAGTTGAACTGACGGGAGTAGTGCTTCACAAGCATAGTGGAAACCAGCTGTATTTATTCAGGTCTTTGTGGTTAGTCACAGTCATTTTCTATCTTAGAACACCAAAGCGCTGACTGCATTTTCCACCAGGGTGTGTGTAATATGTCTCAAAACAAATTTATGGTATGACCATGAACTACAAAATGTAATGGGGCAGAAAATGCAGACGCACATTATTTTGCCTCCTACACAATTGGAATTTCTTCTTTGCTCTAGCAGCCTTTGAGACTAGAAATGACAGTCATTTTTTGTTGTTGTTCCTTCTTTACTTCTGCAGCATAGAAAAACATACAGAGAGATACAGGGGCTATATTTAGATCAACAACCACATCATCATTTATAGGAAGGGATGCTTTTACTGTTTAATGTTTTGGAAGTAAATTATTAAGCACAAGTCCCACAATGTACAGATTCACTAAGGTTGGCTACCAGTGGGTGGACAGGTAGGGAAAAGATTCCATGGCCTTTACCTTTTATTGTACCTCAGTCTTATAGAATCTTGGAGCTCTGGTTGCTATTGGACCACTTGTATTTTCTCATTTATTCTGAGAAATAAACTTGTGCTGTGGAAATTACTCACGCTTTACTAAAGAGAAAATTGAAGTTTAGAGAGGTTACAGAACATGCTCAAGGCCAAATCACTTAACCTAGATTTGTATCTACATGGATTAATTCCTTAACCTCCTGGATTCTCATATGTCAAACAAACTGATTAGATTACTTCATTTCTCTGAATCCAGATTCTAAAATTCCATGATTCCATAAAATGCTTTTCTAGGGTGTTAATCTCTTAGCCAGAGCTAGTTTTCCTGTATTATTGCTTCAAATCGGCTATATTCAAATTACTTCTATTCAAAAAAAAGACTTTTAAAAAAGATATACTGGTCATCTAGCAGAAAATATCCAAATGTGATGTTATTACATAGATAGATGATTGATAGATCAACTGATCAATAAATAGATGATAGATAGATTAAAAAAAAAAACATTGCTAAGAGACTTACTTAAAATAGAGTGAGGAGGCTATGAGGAAAATGCAGCTTATGCACATTTTGTGCCTCAGTTCTCAGAGCTGCTGTTAAATTGTTAACCTGCTGCTAAACTCAGCTCTTGGCTGAGTCATAAACATCCTGGAACAACAACTACTGTATGGATACATATGGACTTTACCTCCTCCTTGTAGTTTTTACATCCCTTTTTTACATATTGGAACTAACTTAATCCCTAATCCAGCCAGCAATCTTTCATTTCCATGAAAGAATGACATTTTGTGGATTTGGCCTTTATAACACCTGCCTTTCTTTTTTCTGGAGCTCAGTTTGGGTTGCTATCTGAATCTGTGTCTCTCAGATTGTAATCTTGTTCTTCTAATAAATGCCTGAACTTCTCCTTTGGTTAACAATGTACATATATATGTACATGTAGGTATATGTATAGATATATATACATAATAAAAATCTTTAAAACATTTAAAAACACCTGTCACCATGTTACAAGACATCAGTTGGCTGTCTTAATCCATCATCCTATTTAATCCTAGAGGAAGTCTAGTGTGGTATGTATTGTTTCCATTTAAAAAATGAGGAAACTGTACCTCAAGGAGGCTGAATAACTTGATTAAGTTATAGTATGTAAACTACATAGACAGTATGTAAAGACATTTGTGTTTAAATCCAGACATTTCTGGTTCCAAAGATCCTCGCTGTTTTTACTATGCCTCATTATCACTACTTGTTACAGTCATTTTACTGACTTGATCATTTTATACTAACTTCCTGTTATGCCTCTTCTGGAATTTTCTTTTCCTAATCACTGTCTTTGATGATGCTTCACAATATCTCCTAACTCACTGTCTTTGATGATGCTTCACAATATCTCCAGAAAATGAAGAATAAGAATCTAGAATTCTAGTCTCCCTCCGCAATATTGAGTAGTTTGTATATAAATAAAAGAACACATAGATCTACAAATGCAGTGTGATGAAAGCATGTTTGTAAATTGTATAAATACTAACAGACATCTAGAAACAATGTAGGAAAATATAAGAAGGAACTTTCTAACTCACCTAAAAGATGTCTGTTACAGGAAACATAAAACAAAAGGTTAGAGACTCACTTTCAGACATGCTAAAAAGCAGTAGCTTTCAATCATTTTCTTAGCAGTATAAACTTTTAAAAACAAAATTTCACGTGGAAATTATATTTGTTTTTGATGAATGAGCGAGGGAGCTGTTTCCCTCTGGAATCTACAATACTTTTCTTCTTCACGAACACTACGATATTCTCCCAATAATGTGAACATTTATCAAATTACCTAACTCAGTCAGTGATGTGCTGATAAACATTTATTGACTAACTCTCTGAGAATAAAACAATCCCCAGTTTGTGGCATCTGCTGATTTCCATGGTGTAAACATTCTCACCATGGGCCATTTGAGGCTGTAGCAAGACATCTCTGAACTGGAGTTGGAAAGAGCTGTGCACAGTGCATCCTCCCAAGCCATTATCAGCCCTTTCAGCATGGTTCTGAATTCACCCCAGTGAATGAAAAGGGTCCTTTAGATGTGCCTTGTATTTCAATTGTCTCTGACTCTCTTAACAACATTAGAAATTAATTTGAATTAGCTAGTAACAGTAACAGCACTGCAAGTAAAATATTCCTAGAGAGTTTATCTCCATTTACCTTATCATAGATTGCTTTGTCAGATAATCAGGTCATTTTTACTTCACAATAGTAGGGTATTAATTTAGGTAACAGGCGTTTTTGCGATGACGAGATGAGGAACAATTAAAATTTGCATTTTGAATTGCAAGCCACTGTGGAAGGGCGGGCAAGAATGAGGAAATTGGATGTAGGGATGAAGATGAGATGCAGAGAACATAAGAGAACAAAGTCCCAGAGAAGAAAATGTGTCACTGGTGGTAGAAAGAGAAGGGAGTGGTTTTAAAAATAATTTCTACCTTCTCATTTTTTCCAAGAGTGCAAGTTCCAATGCTCCTTAGAAAACCCATATGACTCTCTTAGGATCTTCATCTATAAATCATTAGATGCTAATCCCTGCACTCAACTACCATCATATGTTGAAAAGCTCTTTACTTCTGAGATAAGATAAGGGGACTAAATGCAAAGGAATTAAAACATGTCTATAAAACAGGCCAACTAGACATTATGCTATGATGTAATGATGTCAAAATGATTAAAACCTATTCTTGTGCTGAACAAGTTTGAAGAAATTATATTGAATCTGTTTCTCTGCTATTTCCTTAGTTAACTACTACAGTTCTTTACTCAACAACTGAATTTACTTGTGGCAGTCTAAATAATGAGTAACATTTTCTGTAGACATAATTGAAATCAATGCAAAAATATGGAGTGCTCTAGCAGCTCCTTAAATTCAGTCCATCCTTTTTTGCCCTTACAGATTTAGACAACAAAGTACCTTTAAAAACCAGAAAACAAAATAGAAAGTAGCATTTGTTTGAGGGAGTTTGGAAGAAGAGTATATCATTTCAGAAGATTTTAATAAATTCTCTACTTTAAACTTCCCTTTTTGTGAGTTATAAATAGTACCGGTTAGCTTTAATGAGAATGTACCTCCGTTTGTAATCAGACAGACATCGATAAAAGATTATCTATGTACGTTTTCCAAAATTCTTCAAGATACCTAGAAAAACTGTTCTTGCTAGCTAAGCAAGCAAATTGCTTTCAGTGGGATGATGATGATGATGATGATGATGATGATGATGATGGTTCTTTTCTTCATCTGATTTCCTAAAATACTTTTTAAAAAACAAATCTTAAAATATAAAAACATCTTTTTGTTTTGTTTTTCCTATCTAAGCAACTATGTCCCTGTCTCTTACTTTCATAACCTTTTTCTGATGGAAATTGGTCTCTGAGACATTTTATAATACAAAAACACATCACGGTTGAAAAATATTGTCTAATTATCACCTCATTGAGGGTAGCTAAAAATATGCAGTTTTTGCTTATGTTTGATATTTACAGATTGCTCAGCCAGATAACTGCTGTGGTGAGTTACATAACTTGCACACCACTCCTACTGGTTTATTCATAATCATAGTGTATTTGTGAGAGATGATCGAAAGATGCTTATAATGTCATAAGTAAAAATTGGGTTTTTAAAAATATATTGTTTAAAGCTGTCTTCATATTTTCTAGAGGATAAAATTTCAGACTAAACCAACTTCTTTCCACTTAAACAGTAATAGATTTTTATCTCTGAAACTTTGCCCCATTTTCTTCCTTATGTACATTTATGATGAAATGACATATTCTTACCTATGTAACCTCCCTTATCTGAGACTTTCATTTAATCTCTTTTACCTGTGTAAAGTGCAGTTGCTTTGGTCTGTAACTGCATTTCTTCACGTGTCCCATGTTTTAAGTTTTTGTTTGTTTGTTAGTTTGTTTTTTTTGCTTTTGTAACCTAATGTCCTAAATGATATCCAGCTTTGTAACTGGAGTAATGAGCACTCATTAAAAAAAAAAAAAAAAAGGAAGAATTACAGTGTTTTAGACACCGATCACATGGGGTTTGTGCAAAACTCACCATTGTGTAATAGTTAGAGAGCAAAATTACCAAAAACAAACATAACATATGTTTGTGAAGACTGAGCATATGGTCAATGAGGAATGTGTGATCTAGGTAAAGTAATTGCACTGTCGGCTTTTCACAGAAGTTCTGTTTTCTATTTCAATTCAGATCAACAAATTTTATTGTACGTTTACTCTATGTAAGTCACTGTGTTAGAAAAGCCTTTCTGGAGAGAATTTGGAGAATGCTTTCTCCCAAGAGAATACACAAACAGGGGCAGATGTGGGAATATGTAAGAGCCGACTTTCGGCAGTCAGTAGTCTCTTCCCAGGCAATCACAGAATCAGAGAATATTAAAGCTAAGGAGAAATGTAGACATCATTTAGTTTGCTTCTTCATTTATTAGTTTATATACTCAAAATATTTATTGGTCACAATTTACATGTCAGGATTTATAAGAGGCGAAGTGTGAAAAAGTAGCAAATAGTTAAAAGATACAGTCAGTCTCTGCTGCACAGATAAACTAAGAGATTTAATCTATCCCTAGTCTCATTAGCACTTTTCTGGTGTTAGATGTACAAAGCATGAAGACATTTTCGTTAAAGAAGGCAAAT
>NW_011888798.1:4100460-4102595 GCF_000151845.1 Pteropus vampyrus | reverse complement strand
GTATATATATATATACTTTTAAACTTGTTTTGCACAAGACAGATAATAAAATTTACATTTCTGTATATTGTAGAATAGATATTTAATTGAAAAACATCTTTGGATCCATGTCCTGACTCTTATACCACTAGCTATGTGATCTTTAGTAAATTACTTCATCTAGTCTTGTTATCAACAGTATAATATATCCAAGCAAAACCAGTAACATTTCCACATTAAAAAAAAAAGTGTTTTTGTAATCCTATCTTTGATTGCTCTTCAACAGACTATGACTAACCATTCCAGAATTTAGTTTCACTTGTAGATACAACTAGAACTGGAATTCTTGTTTCCCATGTCAACTGAATGCCAAATTGTTCAATTTGTCATCTTTTCTCCTTCTTCCTAAACGATAGGGATGTAGAGATTATATAATAACTCATCTTTTCAAAAGCCTCAAATACAATATGGTAATTTATAATCCTTATATCAATAATATGGCACTCACTCTAAAATGATTGTTTATACAATTTTACTATTGTTTGTCACTAATAAGAATCAATCTTTTCTTAATTCTAATGCAGTTTTCTCTTATGGATGGCATACTACTTTTGATTTTCCTCAAGTCTTAGATGTGAGTTGGGAAATGTATGCAGCCAGTCAAATTACTGATGGGTAGATAAATGTGAAAATGGTAACACCTTTGGAGATCGAATAGATGAGGAATTCTCTGGTGGAGTAGAGACTCTCTCCAGTGCTCACCCATTTCTGATTTCCTTCTCCCTCCTAGTTTAATGGGAAAACAACATTTCTTATCCACTTTGATTTCACACAGAGACATGTGACTAGTTCAGCTAATGGTAAACATTATTTCTGGCTGAAATTTTTAAGAGCCAGTGCTCCATTTCCCTTTGCTCTTAAAATGAAGACCTTGGAAGCCACATATTAAGATGGCAATGTTATGAAAAGGAGTCCGCATGGCAAAGCACACTTTTTGAGAGTCATCGCACATTGTGTCAGTAAGAAATAACTAAATCACTGAGTTTCAAGGTTTATCTGTTGCAGCACCTAATAGTTATATACTCTGCCTAACATATCTGTAACCATCTGTGAGAAATGTGTACTAGCACAGGGAAAGAAGCCATTCCTAACACATAACGATGCATCACTGTATTGGCTCTGAGAAGGGAAATTATAAAGGTGATTCCTTCCATGTGTCAAAAGTGGTTCATAACTACAACTCCCTGCAAGAGATATAGAAGAGCTAAACAAGCCAGTAAGATGAAGGTCATTTTGAGTCCAATAATGAAAGAAAAAGGATAATCAGAATGTTAGACTATCCAATACAGGAAAATATTTTTTTTCTTTCAAGGCCATTGTGCCTAATATGTCTTTAATTTAGAAAAATGGAGCAGAAATTTATGTGTACTACTTCATTTTATAGTTCAATGTATTCTTGGAACTAACAGAGCTCAAGGTCCATGTATGATGATCACCATAATACTTGGCTTTAGGAAAAGGGGAAAGAAAAGTTTTATATGTGTGAAAAGAGTATCTCCAAGATCATTAGCTTATATCTTACAGAATGCTGCATTCATATTAACACCTGAATTCCAAAAAAGAGAAATAAGAAAATTCTAATCTAGCTTCAAAGATAGAAGATGAAGTATGTGGCAAGTATAGTCAACATAATTCACAAATATTTGGAAATTAAAAAAATTTAAGCGAAGCGCCATATTGATATTTTAGAGATGACTGAGATGCACTATATCCCCTTACCATCTCTCAAAAGGGGATAGATAGTATTTGCCTTCCACTTGGCAATGAAGGGATTCTAAGAAATAGGCTGATGTCTCTCCACTGTGTGTAATCACCACCTTATACTTATGTGCAAGAAGAAGACAAAGCAGCTTAAATAAGAAAGACTTATAATGTCAACCTTTAATTAAACACAAAATGTTTTCTTCTAAAAAAAAAAGAGAGAGAGAAAGAAAGAAAAGGCTTCAATATCAGTTGCTGGATTACAGCTGACCTATCTGAATATCCTCAACTGTTTGTATTCTTGTGCTGTGAAGAATGTAGGGAAATGAGATGTGCCAACAGATTAGAAACCTAAGGACTGGATTTACTCAGCTGTTTGTTCCAATAGAGAAGCC
>NW_011888798.1:4068429-4099465 GCF_000151845.1 Pteropus vampyrus | reverse complement strand
TAACAATACTTTATTATTATAAAATAATAATAATGACAGCAAGAATGACCCACATACCTTTCATCAAAAAGGATAAGATCAGCAGCTTTGTGGTTGTTTAACAACTGTATTATCAATCAAGTCATGATAGTAATAGTGGGGCTTAGGTTTAGGCTTAAAAGAAATGAAGATAAAGTGATAAAATCATGCTTTGGATTAATAAGAAATATAGCAGTTTTAGTCTGTGTTTTCTTTCTAGTTAGTATAGAATAGAAACTGCTTTTATAGGAGTCCGTGAGTGTTTTGGCCAAAGGGAACTGTTTGTACTTTCCATTTTCATATAGTGGGAAGAGAAGGAAAAGGTAAGAATAGCTCATGGGGTGGTTGGTACTGGTAATGTAAGGCCAAGGAAATTTGTGCCAATTTGGAATTAGGTGGCCTGATAACTTTTGAAATAATATTTTCAAGGCTGCACAGCCTCCCTCAGATGTGCCTCAAATAGGAACATTCTACTTAGAGGAGACTAAAAGGACTCCAAATGCCCTTCATTTTCTGTTTTATTGATGACTAAACCAGCATTGATATGCTATATTATAGCTTCTAGAACACGATAGTCCTTGAAGTTAGACAGCTAAGATCCATAAAGAATTCAAGTTACGAATAAAGAAATAGTTTAAGCCTAGGATTTCCACATTAACAGTGTCCCCCTACTGTTTCTTCAGATTCATTTTTCAGGTGTTAATAGATTGGACATGCATAGTTTGAATCATTACCTCATTGTTATCGATGCATAGTTTGTCTCTGGAGATAAACCCTGCATTTATCTTTATGCATGTTTTATCATGAAAAATTACCAGTGAAAGACTCTTGTAGAGATTTAGTTATTTAATTAAAATAAATGCATTCTGTTAATGAATAGAATTAAGTCTACATTGTGCATTCCTTGATTTTTATTTGTATTTAAGGTTTTTCTTTTGTTTTTTGTTTTTTTTTAAGTTTTCCTCCAAATTATCTTATGTATTGTTCTTATGACCTTAAGTGCACTTTAGAGTAGTTATTTCATGCTGTGTTCTACCGCACCCTGGGAATTCTGGAAAGGCTCATCAGGGGCCCTTGTGAGCTGGATTGTGGGTAGGTAGCAAATGATCAGGGGCCCTCATTTCCATCCAACTTCAACACTAATCAAGATTGTATCTCATTTATAGACTAGGAATCACCATCAAAAAGAGAAAACTAAAAGGAAAATATTTTGGAAGCAGAACCTTTAGCAGTGCTATCTTACATCATTTTTCATTAAAGGCGTTGAATAATGAAAAACTATTTTACAAATATGACAATGAATTCCTTGGAAACAACACATTTGATATTTTATTCATTCTATTTAAAAATGGTTTAGAAAAATCTAAGAATACTAATTTTATATGTGTTATAACAAGATATTAAAGATGAGATGAATAGAGAAATTGATGTGACAAAAAACTTGAAATAAAGGCATACCTCATTTTATTGAGTCTCACTTCATTGCGCTTCTCAGATATTGCAGTTTTTACAAATTGAAGCTTTGTGGCAACACTGTGTTGAGCAAGTCCATCAGCACCATTTTTCTAACAGCGTATGCTCACTTTGTGTCTCTGTGTCAAATTTTGGTAATTCTTGCAATACAGTTATACACAGCATAACAATATTTCAGTCAACAACAGGCCGCATATATGACAACGGTCCCATAAGATTATAATGGAGCTGAAAAATTGCTCACACCAAGTGACATTGTAGCCATCATATAGTCATAGTGTAAAGCATTACTCATGTGTTTGTGGTGATGCTGGTGTAAACAAATCTACCGTGATGCCAATTGTATAAAACTATAGCATATACAATTATGTATAGTACATAATACTTGATAATGATAATAAATGACAGCTATTAGTTTATGTATTTACTATACTATACTTTATATGGTTATTTTAGACTGTACTCTATTTATAAAAATATTTGCTGTAAAACAGTATGATGTGTTACACTAGCAGCAACCCTATACATCTTCTATTTACCTCATCTCTTGGTTGCATTATTTTCTCTTGTGATTGTTTGAATTGTGTGTGGTTTTGTACAGTAACATTCTGTGCAGATTTGTAGGCTAGGAACAATATATGATACCATATAGCCTAGGTGTATAACGGGGGTATGCTATCTAGATTTGTGTAAGTTCAATGTATGATGTTTGCACAATGATAAAATCATCTAACGATGCATTTCTCATAATGTATCACCTTTATTAACTTACACATGAGTGTATTTTAAACTTCTTCATTATTATTATATATGTTTTGGTGATCTGTGAACAGTGATCCTTGATGTCATTATTGTAATTATTTTGGGGCTCCAGGAACTGTGCCTATATAAAATGGCAGACTTAATGGGTAAATGTGTGTTCTGATCACTCCATTAACAGGCCATTGCCCTGTCTCTCTCTCTCTCCTTAGCCATTCCTATTCCTTGAGACACAGCAATATTGAAATTAGGCCAGTAAATAACTCTACAATGACCTCTAAGTGTTGAACTGAAAGGAAGAGTTGCATGTCTCTCACTTTATATCAAAAGCTATAAATTATTAAGCTTAGTGAGGACGGCATGTCAGAAGTTGGGATAGGCCAAAAGTTAGGCCTGTTGTACCAAACAGTTAGCCAAGTTGTAAATGCAAAGAAAAACTTTTTGAGAGAAATTAAAAGTTCTACTTCAGTGAACACACAAATGATAGGAAAGTGAGACGACCCGATTGCTAATATGGAGAAAGTTTTAGTGGTCTAGATAGAAGATCAAATGAGCCACAACATTCCCTTGAGCCAAAACCTATTCAGAGAAAGGACCTAACTATCTTCAATTCTATGAAGGTTGAGGGAGATGAGTAAGCCACAAAAGAAAAGTTCGAAGCTAGAAGAGTGTGTGGTTCATGAAGTTTAAAGAAAGAAGCCATATCCATAACATTAAAGTGCAAGGTAAACTAGCAAGTGCAGATATAGAAGGTGCAGCAAGTTATTCAGAAGATTTAGCTAAGATAATTGATGAAGGTGGCTACACTAAACAACAAATATTCAATGCAGATGAAACAGTCTTATATTGGAAGAAGATGCCATCTAGGAGTTTCAGAGCTCCAGAAGAGAAATCGGTGCCTGGCTTCAAAGCTTCAAAGGACAGGCTGACTCTTGTTAGGAGCTAATGCATCTGGTAACTTTAAGTTGAAGCCAGTGTTCATTTACTTTTCCAAAAATCCTAGTACCTTTAAGTATTATGCTAAATCTACTAAGCCTGTACTCTATAAAAGGAATGACAAAGCCTGGATGACAGCACATTTGTTTACAACATGGTTTACTGAACATTTTAAGCTCACTGTTGAGAAGTACTAATCATAATAAAAAGATTCCTTTTGAAATATAACTGCTCGTTGACAATAGACTTGGTCACCTAAAAGCACTGATGAGAGTTACATCAAATTAATGTTGTTTTTTACCTGCTAATACAACATCCATTCTGTAGCCCATAGATCAAGAAGTGATTTTTACTTTCAAGACTGATTATTTAAGAAATAGATTTCATAAGGCTATAGCTTCCATAGATAGTGATTCCTCTGATGGATCGGAGCAAAATTAACCAAAAATCTTCTGGAAAAGATTTATCCTTCTAGATGCCATTAAGAAATTTTTCCGATTCCTGGAGAGAGATGAAACTATAAACATTAACAAGAGCTTGAAAGAAGTTGATTACAACCCTCATGGTGACTTCATCATATGCCTGTATTATCAGTAAATTTTCTAAAGCCTCGTCATTGATATAAAAATTTTAACAAGTGATATTCTGTTTATTTAAAGTAATATTTTATTTTTTTATGTATCATCTCTATTAAGAATATAATTTTTACTGAAGTGATTATGAAGAGTTTGGTTAAAATTTTTCACATTTCCAAAGACATTTAGAAAATTATTAAAATGTAGACAGATATAGTATTTATTCTTCCTTTTAAATGCTAACATACTTAAAAATTAACAAAAATAAACAACAAAAAATACTAAAAAATTATTTTTTCCAACCTTATCAGAGTTCTATTTATATTGTTTGAAGCTATATATACGTACAAAACCTGGGAACCAATTTAAAGATAGTATATAAGTACTTTAAAACTTTTTCTTAATACTTTGTCCAAGATAAGCATAATGCAAAAGCAAATTTCAAGTAAAACATAGTTTTAATTTTTACTGTATTGTTAAATTGTCAATCAAATTATCACGGATTGGACTTCGGTGATGCTTGATATTTATAATTGTTTCTTTAGCTTTAATTTTTTCATTGTTAGAAAAATAAATTCCAAATGAATATTTTCAGAATGAATAACGACTAGTATGGCACAAGAAAAAATGAGAATGGACATACAGAACAGATGTAAGCCCTAAAAAACTGTAACCATAGCATGCTAGCCAGAAAGCAGTCTTGCCCTCTTCTACTGAGTTTTCAAATTTAATGGTTTATTAATTAATTTAATTTTGTTCCAGCAATGTTGAGTCCACTTCCAAAAGATCATCCAACTTGTCAGTGAATCATGGCTAAGGTAACACATTCCTTCTTTCTAGTATTTTCCTTCAGAGTTACATGGATTTCCATGAATCAAATAACTACTTAATCCAATAATTTCCTATTATTTGGCTATTGCATTCTGTTGAAGTTTTCCATAATTACTTTAATGTTCCATTTTTTAAATGATAGAAATCCATCGAAAATTATGAAACAATTTAAAATAAAATTTCAAAAATATAATTCACTTACTTTTCATTTTAAAAGTCTATTAGCTTCCTTGTTAAAAAGGTTAAATGCCATTTGAGTTGTCTTCCCTGCTGATTACAGCAGGTTATCCTTTTCATTCATGGTTATTCTATATACATTGTCTATAACAAATTCTTTTTTGTCTGTTTATAGTCAAGTACTTTTTGCTGATTAAAATAGCTTCATATTTCATGCTTTATGAAACCTCTAAATATTGTTTTAAATAACAACTTGGCTTTTTAAAAAGAGTGACATGCTCTCCTTTCTAAAAGACCACCTGCTTTCAGATGACAATAGATTTCATGAGTAATTCTAAGAAGAAAAACAGTCACTACACTTTAACACGTTTTTATGAGAATTAAAGGATAACATGCAAGTACTATTCAAGTATATTGAATACTTTTTGTATAGTACCTAAACTGTCATTACTGTAATAAGAATTTCTAATAACAGTTTTCTCTGGTTTCAAGTTCCAAGGTTAAGTGGTAGAATCACAACACTTCAGGAAAAAGTAAGCAAATAATATTATAACTTAAAAAAAACATTCATAGTTATTAGACTTATTTTATTGCAAAAATTAATGCTGCCAAACTTTTAAATTTCTATTTTTATTTGCTTTTTCATTATAGAGAGTAGCAAATGAACTATTTACAATATATAATTACTAGTTTATTATTGCGAGTGAATGAATCATTTGTTGAAATTTATATACATTTAATGTATTTTGCTCTATATTATTAGAGATATTTAGTTACTCATTTTATGAAACTTTATTTATTTTAATTTTATATGGTGACATTTGCTAATGAAATTCGGTAAGATTCAGGTGTATGAAATTTTATATCCTTCGCTTATATTTATTTTAATACACGGCCTCAATTATATTAGAATTTGAGGCAGCAGATTAGAATTTAAATTAATTTATTTCTCTTATTCTCATTGTTTTTTTAATCTATTCATAGATAGAGATGGATTTTTTTATCCCTATTATTTTCAATTAACTTAGAATATTGTGAAACTGAATTACTTGTTGATTAAGTAGCTATGGTTTCTTTGATATAATTAATAGAACTAGTCGAGGGAGGTAAAATTTAAGGCAGAAGAACATAATAAATGAAAAATACATTAGAAATAAGTATATGATGAATAGTATTTGAATTAAGAGATTTAAAACGAAAGAGAGAAGAAACAGGGTGAGGAGGAGAAAGAAAGAAGGCCATAGATAATAAAGAAAGAATTAACACTTCAACAGTATAATAAAACCAAGGAAAATGTAAAGGTGAAAGTCATGTTTAGTATAAGGACCTTCAGAATGAATAACAAGATGAAAATGGTATGAATAGTGGTTAAGAGGAAAAAAATGAAAGAGTTTGAAAAAATAAGATATGAGATAAAAGCAAGCTGACTATGATACAGTTGATATTTGGCAAACAACAATACATAAAGTACTCATTGAAAAATATCTATAAGGATATTTAGGTCTAATCATCTAATCATCAGCCTCCTTTATTTATTCCTATCCATGGAATTAACATTTTAGTCTGGAAGAAAGTAACTATCTCCCCATATCTTAAATGTTGGTATGGTACTCATGAATGTGTTTTAACCTTGACTTATATAAATCTCCATGAAAGGTCATGATCAAAGCCACAAGAGTTACTAATAAAAATGTTTTCACTTTATATTTCTGAAATAAAAACAAGAGAGTATTAATTCTGATTGGCACTGGGAAAGGCTTATTATCATATCAAGACAAATGCTCACATTTTGTAAAATCTAAACTGTAAATCATCTGATTACAAATCTCAAATTCAATAAAACACCAGGTGATGCTCTTTTTCTGTCAATCTTGATTAAAATCTGCTCAGAATGGAAGGCTGTAATCCTTGCCAAAATCTACCCTAATCAACTCTTCAAGTGTGAATTTCTCTGAACGAATCACATATTTTTTTAAAAAAATAAAATATTACTTCTTTAAAATTGCAGATTATTTAGCTTGTTAACCACTAAAGATTTACAATACATAAGATAGCATGTATTCAGGTACAAAATAACAAGATGCTTAAGAAACAGTTTATATTTTCAAGAAAGGTACAACACAATCTTTTATATATCTTTCCTACAACTCCAAATATATTTTTAAAATATGTAAGTTCTATCTTATAGTACCACAGTACCAGCAAAATAAAGTCCTCTGATCAGTCAAAAGAATTATACTTAAAGCAGTCTTCAGGGAATATGTCAAAAATTTAAAGTGAACTTTTTTTTAACATGCAAGGAACATTCTCTATTTGAGAAAGTCCACATAACTGTATTGGACAGAATTATTTTATCATAATCTGGAAATAGTCTTTTTAAGGCCCATCAGTATTTCTATCACAGATTTATTCATAGGTAAAAATAATGGAGTTGTAAAAGTACTGCTTTGAGCAAAAACCTGACAATGAGTTAAATGTAATTAAGTATTTATAGACTTTTCACGAGATTTATATGGTTATTTTTTAGGTTATTGAAAATTAAAAGAAAAGATAATTGATCTACAGTGTTTTCTTGAGTGTTGAATGTAAGTTAAAAACAGCCTGAAAGAATATTTGGCAAGCATAATGTGATCTAATTGTTTTTGGCACAGATATTCATCCCTTTTATTAGGATGTCTTTCTGGAAATTAAGCAAGGGATGTACCACTTATGCTTACTACATATTATTTACCCTACTAATTATACTCTCATATCTCTCATGCTATCACAGAATAAAGCCATACATATATCAAGTAAACAGTTCACTTATCTTTCATAGAAATATATTATATTGTGTGTGTGCGTGTGTGTGTGTGTGTGTGCGCATGTACACGTGCACCCCAGCTCTTGGAGGAAGATAGACTCAATTGTCAAAGTTAGTTTGTGAATATACTTCTACCTTTTATTTCAAATTTAGTAATTTAATTAATACAAAATTTATATTTCAGATCCTGCTTTTTTTTTTTTTTTGGTTGTTTTTGTTGTTATTGTTTTCATAAATGTTGTTTTTTTTTTTTTTTTTTGGTTGTTTTTGTTGTTATTGTTTTCATAAATGGTGAGATGAAATCAATACAAAAGAGGTTTAGAACTACATTACTGAGAAGCACACATGCAAATTGTAAGAACAGTAAAACAGGATGCAAGTTGAAGGGATATAAATTCCAGTCACAGTTCTGAGATTCATTATCTTTGTGTCCTTAGGCCAGTTGCTTTACCTCATTAAATTATAGTTTTCTGTGTTTTTTTTTTTTATGTTTTATTATTTTCATGTAGACATTATGTAGGTTGAACCTATTTTATTTCCTAGCATCAACAAGTGCCCAGTAATTCAATTAATTACTCTTAAGAAACAGAAAATGAAAGTTTTAGCAAGAATCTATCTTGAAGCAAAATTTACAAAGAATCTAGAGATTTGAATCTTATGGTGGATGTGTTCCATGGTTGTTTGAGCAGGTCCAATTTATCCTGGTGTTAAATCTAAAATGGAAGCCAATCCAGGCCATTAAAGAGTACATCTTACATAGCCAATAAGACCACTGTGATTCCTCAAGCTTAGAATTAACCTATATTTAATTTATTAAATCTATTTTTTTTTAATTTTTATTTTTGAGGAATAACAAATTCTCCCACTCTGTCAAATACTAGTGAAGCCTGGAAAGTTTAAACAAAACATTCATGTATATTTCTATTCATCAATCTAAGAAATATTTAACAATTAGAAAAATAGTGTTAATGCAAACCCAATTATTTGATTCTACTCAGAATGCAGGAATTTCACATTCCTATCTACAAGAATCCACTACCTCAAAAGTCAACTGTTTCCAAACATGCACCCAACACTGTAGTGAAGAAATTATCATTATTATAAATTGTCTTCTGGTTTAGCATTGTAGTAATGTACCTGACTGGTTTGCCTCAGTATAGATGCTATTGTAGTCAGATATTTTGTAACTACAATTGGTATGGATTTTTCTTTTTCTTTCCTCCTTTTTTTTTTTTAACTTCAATTTCAACCTGAACATATAGATATGATTTTATTTATTATTACTATTTTTTTTTACTTCTTTTTACTTTTTTTACATGAAAGGTTCCAGTGGAAATACAAAGTCATCATTACTTCATTTAGCTGAAATTCTGGTAAGTTTTCTCCACTTGCAAACATGTTCTTCTTCATTTACGGTTGTAAAACAGATTCAAATATTTTCTCTCACAAATGCCAAAGAGTATTGACTTACATAATGACTAATCTTGGGAGAATTTTTTTTTTTCTGTTTTTAATGATAACACATCCTTCAGGGTCTACTTTCCTTTTGAAATGCTACATTTGATTGTTCCACTGGTGAACCAATTAAATAAATGCACAAAAATTTGTTGACGTAGTAAAAAACACTGTTACATGAAAAAATTCCAAATGATTGACTGCCCCTTCCTCAAGAAACTTTTTCTTTATTTATGTGAAAAAAGCAGGTTACAGAGCACTTGTATACCTTAATTTCTTAAGGTATATTGGATATAAATCTATAACTTGTGAATTCTATAAAAAAGGTACCTATTCAAATAATGACCAATTAAAGTTTGACTTTGAAAATAATCACATATACATATCTTTGCAAAGTTCTCGTAAATGGATGAGACTATTCTCCATTGTCCTGCATTATATCTTAAACTGTCTACCTACATATTCATCTTTAAAATGTCTGAAGACAAAAAAATTCATAGGCTGTTCACTGTGTGCACAACAATGTATGGATATATAAAAAGTAAAAAGATTCCTCTCCTTAAGGATCCTAACAATGTAATGAAGTACGTATCACTTCAAACAGAAGTGATAGTAATTTTATGCTTTATTCATACTTAGCTATACATAGAGCATCAATAAAAAAACAAAATTAAATTTTTTCAAGGGGGAAATGATACAACTCAAGAAGTAGAAAGTTCAAACCTAAAAGCCTCATTCTTCAGTTAATTTTAATTTTCAAGTTCAAATAACATAAGGCTATGCCATGATTTTAAGGTATTAATTTTATTCTTTCTAAGATTTTTTTCTAATGGAGTAGGTGAGACTAGAAAGGACTCTTTTTTTCTTACACATCTTAGCTATGTGGTTAGAAGGATATGTTATTTTTCTGGAAAACAATTTGTTATAATTCAGTTTTGGTAACCAAGTTATCAAATCAACATCAAACTGGCTCATCTCCTGATTTAACGCAATGGGAAATGTATGTCATAACCTATGACATATTCTTGGCAAAATATTTGGTCCGAATCTGATCATTGGGGAACAAACAGAAAAATTCGAAGTGTGACATTCTTTAGTAAAATGTCAGCACCATGATAGAGAAAAGAAAAGTTGGAGAATATTCTAGATTAAAGAAGACTAATGTGCCATAACAACCACATGCAATGTATTATCCTTGGTTGAATCCTGGATCATACCAAAAATAACTACAGAAGATACTCTGGGACAGTTAAAGAAATTTGAATATGGACTGGATATTTTATCAAAGTCATATTTCATTGGTGTGATGATGATATTATGCATGTGTAACAGTGTGGTTTGTTCTTAGAATCTTTTAGGGGAAGAAGTGATTCAGCACAAATAATATGTGAATATAGATATGTATATGTGTGAAAACATTACATATATATATTCATAATTCAGAAAAAGAGAAAAAGTTGAATCCATTGTCACAAATTGTTAATGGTTGATAAATCCAGGGTATATAGGTGTTTATTATATTATTCCTTTAACTTTTCTGTCAGCTTGAAATTCTTCACAGTAAAAAGTGGGGATGGGGTTCAATTTTTTAAATAAGTAACAATATACATTCATTAGATGAGCTAATTACTAACAATGTCTTACAATATCAAAAAAGAAAAGCAAAATCATCCTGCATGTTATGGGCTGAATTGTGTCATTCCATTTTATAAGTTGAAGTCTTTACTTCCAGTATTTCAGAATATGACTGAGTTTGGAGACAAGGCCTTTAAAGAAGTAACTAAGGTAAAATGAGGTCATAAAGGTTGACCTAAGTAAATCTGACTGATGTCCTTAAAAGAAGAGATTAGGACACAGACACACCCAAAGGGGAGATCATGTGAAGATAGCAGAGGAAGACAGCCATCTACCAACCAAAGAGTGAGCCTCAGAATGAAACCAACCATACCAACACCTTGATCTTAAACTTCTAACCTCTAGAACTGTGAGGAAATAAATTCTGTTGTTCAAGCCACAAGTCTATGGTAGTATTTCTTTTTTTTTTTCCCAATGGCAGCCCTAGCAAACTAATAATCTATGTTACACAGAATTTTAAGAACAATTCCCAATGATACTCATCCTTGTATAAACCTTTCTCTTTCAAATGTGGATAGAAACTGCAAATACAATGAGATATCATTGTTGTGGTTATAGTATATTATATGGCAAAAGGAAAATTATCCAAGTGTTCTTAATCTAATCATATGAGTTCTTTAAAAGCAGAGTTTTGTTGGTTTGTTTTGTTTTGTTTTTCCATTCATAGCGTAGGAGGAAGTCAAGGATTGGAAGCATGAGGGAGTTTCAACATATGATTACTGGCTTTGAAACTGGATGGAGGGGTCACCTGTCAAGGAATGTTTGTGGCCTTTAGTTGTTAAGACTAGCTGAAACTGACAGCCATCAAGAAATGGTGCCCTCAGTCTTACAACCACAAGAAACTGAATTCAGCCAACAACCTAAATAAACTTAGAAGCAAATTCTTCCTCAGACCCTCCAGTTAAGACCACAACCTGAGGAACACCTTGATCTCAGCCTTGTGAAGCAGGGAAGCCATTTGGTCCTGCCCAGACTTTTGAACTACAGAACCATGAGATAAGAAGTGTGAGTGTTGTTTTAACATGCTAAATTTGTGGTAATTTGTTACACAGCAAGAGAAAGCTAATAAAAAATTTCACCATCTACACAATTATGCTCAACAATGTGCTTTTAAATTAGTGTGTGTGTATGTTGTGGTTTGTGTGCATGTGAGAGAAAATGATTAAGAAAATATTATTTTTCCCAATTTAATCTGTTCATATGTATACACACAAAGTTCATATATATGCATATATAAATGTTAACCCATATATCTTTTATAATTGTTAATAAAGTAACATATATACATTCATAAACATATTCTTTCCAGTTGGAAAAATAATTAAATCCTCTCTCCAGTTGTTACTATATCTGTCTTTCGTCTTTAGCCTATTGATCTTGTCATTCACAACATCTACCATAGGCTGTGTCACATAGTAGTCATTCAATTAAAATTTGATATGTATAAAAAGAGCATCCAAATATGCATACATCTGGATGGAGTATGTACAGAAGGTGTATGGTATAATGAAAAGAATGCTGACTTGAATGTAATATGAGATGAGCATTCATGAAAATTTTACCTTCACTAAGAAGGAATCTTAGTGGAATCTATTTAACATCTTTGAACCACATGGGCTTTAGCTAGAAAGCTGTATAGCAAGCTACAGTGTTCAATTATAACTCTATCACTTAATTGCTTTAAGATTTCTAGCAAATGTCTTCTCTTTTGCTTTATTTTAATCATCTATGAAAGGGGACTGTGATGGTTTTATAGGCAGGGCTACCATTAGATCATATAGTGCCTTCATGTAAATTAGAAAATGTCCTCTTTTCATGATGGTTTATTTCCATTTGTGAAAAAACTATGTATACACCTGTGCTGTCCATGATATATACCTGTCACTCTGGGGCCCTGCACAGCCCAAACAACTGTACCCGATGCCCTGCTCAAAGTCATTGTCAGGATCAAAGGAGATAATCCATATAAGAATCATATTTGCAACATCTGGCTCATAGTATCATCTATTTTGTGTCAGTAATATCATCATTATCTTTATCATAAACATCATCTTTTTTTTAACATGAAAATAATCACATTTAACCGGAACAGAGGACTAAATGAGTATAGGCTAAAACCCTGGTACATGGTAGAGTATAGGATAAATGGTTGAAGGACAGTGCCCAGTAAACACCCTGAACACTGTAGTTCCTCAGTAAGTACCTGCTGACTGATTTAATGATTGCTAGTTTTTCTAACCCACTTCTTATTTAGAAAAAGAAGTGCAGCACACTGCCAGTATTAATTTAATTTTACATAAACATGCTCTTTGAGGCTGAAACAAATCTGACTGATTTTCAATATGAAAATAAAATATAAAAAACTGTTCTTGGAGTTATCTCTAAACAGAACTTGTCTCTAATCCTAAGGCAACAGAAATGTATATGACAATCAATATTTAATAATTTTTTTATGTGTGGTAAATTTCAAAGCATGGAACAATACAAAGGGGAACATCACATTCCACACAAAAATATTGGTTTCTCTCTGGAACTTCTTGCCATCCTTGTCGTTGTATGAGCAGCAAACTTTTCAGTGAACAGTTGGATTCTGTTTCCCTGATGTCGGTGGTATGCTCTTGGGGAAATGTCTTCCAGACAGGCGAAGAGGTGTGACATCACCAGAGCACAGACGACTTCAAAGACGTTGCTGCCCTGGCTTGTGATGCTTTTCCAGTGTTCTGTCAAGCAACATCAGTCTGAAGTTTGCAAGGCTGATCGTGTGTTCAGGATTCTCCTTCTTGAACAAGATGTAGGATTTCAGCACTGTAATGTTTAGAAGGTGGTGGAAGAATTTCTTATACCAAAAACTTGTGCTTTTTGTGCTCAGTTGGATAAGGAGTGATCATCCGATCAGCCGAGTTCACTGCTCCCATATTCAAATTACAATCTACAATGGCACATGGCTTCTTAGTTTTCTTTCCATTTCTGTTGTCTACTTCAATCACAGAATGACTGTAGAATGTTGTCAACATTGTCACCTCCTTCTTGCCATGCCATTTCAGTGCTATAAGTTCACCACAGAATCTGGCTATAGTCATCCCCTTTGTGATGTTTTTTTTCTTTTTTTTTCCCCCTGGAGCATTTAGCATCTGTTTTTCTGTTCAAATGAGCTGTCCCAAATGCATCAGTCCTGTTTTAATGTAATTCTCTGAAAAGCATGGGAAATGTATTGCAAACTTTGGGGGTAAAATTAGAACTGTAATCTGCAAGGTATCTCAGGATACACACTGCAACCACAAGCACCACTGGTGAGTATTCCCAGGACAAACAGGAAATGGGTTAAAGAAAATCCATCTATATACTGGAGAAGTCTAGTTCAGTGACAAAACTGTCTTCACTATTTAAGTGAAAATACATAGCATGTCATTTATTTTTAAAATTGAGTCATCTAATATGTGCAAATTTGAAAGTAAAATGTAACAAAATTCCCCGAAGGTCCATGTAGAGAAAGAAATAATTTTTTTTTACCATCTAATACATCTACTTTATTGCTTAGCCTGGTGAACAATTCAGAATTAGAAATTATAATAATCTAATACAGATTATAGCAATCAAGTGTAGAATATTATTAATATCCATGCTATGAGTAGTATATACAAGTTATGCATATCTACTATTTCCTTAGAAAATAATTGTAATGAAGGCATCTATCCAGGTTTGTGATTTGTTTTGTAACTAGCTAGTTTTGTAAAGATGGTCACCAACTGAACCCCTAAATGAGTGTCATATATCACCAAGTCAGGCAAATCTTTTTTTTTTTTCTTTAGTTTTGGAGCAACCCATAAATATTTGAGAAAAAAAAAATCTGTGTTAATTATCTACTGACTTTTCATTGAAAATATATTTCATTTGCATACAAATAGCACTGTCAAATTAAGTTAGGTATTCTTAGTGGGAAGAACCACTATTATAGAGATTGGCCCTTTATTCTATTAGAAAATGATTGATGATTTCACTTCACATCTCTTTAACAAGCTTATAATGCTTATAAATTGAGTATTCTGTATATATCTTTAAGGAAAAGGGTGATTTTTAAATCTGCATTATTCTTATATCAATATAAAAAATAAATGCAATTTTATTAGATGTACTATAGAATGCTATAATAGTCTGCTGAGGCTGCCATAACAAAACATCATAGACTGGGTGGCTTAACCAATGGAAATTTATTTTCTCACAGTTCTGGAAGCTAGATGTCTAAGATTAAGTTGCTGGCAGGGTTGTTTTCCTCCAAAGTGTCTCTCCTTGGATTTCAGATGGCCACAGTCTTACTGCCTCTTCTGATGATATTCCATGTGTGCATTTTTGGCCTCAGTGTGTCCTAGTATGTCTAAATTTCCTGTTCTTATAAGGACACCAGTCAGATTGGTGTAGGGCCCACACTAATGACCTCTTTTTTACTTAATTAGATCTTTTAAAGTCCTTTCTTTAAATATAGACATCTTCTGTGGTGCTAGAGATTTGCAACTTCAATATATAAATTTTGAGAGGGCACAATTCGGCCTATAACAGATACTATAGTAGAAAATTAGGATATAGTAGGAAGTTAGAAAATAAAAGTTCTGGATTCCTATCCCAGCCTTGCTACCCATTAGCTATGAGACTCGACCAGGCAATCTTGTTCAGATTTCTTTCTTTCTTTCCTCTTCTTCTTTTTTTAATGGCCATAATACCTAGCCTATCTTTCTCAAATATAGTTACATAAAAAAAAATCTTTAATAAGTTAAATGTGCATGTCCTTAAAACATTATCAAAGTACAATATAAGTACATGTCATTTCTTCAATTTCTATTGGTGAAAGATTGAAATTATTAGTCAGATGGATATATATTGAATTCTACAAAAATATTTTACATTAAGAATTACTTTTCTCTTAGCATCTCAATCAGAGATATTGAGGAATAATCGTTTGTTAGTTTGTTTTCTTCTTTGTGGTTGAGTACCCAGAAAAATTTGTGCCAGTTGAGGGATTCTCCCCTTTTATCTGATCCTTCAAGGTTGACCTTCCCTCCCAAGGCATCTTTCTCTAGGAAATAAGGAAAGAGAAAGAGAAAGAGGGGAAGGGGGAAGGGAGGCAAGAAGGAAGGGAGAGAGGGAGGAAAAAAGGAAGGAAGGAAGGAAGGAAGGAAGGAAGGAAGGAAGGAAGGAAGGAAGGAAGGAAGGAAGGAAGGAAGGAAGGAAGGAAGGAAGGAAGGAAGGAAGAAAAGCTTTTCAGGCTGAGCAGATTGCTATAAGCCACATTCATTGAATTGGCATTCTCCCACATAAACCTTGTTTTTCTTATCTTTTTAATGTGTGTGTGAGCAATTTCTCCCATCCTGAAAATCAGGAAAGCTAATGTTAGAAAGATTTTAATTAAAAAAAATTCAACCCAAAGTTAGTTATGCTATTTACTAGAATGATAATACTCTTTGACCTACTGAAAATTCTATAGGTATATTATAGTAGAGTTTTGCTTTCAGGGAGGATGACGGAAGATGTAGAAGGAAGGGAGAGAGAAAAAAGGGCATTGCCATTAAAATAAGTTCTTAAAACACAACATCCTTTAGAGCTTAATTTAGCAAAACACATCATTTTAGAAGCACTTCTGAGTAAAAGTCAAATGTAAATTTTATACGCTGACGATAAAGAATAAAACATCCTCCGGGAAAACATTTGCTCACCCATGAAAGGTAAGAAGCCTTCATCTCCAACCCCAAATACCAGATTAGTTGTGGATAAATGATGGATTGAATCGTTTCTGAGAAGACTCCTCACTCAGCCTTCAGTTCGTCCCTATAGAGCCCTATAAAAGCATTTGTTTACAGTACATCATCCCTTAAGTCAAGGTGATTTTATCAGAATTGTCTCTGGAATTCATCTGTTTTATCTTATCCCTTTATTTTACATTATTTCAAAGTTTTCATTCCCTACAGTTTCCAGTCCAGGCTGAGGGACAGGAGTCCCTCTTTATCATGTGACCTGTGATCTTGAATCAGAAAACCAAAGAGCAGTGACTTCTTGAGTGAAAAGTGAGGACTCTTTACTGTTAGTTTTGCTCCACCTGTCTGAACTGTAGTGCACTCAGTTTTATCATCTATATTTCCAATCAACCTTTCTTAAAATTGCAGAGGCAGACTTTCAAAGGCACATTAACACATCATGGGGCAGAATGAAGAAAAATGTCACCCCTCCATCCCATCCCCACTGTGCTAAAGAAATGAATCAACATTAGACAGGCCCTTTCAATTTACAATTGTCCTTTTCCCTACCTTCCTGTCACCCCTTCATATCAGCTCTTAAGTTGGAGTCTTTTTATTATTAAAGAAGGGTCAGTGTTTTTGGTCTCTCCACTGCTAAAAAGAAGATCCTCTCAGTAAAATGAAGAGCAAAACAAAAAGAATTGAAAGAGACATAAACTGTCCTCATGGGTCTCATATGCTTTCTCTTTAATCTGTAAGATCATTTCATCTTCTCTACCTAACAAAAAGCTTAGCTTTGTGGCTCTCATATATTAGCTCATTGCAAAGTGACCTCTAAATCACTATTACTTAGAAACAAGGACCATATTTCCATTCATTTTATTATTTCTATAGTCTAATTTCAGTGCCCTGTTCTACTATATATTTTTAAAGAGCAATATCTATTTGCTAATAATCTCCCATCTGAATTTCATTTTATTTCTCTGACCTCTGTCAAAGAAAGAAAGTTAGGAATAAAATTACAAAAGGATTTCTCCTTTATGTCCTTGGGGAAAGACCATTATATAAATACGAGAAGTTCATTAATATCCTGCTACCTAAATAAAGTTAAAATTTCACAATAATAGAAACACACTAAAAGCAACTTCATGCAGAAGCACATCTCACTCTAATAGCTTACAGCCATTTTTTTTTTCATAAATGCTTCTATTCCTATTGCCCATGAGACTTGTTATTTTTACTGCATTATTCAATTATAACTGATCACTCCCAAAGCCAGCATAATACAATTCTGTTGGGATAGCCTTCCATGTTTTTCAAATGACTTCATATTTATAAATTAGGTGGCCTATGGGGCCCTCTCAAGAGCTGGATTTTTTTTTTTTTTACTCAGTATTTCAAAAAAGGAGAAGTTTAAACTCTGCTTTCATCAATAACAGCCAACTTAGATGAATACAGAGGACCAAAAAAGCAATTTCCTCATTTCATAAAATGAGATAACATCTACAATTCAGGATTACAGAGTCAATTCAATAATATTATTCACTAACATGTTTTTTACCCATGTATTTTAACTTTAGTCAATTAGTCAACATGATGTTCTTGGAAGAATTCCTAGAAAAAGCCACCTGTCCCAAATAATCTCTATAGCAAATTTGTCTTGATGTTTGAATATAATATAGCTAATTATTAAGAACTGTTAACAACTTAACTTGATTTTCTGTATGTGGTAAATTAATTCTTCCCCTAGCCACATTCTTAGAGAATAAAACTGATTTTAAGTTAGAATGGGAGAGGAGGAAGTTAGGATGCTCCCTCAGAAGACATTTAGGATAAGCTACTTGCTCAGAACTCTGGTCATATGGAATGCAGGGTAGTGTGTGTGGTAGAGAGGGGAATCTTACTATGGAACAGGCATTATTCTAAGCATTTTACTGCAAGGTAAGTTCTATCATGTCCATTGTACAGATGAGATAATGGAGTCTTGATAGGGTTAAGTTAGTTGCCCAGGAGCAAAGATACTTATGGAGGAACTGGTCTTGGTGCCAAGCAGTTGGGATTTGGAGGCTCTGATCACACACTGTTCTTGCCATCTCCCATACAGTAGATGGCAAGAAGAAAAGAGTGAAGAGCAGATGCTTCTTGGTGCCTCTACCCAATAACTATTCTCTGCACTCTCCTTTTTTTTTTTTTTTTTCACTAGCAGAACCACTTATTATATTTCAAAAAGCAATAGGTCCTGTTGAATATACTTATCACCCCATATGCTCATATGATCAGTTCTGGCAAAGAAAGTCTAAATATCTTCTGACTTGTTTTTCTGTAAAATTATTGGTTTTCTAATAAACAGATTCAGCTGGCACTTGCCTTTTTCCTTTTCTCTTTTCCTTCTTTCTGCCTGAAATCAAATTATCTATTGGCAAAAGTGGAGCATCCATTCTATGGCCATAAGACTGACAACTTCATGCTAAGGATGGCAGAGAAGAAAGATATAGGAATCTTGATGCCATTCTTGAGCTGCCATATAAATTCTGAATTTTCCAATTTTGCAAATTTTTATATGAGAAAAAATAAGCCCCTATTTGGTTAAGCTACTGTTTCTATTTCATGTGGTCAAATGCAATCCTAACCAATAAGGAGGCATATAAAAGTAGAAGAAAGAACCCAGCTTTTGTAGAGGACACCAAATTGCCTGAGTCTGGCACTATATGGTGGTAGGTACGCACACAGTTTTATGCCTCATACTTCTACTGTGAGAGCTTACACTGTTCTCAGTGGTGGTTGTACCTGGGACACACCTACCTACGTAACTGTATAGTGGATATGGTTCAGCTATGACAGGAGTTGGCAAACTACTGCCTACTGGCCACATCCAGCCTGTGGCCTATTTTTGTACAGATTGTAAGCTGACATTTTTCTTTTTTTCCATTTCAAAGCATTTAAAAAAAAAAAACAAGAATAATATTCAACTTAGATTGTATGGGTTCATGAAATCTAAAATATTTATCATCTAGTTCTTTATAGAAAAAGTTTGCTACTTCCTACAGAAGGACAGGACAGTACAGTCATTGTGCAAATTATCACAACTATCCAGGTTGCAAACATTACCCTCTTATAAGGCCATTTTATTCTTCTTTGTTTGCCAATAAGTCATCATATCCAAAACAGTTGTAATTGAAGGACTCTATCAAATGACTTTCTGGTGTGGGGCTAGTATAGGGCAATAGGGAAGAAGAAGAAGAAATAGCAGGGCTAATACTTTTCTGACTTAAAAAGTTAGAATCATCTCAGAAGCTAAGCAGAGTCAGGCTGGTTAGTACTTGGATGAGAGACCACCTAGGAATACCAGGTGCTGTAAGCATTAAAAAAAAGTTAGAATCAGTTTTAAATATATTAACATCAGTTTCCCAGAAAATGTACATAATCAGCTGGAGCTGATTGTTGGAAAGGAAGTATCATTAACCATTCAACAGAAAATCCTAAAAGGAATTAAATTTTGAACACCTCGACATAAAAGCACCTTTCAAGAAGACTTCCCAGATTTCATTCCACAAATAAACATTTCTACTCTTTATTTTAATTCTCATCACACCTGATGTGAAATTAACAATTGGATTGAAAGCATCGAGTAGAAGGATGGAGATTTCCGTAATTTTCTATTCTCATTGCCTAATAGGACCTAAAGATCTTTCTCCATTTAGACACTTGAAAAATTACTTCAAATAATCTGAAGAAATAAGGATTTTTATTTTTAATATATGGCTAAAGAATAATTTCTCATATCCAATGGTAAGGATATAAATTGTTAAATTTCTCCAATTTCATATTTTAGAAAACTCATTCTAATGTGCAATCAACTTTATGATGAATCAACCACACAACAGTGTGGTTTTTGTTTGTTTGTTTGTTTGTTTGTTTTTCTCATATTGCTGTTAGTGAAATCTAATTCCCTCCTCATGGATATTTGAGCATTCCCCCAGAGCCTGGGCCTGACCAAGCATAGAAGAGGAGGAAATATGTGCTCATTAACCTCTCAGATCCCCAAATATCTCAATTTCATTTACTTCCCAAGATGTCTTGTTTTATTGTGAGCTTGTTTATTGTCTAAAGCACTTTAGTCATCAGCATTTCACAAGAAAAGCTTTTCCTCTTCCTTGACAGTATTCATTTTTTTCCTATTAAAACTTTGTTATCATTGCAGAGCTTTCACTATGTTATGATAAATCCCATGCTATATTGGTCTCCTTATCATTTTAAAAGCTAAGTGGATTTAGGAAAAATAAGTGTATTGCTTCAGCTGTTTTCATCTAATATTTTGTTGATACAACACACTTTGTCTTCAAATCAAAAATAATAACATACTTTTGTTCATACAATGAGCACAAAAGTACCCTTCTTAAGAATCAATCTTCAAGATTTTTGATTTCTAGTATTTATCTTTCACATTGAATGCGTATATTCATATAAATATAAAATCATGCAACTGTTTTATGTAGCTCAGTGATGACAACATATGTGTGTCATAAAACAATACATTACAAAGCGCTATGATTAGGAAAAATGGTGATTGTGAACATCTGGATTGAGAAATTTAAATTTGAAAATTCTGGTATTTTTCATAAAGCTTTTTTTTTTTCTTCACTTGTTCAGATTTCAATTGGTATTGTCTGAAACAACTTATCTGAAACAAGCTAATTAAATGCAGATCCAAATATGTTGTCCAGATTAAATACCCAGGTAAAAAGATAGTTATTTCTCTGTCTTTGTTATATGGCTACATTGATATAAGAATAATTTTAGTGTTTCCTTTAAGAATATTCAGAAATCTTGATGTTTGTGGATAGAAAAAGAATTGGAAAAATGAAGAAATATTTTTAAATCTAATTCATCAAATTTTATTTGAGAGGAAAACAAGTATGTACTTAAAAACTGCCCAAAATATCTTGAGTATATTTTATATAAAATGGATTTCATTTTAAAAACTAAGTAAATAGAAAATCTATTTCTATTTTTAATTAACCCACATGTAATTTCTAATTTGACGCCTCAGTCTGCAAAAGCCCCTAATTCTGTGAATTGAAGGAATAAACCCAAGGTGGTATCTCTACCTTTTGGGCAGGGTAGATATTCAAAGTATTTAACCCATTTCCTGTTTGCCCAGGAATACTTGCTGGCAGCGCCTGAGGCTTCAGTGTTTACCCTGAGATAACCCGCAGATTACAGTCTTAACTTTACTCCCAAAGTTTTTCAGGAAATATCTTGTTTTCATTGTTATTTTTGGATCACTCTAGTATATCAATAATCTTTGGAAACACATGACATCATTCTATTTACAGCATTCTGTTTTTAGTAGTGGTATGTCCATTTGCAAAATACAGTAATTCTCGATCGCTGAAATTGTCAAATCCTAGAAAATGTAGCATTCCTATCCATGATGTTAAATGAATGCTAGCAATGAGCTGCACTTTTTTTTTTTTCTTTTTTTACCTAAATGGGAAAGGATTTACAACACTGTGGTAGAGACACTGACCATTCAGAGCAGATGTGCAGCCAGTCAGGGTGGATGCTAGCTTGCAAACACAGGTCTAGTCTACTGATCTGGCCCTGCTGGGTAACAGCCATGTTCCTAGAGACTTGGAGTGGGCATGGGAGGGGTAGTAGAATATTTGTCATCCACCCAATCTGGCATTTACTGTGAAGTCTTTCCTACTGGGCTTTAGTTTTGACCATCCATGTCCTCATTCCTCCTCTACACCACAAACCCTCTCCGGTCTACTAAACTCCCTCTTGTGTGCATAGGGAACATCATCATGTTGCCTAGATAGGCTATGCAACCGTTTCTTCTCAGTTGCTTTTGCATTGTGCCAAGTACACAGTTCCGTGGCATTTCTCCTCCAATCTGGCTTTCCTGCATATGGACTCCATAAATCTATCTTATGTCTCTGTGGTTTTTCTCTTCAAAAATTTGATGGGAGTGGGAGGATCAGGACAGAAATGCACCATTATCAAAATTCAAAAATGTAACCTTTTATTCTGATTATGCCATGACAATCTTTTCAGCTAACAAAGAGAGAACTTCTAGATGACACTTAAATAGGGGAGGGTTAAAGCTTAAAAGGAGGTCAGTCCCACTACTTATATATTTAAAATGTAATCCTGCTATTTATATATATGTAATATATATATATTATGGCAAGAACATTTATTATTGTCTTCTCATGTTACTATATCATCTGTACCTATAGACATAATATTGAGATTTTTTTCTTTTTAAAATAACTTAATAAAGATACAATTCACATACCATATAATTCACCCATTTTATATGTAAAATTCAATATTTTAAAATATATAACAAAGTTCTGCAATCATCACTGCAATTTAATTTCAGAACATTTTAATCACACCAAAAAAGACCTCATACTCATCAGCAGTCATTCTTCATTACCTTTCACTCCACCACTCACCTACTTTCTATCTCTCTAGATTTGCCTATTTGAGAATTTTCATAAGAATGAAATAAAATATGTGGTCTTTTGTGACTGGCTTTTTTTCTTTAGCTTAATGTTTTTAAAGATTATTCAGGTAGCATGTCTGACTACTTCATTATCACTAAATAATAATCCTCTTAATGTATTTACCACATTTTTTATCCATTAGTTTTTTTTCTATTAATCTATTTTTTTTCTCCTTATCGTGCCTAGAACTTTTTCTATGCTATAGAGAGGCTAGTAAAGGTTTCAGAATAGAAGTGGTGAAATTGATAAAACTCACAAATGTAATAAACTACTACAACCTCTTCCAAGGAAGAAGTGGTCTGTCTAAAGCAAAGAGAAGCAATTCATGCAAATATTCAAGCACCCATCGATTGAGAAACTTTAAAAATACTAGCAAACTTAAAGAAAATGAATGAAAATTATCTCTGGTTTCTAATGGCAAGGTTTTGATCAAAACTCAATGGAACCAATAATTGTTATCTTTAATATCAAACAATAGGATGATAGATTTTTTTGTTTCATTTTGACCTCACAGAACTACATAGTTGCTCTCAGGATGATATTAATAAGCTGGCATACATTGTTGCAAGGAGAGCACAGACAAATACTAGAAGCACTAGAAATGTCAATATTAATTTAAAATTTAGAGCACTCTTCGTATACCTTATGATAGCTGTTATTTTATAAAAAGTATTTTGGATTTAGTGTGATTCTGTTATTGTTTATAATTTTATTTTAGTGGCATTTTTCATGTGGGCAAAGATCTCAGTGGACTCCAAGATAGATACATTGGTAGAATTACAGTTAGGATCCATATGTATCAAGAGCTTCTGAATCTGATATTATAAAGGCAAAGATTCTCACTACATGTATGGACAAATATAGTTTCTATCTTTTAGTTTCAAAAGAAAACATGATCAATAATTTGTGTAGTGTCCTAAGATATTAATAAAAATAATAGGAGAGCTAAAACTTGGTTACTTTACTATTCTTCATATGTGAGATAAATTATTGGAGAGGGTCTTATTCTCATTTAGTACTGTTTTAAAGCATTTTTTTCCCTACAAGTCATTTTTTTTTCTAGTAATAACACATCGCTTTGAAATAATTAACCTTAAATTTTCTTCCTTTCATAAGGTAATTCACACTATGTAATTCACAATACAAAACATAACTATTCTTTCCTTCACATAGTCATTTTACAGGAAACAAACAAAAGGTTTCAAGTTTTTTAGGCTATTTGGAAAACTAAAAGAACTAATTATAACAGTAGTCATCCGTGGAAACAACTGACATTTAGTTTCATGTGTAAGATAAATCTGAATGGCATGAAAACCTTTCTACTCACAGGTGTCTAAAGACTCGTCTGAATCATCAGGGCAGTCAGGGTCCCCATCACACAGCCAGCTCTGGGAGACACAAGTCACATGATCGTGGCAAAGAAATTCACCAGGATCACACAACTGCTGATCTGAAAATGAAAATGTTTCAAAATAAAATATGAATGATCTGAACATGAACACAAGAGCAGTACAAAGATGAAATGTGAGAAAGCAATATATAAAAAGTATATGGATGTGACCCACATTTTTTCTTTAGCAGGAAAGCTAAACCAATTATTTTTCTTAACTTTAGCCACTCAGCTCAAATACACAATTTTGATAGACTTGACCTTGTTGTGTGGTCAAACACAATCTGTTCTGGAAATAAATAGGAATTCTGTTTGTGTTCATGACTAGAGACTTTGTCGTACTGGGTGATGCATATAGATATCTCAGCAAGTGAGTTTTATAGATGTTGATCCAAAACAGAAGTTCTTGAGCATAGTTTTCATTCCTCCTCTGCTCCAAAAGAAAAATAAAATCTGTAATAAAAGTTAAATATTGTATTCAAACTCCACCTCTGAGTATTCTGTTCTTAACTTTCTATCCTGATACTGAAGCTTTATGTCTCTACATCCTTTAGATACCCAATATCACAATATTTTCTTATATTTTCTACAACTACCTAGGTGACAGCTTCTGCTACTGTACAGCAAACATAATAGTAAACTTCTATAAAACATTGCTCTAAATTGGATTTCTACAGTTGGTTGTTTCCAAAAAGTCCATTATTTTCCTCTATTTTTTTAGAATACTTAGGGTGTATAGCCTTTCCTCAAGTCCTAGTAAACTCAACAGATGTTGGTTCTTTACAATAAACTCACTCATACCTGTAAATCCATTCAACACAATATTTTGTTTTTACATTTTAACTGGAAAAGGAATATTTCTTACAATTAATGACCTTTGAATGTGAAGGAGTGTTAGGAATACCTTAGCTGTTTGATATCGCTTACACTTTTGTTATGTACAGGAATAATTCAAAATTTAAAAAATTCATCAGTAAATGAGTATTTCAGTATGTATCAAAACAAATTCTAAGTGATAGGAAAGCATTAGAACACAGCTTAATTGGTATTTTTATCCTAGCAATTACAAAATGATGGTGTGTATTTCATGCAATGGTTTGATAAAATATGGTATATCTTTCTTTTCTCTTCCTCAACCTCTTCCCTCTGACCCCAACATAACTTTCAATAAATATACATTACAAACACATATCATTAATCTATAGATATGGGTATATAATTAATATTTTCCACTTTCAAACTATAGGGGTTTCCTGAAAACTTATATTATTTTATCTTATCCTATTATATTTTTCAATAAATTCACCATCAATACACACTCATTACCACCGCTATCATAATTGTTGTTTTTTACATTAAACAATTAAGTTCTTGAGCCTATTCTGTATTTGACTATATACTTGGTGCTATAGAATAAAAATATAGAATAAAAAATGAAGTCTTTGTCTTCAAGGATACAGCAGACTACTCATGCTAACAGATCTATGAGAAAAAAAAAAGTATTTTTTATACAAAAAGTTGCCAAATAAATGATCAATAAAATATTAAAAGGAGAGACCAGAAATAGAGACAGATGGAGACAAATTCAAGGAACAGTTTAGGGATGTAAGCATAACTTTAAAGATGGATAGGATATGAATAGAGAGGAAATATAGAACATTCCAGACAAAGGGTAGAATAAACAAATTTGCTAAGGTGGTAATTATTAAAATTCATTTAAGACAAATAAAATTTTTCTACAAAAATTGTAATGACATTAAAGTTATAAGACCTGGGTTTTCTCCATTAAACATTGTGTCATACCTACAAGTATGTTCCAATGTTAAAGAAGGGGAACTTAAATTTTGCTTTTTAGATAGTCTTATAAATTTTGTAGTTAATGTAGGAAAAAACACAAGATAAAATTCAAATTATCCTGCTTATAGATAAACAGGCCATGTAATTTATCATTAAACTGGTGGAGTCTAAGAATAAAGAAAGACAGTAATAATTATACTGGGGAAGCAGGTATAAATCAAGTCTGTTCCAGAAAAATTCAGAATGAATGTTCATTGTTCCTATAGCTATTCTGCATTTGATCTAAGATCACAGGATGCTAGGTTTTCTCTTTCTTCATTCCTCCCAAACTATAATAAATTGCTATGAGAAAAGAGGAAAAGAGATGGTGCCTTGCTAAATGCCACTGTATATTACCTGACTCAATAAATAATACGTACTTATTGAAAGTACAAAGAAATAAAAAAGATCATAAAGAACAATTTATGGTGTTGGAAAATAGCATCTCAAAAACATAGGTCAGGGTCAGTATGAAGGACCTTGATTACTATGGGAAGCATTTTGTAGATAATTTGAAGCCATGCAAAAGTACTTAAGAAAGGATTTTTATGAAGAAATATGCTACAAAGACATCTGTTAGATTATTATAATTGTCTAGGGAAAAGCTCAAGATAGTTGGACTAAAGTAGTGGGGACTAAAATGGATATTCTGCTCCAAATAATATATGTAAGAGAAATTGGTAAGTAAATGGTTGAAAGGCTCCAAATATGTCTCCAAGTAAATAGCCTCAGAAATCGATAGATGGTGTCTCAAAACCAAGATAGGACATACACATAGGACAAAAAAACCTGATATTTTGTGTATATGTGTGTGTGTGTAAATGTGCATATGAGCCTGGTCAAATGAGCAGAAGAATAATGATTGTAGGAATAATAGAATAATTAATATTTTTATAATACTTTTTAGCACAAAAAAGAATTTGTACATTGATTTCTTTATTCAGCAAATATTACTGAGTTACTACTATGTTCTAGGCACTGGGGATACAAGAGTGAAAAACTAAAGCTGAAGTCCCTGCCATCATTGAGGTTATATAATAGTAGAGGATAGAAACAAAAACAAAATAAATGAGTTAATCATATAGTATATTAGAAGATAAACCCTATGGAGATAAGTAAAACAAAAGTGAGAATTAAGGGTTGCAGTCTGAGAGGGGGATGGAGGCACAATTTCAAATAAGGTGATCAGAATTCTCAATTTCAAATAAGGTGATCAGAATTCTCTGTAGAATTTCTATAGCTTTTATTCAATGTCACAGAGATGTGACATTGAATAAAAGCTATAGAAAATAAGAGAGACATTCATTTGAATAAATGGTCATGTGCTAAGAACTTGAGGCAAGAGGCTGCCCAGCAAATTAAGGAACACTAAAGAGGGCAGAGTGGCTGGAGAAAAAGAGAAAATAGGAAAAATTGAGGTCAGGGAATCAGGAAATATGGGGTTAAGAGTAGCAGATGAAGGCTTTGAGTTTTACTAAAAGTCAAGATGGGAAACCGCTGGAAAGTTCTGAGTAGAGAGACACATATAATTAACTTGTTTAAAGTATCATTCTGGCTGCTGTGTTGAGAACAGACCACAGTAAAGTAAATGTGGAAGCAGGGACATCAATTAGGATGTTATTGCATGTTATTAAATGAGAGGAGATGGTTGTGTGGATAAATGTGTTGGTGAAATGAAGTTTTAAGACAGCATTTGATGAGGAAACTAAGATCAAATATCTTGCTCATCATTTAATTACATGTCAGAGTCTTGAATTCATATTTCTGGCCCAAAACATGACTTTTCAACTGTTTTTGGAATATACTGAGTGCAAAGTGCTTGGGAGACATTCAATAATAAATGTGCATTAGGCAGTGATACATTTAAGTCTGAAATTCAGAACAATCAGAACTGGAAGCACAAAACAGAACTGGAGCTGTGAGACAGAGACATGAGAATAGATGTATATGAAATTAAAGTGAGGTGGGGGAGGAGGAAGAGAGAAAAAGAAACACAGAAGAAAAGGTAGGTCAGGCGAGGAGGCAGAGGAGACAGAAAGTTTAGCCAGAATTACAAGAAGAGAAGAGTAATAGGAAAGGAGATATATCAAAACCATGTGAAATTTCAAGAATTGAATTGAGGAAGGGGGTCACTAGTGACCAAATTTAAGTATAGACGTACAGGCTAAGGAAAAGGTGCCACTGAAGGAAAAGAGACTGAAGGCCCAAGAAGGATATGAAAGTGGAGAACTTTCCTAAGAAAAATTCATGGGGCTAGAAGAATCTAAACAATTCTAGAAACACTTTCCCCAAGGAGAGAAGGATAGAAAAATAAAATAAATTATTAGCTGCTAGGGAAGAACATTAAGGTATTCTTACTCTGTTGTGTTTTCTCAAAGAACTGAAAAAGCATGACTTCTGAAATTTGAGAAAGTAGAATTGGAAAAAGTGGCGAAGGTTTAGATAGAATAACTGCTGTGGGGAATTAGAAAAAGAATCAACCAGGAATTTGTGAAAGAATTTTTTTCTAGAAGCAATGAGGATCCAGCTAAGGTTGAAAACTGTGTATTTGACGGTTGAGTGTTTTGTTCATTTTGTTTTATATTAATGTCAAAATGTTCACCTACATTAAGCCATAGATACAGAATTATCTCTTAGGAAAATCCAAGAAGAAAATCCTTTTGGAAAATATGCATACCACCATCCTCAACAGGTATTCATATATAGAGAGATGTAGACACTAATCCATCATGATTTAAAAATAGCTTTTTTTTTCCCCCCAAGAGTAAGACAGACTAAAGGGAATTTACCTAATGAGCCTACGTTATCAGTTTGCTAGGCAAGCGCCAACCTTTAAAGACAATTTGCATTGTCACAATTTTGAGGAGAGTTTTATAATATCATTCCTCTAAGAAATAGTCATTAAGAATAGCTTCCTACAACCCTCTTATTTATTTTCAACCAGCTACAACATTTCAATGTCAGTTTTTAAAAGCATTGATTATAGGATTCAATTAAATGCATTTCCAGTATTTCAAGGTGATTATTTTAAAATATATTCAGTAGGTTGAGTTCCTTGAATCAGAAGCTAAATATGTTGTATGTATGTGTATTTTTTATTTATCCCATTTTATGCTTCATGCTGCACTTCTGAGATAATCAAACTAATCTCATTTTAAATGTCTTTCTATTGTGTGAACATAATATTATACACTGTAATTAAAACAAGAAGCTTATAAGAATGTGCAGGCAGTTTTGCTTACATCCCTATGGAAGAGGATCAAAGCTAGTACCCTATCTCTTTGTAATAATAGACTCTTACCATCAAAAGACATGAAAAGATTAGGACAACCGTAGCCTATAGACTTGACTGAGTTCTATTCATCTTAGCGTGAGAAAAGCTTAGTATGATAATCCTTCTACACTTACAGAAAAACATCTAATTACTAATTTTAATAAAATTTTATAATAATATTTTTGGAAGTTGGATACAGATAGTCTTAGCTGAAAGATGTAATACACATGAATTACCACAAACTAACTTACATTTTCTAATTTTAATATCATGATGAACTGTTAATTGTGGTCTTTTCAAAAAAAACTATCAGAATCAAATACTAAAATTGATATCTATCGATAGGAGTCTATTGAATAACTATGTATCCTCCAGTCCTTGAGTATTTTACCGTAATTAATTTATAATAATGTTATGTCATTTCCCTTAGAAGTCGACTTGCTATTTAAATAGTAATCAGACTGTTAGTTTACCAATAAATTGTCTGCCTACCAAATGCATCACAGGACACTGCAGGGGCATTTAGAGGAAATATAATTGATAAACTCTGGTAACTGATGACAAATTAAAGGTAAAGGAAGGACAGTTCCCATTTAGCAGCTAAATTCCTATGAGGTACAATACTGATCCTGGCTAAAGTAGGGAACAAGGCACAACCACTCATGCAAGCTAAGTATTATGGAAATGCTGCAACTTAGAGTTTCAGAACTTAATCAACATCAAATATATTTACTAATCATATTTATATCTCATGGTTAATTTAGGTTTGTTAATGAAAACATACCATTAGTAATTGCCAGAAGAGAAATATCATTATATTTCCTTTATTCTCATTTGATAGGCAATGAATTCATTACCAGGAGAACAAAATTCTTGTAGAGACCTACAGAATGAATTACTAATTCATCTTCAAATTTTGATAAAGCTCATGTAAAATTAAAGAAAGAATGTTAGTTATCAAGTATCAGGAAGAATCTTACTTTTTCTTCACCTACTCCAACAAAATGTTCAAATATAGATGAAGAATAAATTCCTCAGAATTTCATTTCAATTTTTTTCTCATAATATGGTTAAAGGAGTTCTTCTCCAATGTCTTTTTCTACTATCCTCTCACCTTTTGACATACACTTTTACCATCATCAGTTTGACATACATTTTTAGTACTGCTCTATTCTTTTTCCTTAAATATATCATTTTATGTGTCTTTACCTTTTATTCATTTGCTTGGAATGCCCTTTCTCATATAAGAAAATTCTAGCCCCTCCCTAAATTCCAATGACATTTTATCTCCTTTATTGAAACTTCCCCAAGAAATGTTTTTCTTCTTCCAAAGTTGGTTCCATAATACGCAAAGTACTAAAAAGCTCCTATTGTATTTTACTCTATGCATTATAGCTACTGAGTGATGGGATCCTGGAAGGCAAAGGATTCTGTCCTGGACTTCATATTTCCCCCCAATTAGGTGATTTCAATGGAATTAAAAAAATCAAATTTTCTGAAAAATAGTTATACATTATTTTTGGAAAGAGATGAGGAAAAGAAAAACTAAAGCAATACTAGTGTTTTGTGCTTTATTATCAAAATGATAAATAGCTGTATTTAGTTAATCACCAAAATAAAACTAAGTTACCCC
>NW_011888798.1:4056663-4068379 GCF_000151845.1 Pteropus vampyrus | reverse complement strand
TTCCTTAAATATATCATTTTATGTGTCTTTACCTTTTATTCATTTGCTTGGAATGCCCTTTCTCATATAAGAAAATTCTAGCCCCTCCCTAAATTCCAATGACATTTTATCTCCTTTATTGAAACTTCCCCAAGAAATGTTTTTCTTCTTCCAAAGTTGGTTCCATAATACGCAAAGTACTAAAAAGCTCCTATTGTATTTTACTCTATGCATTATAGCTACTGAGTGATGGGATCCTGGAAGGCAAAGGATTCTGTCCTGGACTTCATATTTCCCCCCAATTAGGTGATTTCAATGGAATTAAAAAAATCAAATTTTCTGAAAAATAGTTATACATTATTTTTGGAAAGAGATGAGGAAAAGAAAAACTAAAGCAATACTAGTGTTTTGTGCTTTATTATCAAAATGATAAATAGCTGTATTTAGTTAATCACCAAAATAAAACTAAGTTACCCCATGGTTAAAATAAAATACTCTGAATAGTAAAGATGATACCATATAAAATTAAAGCACCATGGAAACTAAAAATCAAACTTGAGATTCAATATTGTCCTCTAGAGTCTCTTAAAGATTATACTGAAAATTATACTTTTATAATAACTGATTATAAATAGTAACTTAGCCAAATATGTTAATAATAGGTTTTAAAAAAAATAATTCCTTTAGGAATATTATCATTGTAAGTGTAAAATAAAATAAACTTACCATTTTAAGTTCATGTTTAATAGACATATGTTTGTACATATATTTGGTTTATGCACATTTGGGGAGATTGGTACGGGAGAAAGTAGGTCAAAATGGTCAAATCTGGCAATTTTATTTTACTTCATATATTCCTCATAAAATGCATGGTTGATTGAAAAATAAACCTTATTATACACATAGGATTCTAATTCATGGTATCATTTATCTGTGTTAAATTTATCCTTTCTTATAAATCTACCCAGAGTTGAATTAGAGAGGCAATTAGTAACATAGAGTATCCATATTTCAATGGCAACATGATTTTTAGTTTGTCATGTCATTCCCTTTGTCATGCTGATTCTTTATTGATAATTTAGCAGACAGATGTGCTCACACACTCACAAAATATGTACACGTGTTCTTGTATTTTAAAATTAGTATACAGCTCTGCTTACAGCTCTGCTATCTCTGAAGCTAAGACCAATAAAGACTGTTCAAATGCTTGAGTAGGAGCGCTGTTGCGTTCTGACTAATAACTATCTCTAAAGTGCCCACACCCTAGTTCCCAGAACCTGTGTATATGTACATAGCAAAAAAAGATGTGATTATTTTAAGAATCTTGACATGGGAAGACTAGCCTGGATTATTTAAGTGAGCCCAAAGCAATTACAAGGGCTCTTATAAAAGGGAAGTAAAAGAGGAGAGAAGATGTGACCCCAGAAGCAGAAGCTGGTGTGATCTGAGGAAGGGGTCAAGAACCAAGGAATGTGGGCAGTGTCTCTAAGCTGGAAAAGGCAAGGAAATGGATTCTCCTTGAGAACCTCCAAAAGAACTGAGTCCTGGCTTTTGACCTCTAGAATGGTAAGATAATAAACTTGTATTGCTTTAAGCCACTAAATTTCTGGTAATTTATTACAACGGCAATAGGAAACTAATACCAGATCCAGTTTTATCTCACAACCCAGACATCACTTACGTAAGTCTGATTAAATGAACAGGAAACAAGCAAGCTGCCAGCTATTTTATCATTAATTTAAAGTTCTTTTTCTCCTAAGTTGGTTCCTGTTAGTTTCAACATTATCTACTTAAATAAAACATTGTTATTCTCTTTAATGTCAAATGACAGATTTTATGAAAAACACCATAAATGCTCAAATAAATGACATCCCTGACTGGAATATATATGAATTGGGAGAAGTGTGTGTATGTGTGTGTGTGTGTATTCCCAAAAGATGAGAAAATGCAAAAATGTGGTATTTTTCTATTTGAGAAAATTGTAATTAATTATATAGTTTTATGCTTTCTATTGGCTACCAAATTTGTAATCATTCATTCTATGCCTTATTAAGCACCAAATGTTTTTAGCGCTGCAAATGGCAATTCATACTTACAGAAACATCTTACATAAAAGCAAGACAAAATTTAAAATTTAAAGAGTTATATTATCCCCACGAAGTTTTATTCATTTATCATTTCTATCATAATGAACAAATGAAAATTATCTCTGTAAACATTGCAAATCCAATTTGACATTTATTTTTCAAAGAAAAGTTAGTTGTTTTTTTGGTTTTGTGTGTGTGTGTGTGTGTGTGTGTGTGTGTGTGTGTGTGTGATCATTTAAATGTTGGTAGGCTCCTGTTTTTTTTTCAGGCAGCAACATAGAAAATTACAAAGCACTCAGCATAGACCTATTTGAAACTGCTTTACCAAGAAAAAAAAAGAAAAACCTTAAACTACCAGAGTTGAAACGCTTTCCTTTATTTAGCAAGAGACAAAAGATACATTTTTCAGTGAAATAAAACAGGTACATATAATATAGTTGATTCAAGATTTTATTATCATTGGACTAATGCTTTGCCGTTCTGTGTTCTTTTCTGAAATTTCAATGTAAATGCTTTATTTCCTTTTTACCTGCCCTTTCTCAAAAGCCTGCTGAAATGAATCTGTAGAGTTACTTCATGTACTACCTTGTTAAGAAAGAAGAACAATTTGACAGGTCTCCTTCATAAATGTAAAAGAATAAGCCTAAATTATTGACATTTGCTTGCAAGTTCTATTCTCTAAATTCTGTATGATCCTCATTCAATCTCCCCTTGGGGACCAAAATTCACATCTTTTTCCCCATCTCTAGGCTTAGTGAGTTATGAAGCAGATGGTTAGGCTTTAGCTCTTTTAGGGATGATGCAATGCCTCCTATTCGTTATGCTGTGTTTTAACCATTAAGACTACAATTTTAGTTATCTCAAGTTCCTATTTTGATTGTAAAATGTGTTTTTAACCATATTTTTTCCTATTTTAAAAGACTCTAAACTTATTCATTCAATTAATACTCATTTACTGTGAACCAAATTAAGCACTGAGGCTTTATTCATGGAGACAGCAGGATTTCTACCTGCAAGTTGCTGAAGGATAGACAAAAATATAAATATTTATAATAATGTAAAGTAGGTGCTAATACAGATGTATCTGGAGTGTTGGTAGAGCCTGTGCTGTGAACAGCTGGGGTTAGGGATCAAGATGGGGAGAGAGAATGCAGAAGATACTTTTAGTTGTCTACCCAACAGCTATTTTTACCATTTTTGGGAAATCCCACTTCCTACTACGGAGGCAAGGAAGTCCATATGCTTGTTTTCCCAGTCTCTCTTGTAGCTAGGGCATGGACCCCAACGCTGACTAACGACAACTGAGATTTAGAGTCTGCTAGGACTCTCCTGAGAAACATTTTCTTTCTACAAAAAAAATGCAGAAACTCTCCTGCATTGTTTTAGGTTGTTGAAATCTGGAGCATCCACAGACATTTTAAGACCATGAGGATAAATAAGCCTGAGGATGAAGGCCAACACAGTGAGGAGGGCCTAGTGGAAAGACGCTCAGCACCTAGGTTTTAGATGATATTGTTGGGCTACCCTAGGGTGTTCCTGCATCACATCCCACTAATCTCTATACTTTTTGTTACATTATGCAATATGTTAATGTCCTTATTACTTAGCCACAGTACGTTAGGTAATATTACTACTAATCAGAACTAACAGAGGAGACTGGAAGCAACATAGACATTTATCCTTTGTGGTATCATCAAGAACTTTCCTCGATAGTATTCTCCATAACCAAAGGCATGGAGCAAATGAAATTTCTAAACTCTTCTATTTTATTTCCATGATCAAACAAATATTTAAACATCTGAGAGTCCACTAGGGATAAAAAAAATATATATATATGATGAAATAGTGGTTTTCATAGAATGGTTACCCTTTGTAGATATATATCTAAATCTTAAGTTATTATATGAGAAGGCTATCTTTATTACTTAACATGATAGAGGACAAACTTCCTAGCTAGGCAGACTCTTAGTATTTGGGTAATTGTGAAATATGAATAAAATTTCAAAGTGTTTCCTAAACATAACTGTAAGCAACAGATAACTGAGTGCTTCTCTAGAGAAGGTACATGTCATGAAAATTTAAATTAATGCTTATGAAGGTCATTATTACACTATCAAAAGAAAAGATCTAACATGACATTTTAATTTTAATAAAAAATTAGAAAAGGTAGTCATGGGGGACTAAAGATATATAAATTAAGCCCTATAATGTTTTCAGAAAGAGATATAATGCCCATCTTTTTTTCACATTATACCAACACTTATTCTTTTTTTAACAATTCAGAAATTATTGTGAGAAAGTATACTTTCTAACAAAATATGTATTGTCATGCTACCAGACTATGTATTAGAGTGTTATTATTTTCTGTAGTTCAAATTTTGGTGTTATTTTAATTGTATAAGTTATATTTAATTAAAACAAAAGAAATGGAGTACAATCAAGAAGGAATTAAAAGCAAATCCGAAGTTCACCACTTGTAGAAAATAACTATTTCATTTTTAAGCATTCCTATAGACTTTTCTATGTAGCAAAAATACATATAAATTGTTTTTAAAAGTATTCAGTATATTGCTCTATACATTGACTTATTTTTTTACTCAAAAGTATTTTGTGCTAAACCATTTTTGGTAAATTTAATTTTATATAATAAATTTAACAAGGACATGATAGACCATTATACAAATTTTTCATATTTTTCTAAAGTTTTAAAAATTAGGAATTACCTTGAAGTCCAGAATTACATTGTAGTTAAATTAAAAGTGTCAGTAAACAGCTCTGTGGGTAATCTTTGGTCACTTGTCTTGCTTTAAAAAATTACTTAATGATGTATTAGTGACTTATACACTTGAAAACTATATAATTTTATTAACCAATGCTACCACAATACAGTTAATTTAAAAAAAAATAGTTAAAATATGTTATAGTTTCTGTTTTTATGCTTTGGTTCTTAATCTTGTGATATTTTCTATTTTTTTTAATGTTTTTCATTTTGTATAACTGTCACATATCAACTTCTATTGCACTAATACTCCAACTATATTGTTTTTTAAAATTTTAAGCTGTGATTTTTTATTTGTATACAGTATTTAAAAAATTACTTAATGAATGAAAGTGAGACTTCACAGAGAAAGACTGAATTTTAGAACTTTTGATTTACTTAGACAAATTGCCCTCCAAATACAATGTCAAAATTGACACCCCAATTTTATTTTTATCCCATAGCCTAATCTATGTTTGTTATTATTTTTTTAATCTGTCAGTCCAAGAGATTATACAATTTAAAATATTTGTATTTCTTTCGAAGTCAAACTTTTTTTCATATCATTGACCATTTTCATGACCATATTGATTTTAAGAAATTTAATGAAGAGACAATTTGGAAAATTGCCATAAGGCCTAAACTTACTGGTGCCTGCCATATAAATGATCTTTTGTTTTTGAGAAAATTTTGCTTTTAAATTAGTTTTGGCTTTGTTTTTCAGGTGTATTTTTAGTTGAAGTATAACTGACATACAGCATTATATGTATAACATAATGATTTGACATTCATACATATTATAAAATGTTCATTTGTATGTATTATGAAATGTATAATACATACTCCCAGTACAAAGTTACAAGTGTTTTTTTTTTTTTCTTGTGATGAGAATTTTTAAGATTTACTTTCTTAGCAACTTCCAAGTTTGCAACACAACATTACTGACTATAGTCATCTTATTCTACATTAAGTCTTTATATCCTATCTGTTTTATAACTGAAAGCTTGTGTCCCTTGATCTCTTTCACCCATTTTGCTGCTCCCTCCCAAACTACTTTGCCTCTGGCATCCACAAATCTGTATTCTTAAAATGCAGTATCCTTTCTGGAAAGATAGCTCCAGACCTGCCATGACGGAGAAGGGACTACTTTGTGCCATTCCTTAGAGTTCTTTTGTTGAGTAATTCTCCTCATTTGCCCTTTTGATATGTATGAGTGGTCACTTTTAAGGAAAAGACTTATCTCTGTACATCCCAGAGAAAATTCCAATAAGATTTTCAAAAAAAAGTTTAAATATAAATTTTCTAGTGGGCAACGTGCTCTGTCCCATAAAATGTTTTTTTTGTTTATTGTTTGTTTGTTTGATTTTGTTTTATTTTTAGAGAAGGAGAATAACTCAAAATACTTTCTCTGTTTTGGGGAAGCTCAGCCCCAGTTCTGGCTGTTCAGCCTCAAACATAAGGCAGTTGCAAAGCCCTAGGTAGGTAATACATTTATCATCATTTGCTTACAGTTACACAGGAGAAATGCTACCTGGGGAATCCAAGAGCATTGATGATTGAAGATAAACTCCTTCAACAGAGGATGGAACATTATATAGCCAATATTCAAATATTGTTTAGGCATCAACTTTGATAGGAAATCAAAGTAGTGTTTCTTTCATTTGATGCCTTGAAATTTCTACCGCAACAAAATGAATGTAAAGTATAATCTAATTCAGAGAAAGGAAGCATAGCAAATTTAGGCATATCCTGAAGCTAGAATTAATTTAATATTCATAAAATTTTCTTTAAAAATACACACACACTCACACACACGTAGACATATACTTTGTAAGGACTGGTTAAAAATACATTAGAGATGCATTAATGTATAATCATGATATATATCTTTATGTATCTTTAAAAATATATTACACAAGTACATATATATTTATATATGCAAGAGTGACATCAAAGTTTTCTATCTTCTAGTTAGTGAGAAAGATTTCTATTTTCTTTTTTAATTATACATAGTTCAGTTTGCCGAAAAATCTAGCAAATATAATTTTTATATTTGTAGGATCTGAATCCTCAGTCTACTGTTTCATATGTTTATATTTATTTTCACTCAGAGATTGCTAAATAATGAAAATCATTTCTAAAATAATTTCTTATCATAAATAACTAATTTATTTTCATTAAAATAAGCCAAATCTGGAGATTACTTGTGAATTGGATTTGCTTCTCTTTGTTTGAAGAGAGTATAAATATATTTTAAAAGCCCTTTGACATGGACTGAACTAGAGGTTATTATGCTGAGTGAAATAAGTGAGACAGGGAAAGATAAACATTATATGATTTCACTTAGAACAAACTAAACAAAAAAAAGACTCACAAATATAGAGGACTATCTAGTGATGGCCAGAGGGGAGGGGTTTGAGGGAGCTAAGAGAAAAGGGTGAAGGGTTAAAGAAGTACAGATTAGTAGCTGATGGATGGTCACAAGAATGGGAAGTACAGCAGTTAGCATTAATGAAATGGCTAGATGCAGAGCCAGAGGAGAGAAAAAGCAATAAGGGGGAATTATTTTATAAACTGTATGAATGTCTAACCAATGTAATGTATACTTGAAACTAATAATAAATAAATAAATAAATAAATAGATAAATAAATAAATGAATAAATAAATAAATAAATGTATAAAAGCCCTTTGGCTTCTTGTCAAAGGTCAATCTAGATGAATAACAAAAATCTGTGTTCTATGGAAGAAAGGGCAGCAAGCACTTTCAAGAACATGGGTATGTTCATGAAACAAAATCTCAGTGTGTGATACACATGTATATGTATATATATAATCTTTTGAGAAATTATTAGCAGTTTATTTGGAAAGTAAAAGTAAAACCAAACATGAGAAAAAAGCAAATTTTGAGAATTCTATGTATTAATTGATATTATCTGTAAGTACTGATTTTTACGTGATTACAGTGGACATCTTCCACTATGAACAAATAACCTTTTTGAAGTAGTTTAAATGTTTAAACTATTCTAAAATATGTTTTTAAAAACAAATTAGGCATAAGAACCAGTTAACATTTAGATAATAAAGAACTAAGAAAAATATGCAAGTTCTTGCCATTTTATATTTCTGTTAAATTTTTGAACTTCCCAAACTGTGTTCTATATTCAAAGAAGACAAAGTAAATTTGATTCTTGCAATTTAAAAAAGATATATTAGCACAATAGTTCATTGTTTTTAATTGTCTACCTTATTAATAATTATTCACTATATAGATTTATTCTCATTTCCCAAGAATATTTCTCATTTTTTAACCTAGAACTATAAACACAGTAATGTAAATATCATGTATCTTAGATATTCTTCAATAAATATTTTCATTAATTATGGTAAATGATTATTATTAAATACTTAGGAAAAACATTTTTTCTTAATATTGAAATGACAGAAGTTTAAAAATGCAAAAATTTAAAAAAATTAAACAAAGAAAATTTTAATTCCTTCATGAGCAGATAGAATATAGTAAACATAGAAAGTTCAACCTGACTATATTTTAGACAATACAAAAAATACAGGAAGAAACTAGTGGGGAAGAGATGTTAGGGAAATGGATATTTCTCTAAGGATTAGAGAAAATATTGAATAATTAATATTCCAAAGAGTTCAGACTCAGGTTGCTTGCAAAATCGTTTCATTCTTTAAGAAGTTCCCACTTTCTAGCTCTTTCTGTGTGGTTCCCACATCAGATTTGGTACACTGTTTTCACATAATCACTTTGCTCTACTCACAGCTGATTGGATCAGAGATAATCACATGACTCAAGGCAGTCAATGGAGTGGTCTAATACAAAAACCCTGCCCAATGAAGATGACAGTAATTTGAACAATCTTGTACGCTTCCCAGCTGTGAGAGGTAGGTGGTTAGAATAATAAGAGATTTTTAAAGATGGTGACTGGAACAAGAGCAATAAGATTAAAAATAAAAAGATTTGTAATAAGAGTAGACATGGAATAAACAGTGAAAGCATAACTCAGTTAGATGGTAATGGCATTACTTGGTCCAGTTACTGAACTTAATTCTATTTTAGTTTCTTTACTGGGAATTGGAAAAATAACAATAACTAGCACATAGAATTATGTGAAGGTTAAATAGAATAATGTAAATAAAGCACTTAATATTGCCACCTGGAAAGAGAAAGTAGTCAATATATGTTAGCTATTATTATTATTACTAACATTAACATTAGTACTAGATATACAATTATTCTTTTGTCCTCCAATTGCTTTCTATTCTCCAAATTGACTAGGATGTTTAGATATTCCTGTGTTCCCATCAAACTTAATTTCATAATTCTTCCTTGATACTTATAAGGTCTAATTGTGAAAACAAAATTTTGATGTTTTCCCTCATATGTACTTGAATTAATTCAAATGAGCAAAACTTTTTCTTGTTCTAAAACACATATAACTAACATAAATACAAATTATGGGAAAAGAACATTTAAGAATTAGATTTACCAACAGAAACATTTCACTCCTCCTATTCTGTTTCTCTAACAAAGGAAAAATTTAATTCTAGCAGTAACTTTTGTTCCTCTGCTTCTGATTTTAAGACGGAAGTTGATTTGTAGATATTAAAAGGTTTTCTTAACATGCTGATATTTGATGAAGGCAAATTATAGTGGATAATTGTACTTAATGCTTTAGTTTTGTAATGGATGGGTGACAAGTTTGAGATTTGTGGACTCTGAAACAAGAAAAAAATATAATGATAGTGTGGGAGAACCTGTTATTTTCTTTCAGTTGTTTTATGTTATATGTACTTTAACCTCACCCAAAGATATTTGAGTTCTATCCACCTTCAGTTTGAATCTTTATTTTTTACTTATCTGATACTATTTTCAACGATGTCTTAAATATTTTGATAAAATTATTTTCATTGCATTCATAGTATTCTGTATTATGTCTAAATTAAACATTCAAGAATTTTACTCAGTTTAAGTTTAAATATTTTCTATACCTCCAAAGATTTAGAATAAGGGAGCAAAGAAAAGAGAGTGTATAATTTTGAGAGATTTGAGGGCTGGGACAAATGTTTGAAAAAGTGTGTAAATTCCTCATCATGCACAGAATGAAAAGAATACCACTGACAATGGCAGCAAAATATTGAATAATTAAGTTTAGAAAAGATGAAATGTCAAAATTCTAAACCAAAATCTACATTTTAATTCACCTACATTTATTTATTTAAAATCATATATTTGACCCCTTTTACCCTTATCTACCTCCTTCCCTCTGTTAACCACTAAACTGTTGTCCGTGTCCATGAATCTTTGTTTGTCATGTTCGTTTGTTGCTTTCAGTTTTATATTGCACATGTCCCTAAGTGAAATCATATGGTTCTCAGTTTTTTCTGTCTTATTTCTCTTGGCATGATAATCTCAAGATTCATCCATGTTGTCACAAATGGCAGTATTTTATCTTTTCTTATGGCTGAGTGGTATTCCATTGTATCAATTACCTATTGAAGGATACTTCAATTGTTTCCATGTCTTGGCCACTGTGAATAATGCTGCTATGAACATCAGGGTGCCTAACCTTTACGGATAAATGTTTTCAAACTTTTGGGGTAAATACCCAGAAGAGGAATGGCTAGGTCATATGGTAAATTCTCTTCTTAATTTTTTGAGGAATCTCCATACTGTTTCCATAGTGGCTGTACCGATTTACATTCCCATCAGCAGTGTATGATGGTTCCTTTCCTCCCACAACCTCTCCGACACTTATTATTTGTCTTGTTGATGATAACCATTCTAAGAAGTATGAGGTGGTAGCTCATTGTGGTTTTGATTTGCATTTTCCTAATAGCTAGTGAACTTGAGTATCTTTTCATATGTCTGTTAGCCATTTGTATGTCTTTTTGGGAAAACTGTCTGTTCAGATCCTCTGCGCATTATTTTAATTAGAAGGGGTTTTTTTTTGTTTTGTTTTGTTTTTTTTTTTATTGTTGAGTTGTATGAGTTCTTTGTATATTTTTGATATTAGGCCTTTATTGGAGGCATTGTTTGAAAATACCTTCTCCCATTCAGATGATTTGCTTTTTTGTATTGTTGATGGCTTTTTTTGTTGTGCAGAAGCTTTTTAGTTTTTATAGTCTCATTCATTTATTTTTGCTTTTACTTCCCTTGCTTTTAAGATTAAATTTATAAAATTTCTCTAAATCTAAAGTCCATGAGTTTTTAAACTTTGTTTTCACAATTTTAACTATGGCCACTTGGTTTGGTTTTATAGAGACAGAATAAAAAAATCATTCATGGTAGCTGATATTTAATTTATAATTCTAGTAATATTTGTAGCCAAAGACCTGAGACTGTTACTAAACCTTAGCTTCTCAATCAATTCATACACACAATAGATCATTAAATTAAGGTAATGTTATTTCCTACTTCCTATGTAGCACTAAAATCTCATCTCTTCTTCCTCTTTGATTGGAACATCCACAATTCAAAAGAAGTACTTCTCCTGTCTGGAGCCCCACAGCAACCTCTTACTTTATTAAGTTTTGTTTTCTTCTGATTCATTCTGCAGCATGTGATCCACTTTTAGAATATGCATCTGATCATTTTGAATTTCTGTTTAAATTCTTCGAAAACTTAGAATTAGCATAAAATGTCCAACCTCAGTAAACATAATGCAAAGGATCTCCAGGATCAAACCCTTGTCCGCCATTCCCCACAATCTCCCCAAACTCAGGGATCTAGTGCACACTAACTTATTTTTGGTCTCTTACTAAAGCATGTATTTTCTTGCCTCAATGCCTTGACAGATCCTGTAACCTTCTGCTTATATCACTCTTCTCATCTATTTCTTAAACTGGATCTACTTTATATCTCAATTT
>NW_011888798.1:4026641-4056248 GCF_000151845.1 Pteropus vampyrus | reverse complement strand
AATTTTATCTCTTCATTACTCTAAAGCACATTAACTTTGTCTAGCTGAAAATAGCATTAATAATTCCATTGGTCAAATCACTGTTCAGGGAATCCTAACTCTTCTCATTTTTTTCCCCCTAGTTCAATGACTTTCTACAATGGAAATCTTAGCCAATGGATACTTTGATGAGACTGGAGTTGTAACTCTTAGTAAAGCCATATTTTATACTTACACTGTGGTATATTTTTTCTTGTTCTCATAGGTTCTTAGGTTCTTGATCAGGATTTTCTCTTCCATATTACTTTTACAAAAAATGATAGTCTCTGGTGAGGGTGGTAATAGAATGCTACCAATCAAATTAAAAATAATAACAAATTCATTTTCCTTTAGTTTATTTCTCTTTCCCTCAGAACTAATCTATTTTCACAATTATAGTTTTTTTTTTTTTCCTTTTCTTTCGAGTCAAGTTCTGCCAGTTGAAATTACCACAGAAAATCGGCCCATTTGCTGGACAATAATTATTCATACACACTCACATACACACAAAATTTGTTAAGTGAGTTAAATAAATAATTTGTTTAAAAAGGAGTAGACAAATAAAGACAGTAGTATATAAATTTAGGTAAGTGGGTAATATAGTCTTATACAAAAATACTTTATTTTTCTTGTCCAAATTGTCTACTTGAGCTTGAAAAGGTGGTACTGTTTTACTAAATTGAAATTACTGTGTTGACTATTTTGACAATGCACTTGAACAGTTCATTAGCGACCACTAGATTCCATGACCGAATCACAGTCACAGGGACATTCTAATGCTGTGAAAAAGAAATCTGAATGCAATTTTCCAACATTTACTGGCTGTAAACAGTAATAGATGAAAGTTATATTTCTACTGCCAAGACTTGTTTTCTTGTTTTATCTGCATAAAACTAAATCAAATGTACATAGTTAAGATTGTGAAAATGAAGTTTTAGTCATTCAAATTAAATATTTTCTATATATTTTACAAAAATGAATTTAAGTATATTCAAAAACAGTTTTACCTTTCATTTTACAACACTGGGAAAAATACAAAGAAGGGTACACCCCTTTCCTGTTTTCAAGAAAAGAGTAAAACAGAATGGAATAAGAAAGTGCTTAAAGTTTTTGAGCTGGGTTTAAGGGATAGATATGGATTTCTTAGGCATAGAAAGAAATGATGGAATAGATAAAATTCACTGCATGGAAAGGATTAAGAAAGTAAAGGGAATTTCGGAAAGAAGAAATAATTTAAATCAAAAAGCATAAAGGTAAAAATTGCATAATCTCTCTAGTGTGTAGTTTAGATTTACTTGATTACAGGGAACCTAGTAGGGAGTTTAAAAATGTGGCTAGACAGCAATGATGCAATTAGGTCTTCAAGGGTTGTGCCTAATGTGGTCAAGTGTTTTGGGCTCTATTTTATCAGTTGAAGGAAGATACTATTTTAAAGATAGTTTTAAATGGTGCTTTAGAGAAGAAGCAACTCATTATGCTACAGGAGAACTCAGCAGTTGGGAGAATGACTCAGAGATAGAAAACCTTGAAAAAATAGACAAAGTAATTAAGAAGCTATTACAATACCTTCTCAGCCATATAGCAAAGAGGAAAACTCAAACAGTGAAAAGAAAAGAGAGAAAGAAACAAAGTAGCCATTTCAGAGGTAAAAACTGATGGCAACAGATGGATAGTATTAAAACACTGCAGGAAACAGATTTATCTGGTACAAGTGCTTTCCTCAGTGGATGCACCTTTAAATAATGTAGATGGGGAAAATAAAAATTCAGTGAAAAAGATAATAAGTTCTGTTTTTGAGCATATGGGGTTGAAGGGAATAATGTGAGATTTGGGGGAAAATGTCCAAAAGCAGTTAGAAATGTGATTCTGAGACAAAGGCAGGAGGACGGGTCCATTCTGGTGGTTCATGGGGTAAGATTTCACAGACAGATCAAGAAGGAATGGAATTGGGGAGGCTGCACATTTGATAAGGAAGCAACTGGAAAACTTCGAAATGACGATGACAAAGAAAAAAAACAGAAAAATCTTACAGCAACCTGAGAAGGGTAAGATAGAAAAGCAACCATATTTCCAGAATAAAGGAAAAAACTGCAGAATGAATGAAAAAGCTGAGGTTAGATGGGAATATATTTATTGATTTGTTATGTTTGTCATCTTTTTTTTTTTTTTTTTTTTGCAGAAGGTAAGCATGGGAAGGGAAAAAAACAAAACAAAACAAAACATAAACTGAGCAAATAAAGCCAAGGATGTGTAAAGACTAATAGTTATTTTATAGAGGAAGATCATGATGAAGCTAATAGAAACAAGATCATAGAGGAAAACATTTGAAAGATAATTTTAAAGGGATCCTTTTCCAAAGACAGAAGACTATCCAAATAAAAAGTTAAAGTATAGTTTAAAATGATAAGCAGAAGAGAATTGAAGAATTTCATTTCATAAATTATTTTTGATCTGTAGGCTAAGGGTGACATGCAGGTGCCAGTGTTTGAAAAGGGTGGTACAATCTTGAATCAGAGTTTGTTCAAAATATTTCTGGAAACTGACAGCTATAAAACAGCATTGGAATATTTCCTTTCTGATTCAGTGATAGCATCTGTTCACAAAGTTGAATTAATATTTCTCAAATACAGTTCAGTGTACCGTAACAACTCTGACCTATATTGAACTATATTTGAACTATATTATCGCCCTGTTAGACTGACTCCTACCTAAATATTTATTTCCTCCTTATTATTCCCTCTTTCTTTTACATGGTTTTGGTAATCATCAAATGTTGTCTAATTTAGAACAAATTATTCTAATAGTAAATATATTATTATTCATATTATACTTAGAAAAATGTTCATATTGAGTTGACTTTGCTTGGCATGGCCTATATGGGATCTTATGATTAGATATGGTTCTTACATTTAATGTGTTCTGTGTCTTTTTGTTACTTTGTTTTCTCATTATTGGGAATTACAGGAATAATATCTATTGGAAGAAATGACTAAGCTAAAGAATGTATGTAAAATGTAGAACCTGATATGTAAGGAGTAGCTATAAGCTATTTGCAGATGTTTTTTTGACATTGAACATTTTACTGAGACAAATTATCATATCACTAGTGTTTACTGATACCTCACCTTCTCTACCCCATCTGTCCAAGAAGTATCTGTTTGTTATGCTTTGTTTCTGTCTTTTTTTGCTTATCATGAAAATGGCTACATGTGTAGAATTAAAGAAACCAAAAATAACAAAATTAATTTACTTTAGAAAACCTAGTGCATCAAGGACAAAATAGATTCAAGAGAGGAAGAACAAAATAATTGGTAGCAGAAATAATGGGGAAGAGAAATAGGAAAGAGTTTTGAGTAACTGCTACTTTGGAGAAATTGTTGGGAAAAAAGGATAGGATATTTAGTACTAACTGTTCTGTTTTGTATAATTAAGTATCTTCAGCTTCTTTTCAAAGTATTCTAGTACAGATTAAAATTATTTTTCAATGTATTTTTTGAAATATAGCTATTCCTTTGAATGAAACATTATAGCAACATGTTATTATACTATTGCTTTAATCAGGTTATAAAAATATTCTTTATCTGATTGTCTTACATCACATGACAGGTTTAAGCAAGCATAATACATTAAATGGAGGCAGCAAAATATTTTATAAACTCTGGAACATTTATACATAAACTGATCTAGTGAGTCACAAAGTTAATAATTTCCCTGAGCTGCATGGCTTCTACTGATCTAAATCAATCATCTTTTTTATAAGTCTTTGATGTAAATACTTGTATGAGAGTCAGCCATGGAAGAAACAGAGCTGTCTTACATATGTGGAATCACATAGTTTAAATCACTTCCACTTTTGCTCCCAACTTCAATCAGAAAAAGATTTTATCAAATATTCATTCCTAAAATTCTCATAGATTCCCATAGAAATCTTTGACCCAAATAAAAGACATTTCACCATATGGAAGACTTTTTGAATGGAAAGGAGGGTGGCATTGAATATAAAACTGACGAAATGTCTATAAACAAGAAAAAAATACAAGTAAAGTGTTTGTGTAAGTGAAACAGTATAACAGGAGACTTACAATATATCCATACATTTCTACAAATATAATTTATTTCCTATGACTGTTTTATTTTTTTCTCCTTTCTTCCTGAGACCTCATGGAGTTTTATTTTTTGAAATCCTACCTCTAAGCAGAAAAAATCAAGCAGCTGCTATAGATAAAATAAGCATCACCAGCAGATATTAAAACTGTCACCTGATGGAAGCTGGGGATCACTATTAGGCCTCAAGCAATAACCTGCAGTATAATACTGTAACTCATATATCAATTAATTTTATATTACTGTCACATATGACACTAACAGCTAACAATACTTCTTCATGCTGCTATCTTAATTACAATGTGTATGTGCTGAACATGAATATCTTGAGATCAAAATATATACTATAAGAAAAATACCTAAGCTGTTAGTTGAAATTTATTAGAAATCAATCTAATAGTAGGTTTTTATCTTATTTTTAAATAATCTGCAAAATGAATGCAGATTTTTTATCTATATTAAAGAAATTTTGTATCATTTGGACATCTAGGAATATATTTGTGCTTAATGATTTTCTATAAAATAATTAATCTACACATGTTGATTAAATGAACACAAAAGAAAAACTAGTGCTTAGGTTTTCAACAACTCATTATTTTAGGATGGTAGAGGTGGTGGAGGATTTAGAGAAATGTGATTTTGCTTGAGGTTAACATTATTCAGACCAATAGTTACATAGGGTTGGAAAAGGCAACTGAGATTAAAATGATTATAACATTTGTAGGATACCATAAGGAAATATACTGTCAGGGAAAGAGTACAGGTGATGTTGGTTCTAAGAGTAATGAGAAAAAGGAAGGAGAAAACCTTTAAAGGTGAATTGATAAAAGTTGCGGTTAAAGGGAAAGATATCAAAATTAATGGTGATGGACTATAAAAATGTGCTTTTTCTTCTCTGATTGCCCTATTTTTTAATCTTTAAAATATTAGTTTTGGAACAAATTAGAGGATTTTTTTTTAATTGTTAAGCCATGGTTAGACTTCCATTTTTCTGGAAACACTCTGAAATAATATATAAACATTTTAATATATGTATAATAAGCAATTATGATGAGAAAATCTGTAGCTTTCATCATAATCTTAAAGGTACCAGTGACCTTAAAAAGGCTATAAGCACTGATTATCTTTACATTTCAACCATATATTCTATAATAATGTGGCTTTTTCAAGTATAAACCAAATAAAGCTGCTGGACTAGAAGTTCTTAAGAAAAACAGTGTTTTTCTTCTTAATCTCTTTATCTGCCCAAGCATCTAATATCATGGTTTTTAAATAGTAAGTGGAAGTTAATGAATGCTGCACGAATGAGTAAATGAATGATGAATAAAAATAAAGGACGAGATGGTCATACCGAAACTATTTTTTGTAGTATTAGAATATTAAACCTGACCAACATGTTAAGCTTGAATATTCTTCAATCAAAATGCAACTAAGAAATTAATTTTCTTATATCAAACTCAAAGAAATATCTACAATATTTATGTAATTGATATGATCAAAAATATATGATAGGTAGTTGCTGCTACAGCAGAAGATAACTGAAGCAGAGAAGACAAAGTAGAATAGTTAAGAGTAAACATTGACTCAAGTGGGTTCCTAATACTTTAGAGAAACAAAGAGGATGGCTTGTTAACCCACAGCTTCCCATCTCATATTATATTTATTCACTAAACAGATTTACTGACCACTGATTATATATAGCAAATCCTAGGTTAGAAGTGGGGCGTACAGAAATGTACAGTCATAATAATCTACAACTAAGCTATCTCATAATCTGGTGCATCATAGGCATGGCAATCAGTAATCAAATAATTACCATACAAGGTATGAATAAATGTGGCATCAAAAGAGAGTACCAAATGACAATGAAGGACTCCTGATCTCCAGGGCTACTGCATTTGACTTGGAAAACTGATAGCAGCTTTTTAATGATATTGTTGATTTATTTCCCACTCTCTCTGTTCTACTTTTTCCAGTTCTTAGAGAGTAATTTAGTGATTGTCTGATTCCTCCCTCCCATCACTCTACTGAACTATGATAAACCTCATTTTCTTTTGGCATTTGGGAAGATAAAATTAGGATATAAGTGATAAGCACATTATTAAACATACCTCCCTTTTATAATCAACATATTTGGGCATTTGATTTCTCACGTATGTACTCAATGATCTTTGTGTAGAGGACATTTCTCTGAATTTTGGTTGAATGCTTCAGCATGCATCAATGACTTGATAATTGAGCTGATACATAAATTGTAACCTTTCAGGAAAAAATATACTTATTCAAGCTCTCTCATTGGAAAGAGTAATTTTTAAGGTGGGCTGACTTTGAGGCCAGAAATCCATTCATTCTCTAGGACACAAAATGTTTCATGTTTGAGCTGGATTGCAAACATGACTTTCAACTGGAGTGAGAGGGAAAACTAATTGTGAAACTTGAAATTCAGATTAGCATTTGTACTTTTTTTTTTCTCTGTTAAGAATGTTATGATGAAGTTTCAAAAAGGTAGAAGCTGAGGAATTTGACCAGATGTATACTTCTGGGGAACTATTGAGCCAGAAAGCTGAGGTTCCTGAGTTTGCACAAAGAAAGAACAGTGATTCCCCCCACCCCACCTTTAGGATGCTTATATTGCTAGAAACAACATGAATTATACTGAAACAAAGATATTTTAAGTCTTGAAGAGGACTTCATGCAGTTGTTACTGGATCTGAGAGGTCCAAATTGTATTTTCCATGTCTGAACCATTTAATTATATGACAGAAGAAGCTATAAGAAAAACAAAGGGTTAGGTATTACCCTTTCCACATACTTTTTCACTTTGGAAATACCATTTAAATAGAAAAAATATATTATTGCTGTATGAAGCCAGAATTACAAGTTCTTCAATACACGTAGTTTTTCATATGTACCACTGAGCATACTTAAATATTGTAAATTCAGCCCACTCAAAAAAAAGATTTATATCAGGTTATTCCAAAGTAATTTCTATCATTAAAAAAATTAGATTCTATGAGAATCTTTTTTTGCATCTGGCCACCATAAACAGGTAAAGGCCTAAACATCTCTACCCACTCTCTCAGTCTGTAACAGCCCTAAACAGTAGTTCCTTTTCTTGACTAATTTTTGACACATGAGGTATCAAAAATTGTATTTTAACTTTAGTAAGATCTATAAAAGTAAAGAAAATCTACCTTACATCTGCTGAAAGGGAAGTGAACCTGAATGAGACTCTGTAGATACTAACTAATGAAAAATAATTGCACTGCTTAATTTACTTGGCAATTAGCCTAAATTTTTGAAAAATAAGTCATCATTGATTTGCCCCAATCTAAAGCACAGATCAACTGTTCATTTGCAATCCTCACTTAACCAAAGTGACATCTAGGAAAAGATAATTGCAGAGTTTAATGTTCTAGGCAGAGGGAATGTTCTAGGGAAGAGTCCCTAAAGCAGGATTGTTTCTGGTTTAACTGAAAAATTAGCACAATCTATTATTTTAAATGAAAGATGACCAATGATTGAATTGATACATATCCCTGAAAAGAGGTAATATTTCTCAGAATGACTGTTGTACCTAGTCACTACTATAATCCAGGTATTTGCTGTTCCTACAGAAACACATATCATAATAACAAATGCCTTTAATTCCTTATTTTTAAAGAAATGTAGATGCTAATGAGTCTAGGGGGAAAGGTAGTGTTCTTTTTCTCTTTTAAAGATAAACTGGTCTTCCAACCACAAGTAAGATTCTTTTACCCTTTATGCAGCATATGGCCTTAGAGGTAATACATCTCTAGAATAAAGTAACATAGTTGTCTCTCGATAGAATCCAAGTTAATGTAGTTTTGTTTCAAATGAGCTCTTTCTCTAAAAAAAAAGCCTTCTAAATAGTTCTAGTAGGACCAAGAGTAAGTAATGATATAATTACATACCTTAATTAAAATTGGAATGGTTGTGTTGAATGATACTCTTATGATTATATACAAATTAATCTAAATTTCAATTATAAAATGATATAAATTTATTTAATCTTTGAATATAGGAAACTTGCCCGCCTTACTTAAAAAAAGACAAATTTCTAAATGACATATAAATTACTCAGATTTCAGCAGCTTCCCACTTGTTATATAATAGAGGTATGTATCTAAATTTGAAAAATCAAGTGTTAAATTGAAAAACAAAAATAATTTTTTTTAACTCTAAAATGTATGCATATTAGAAGATGTATGTTGCTCAAGTTTTCTGGATAAATGTTCTCTCCTCAGACTTTTCTTTTCTGTGTGTAATCACAGCTCGATTGCTATTAAGTCTTTCTAGATAATATGGTTTTTTATTCTTTTGGTTGAAAATAGGATTGACAAACATTTTATACGGCACAATGCACTTCATAGTTAAATGATCAGCAAGACTTCATCAGCTATAAATAGAACCCAAGGAGTGATTAGCAAACTGATTCAGCCAGTGGGTGATATCTAGAGGTAATCATGCCCTTGTTAAAGATGATGGATTACTAATATTTAATTTCTGTATATAACAGTAGCAAGAATATTACCTACTGAAAATATTACATGATATAATAACTAAAATGTGTTAAGGTATAAAACCACAATGATAAATATATGTATTTTTGAGATAATCAAAGTATTACAAATAATTTAAGTTTGAACATTAATATATATTCATTTTTGACAGACAAGATAGAGCAAGCATCAAAAAGTAAAAGCCATAGTAGAAAACCTAAAATTAAATAATTGTTTCTCTTAAGCAAGAGATCTGCACATTGCGATCGACTTCCATTAGTTTCTTTTTACCATTTTAAGAGTTGGTTAGTATGATGACTCACTTTTTGTGGAAAAGAATCACTGCTCTATGAGATCATATTCTCTAAAAGTCACCACTGACTGCCTAAAACTTTAGAACGTGCTTGTAATTAACTTTATTACAGTGAACTATACTTATCTACTTATCTACTTATGTGTTAGTATTTCTTACTGGATTAATTTGAAAGTTTGTGGTATAATTTAGATAAAACTATAGGGATTTGTCTCTTACGAAGAAAAAAGAGTTTAATGATTAAAGACATCCTTATCTAGAGTTTTACCAGATATGAATCTTACCACTTTTCAGCTAGGTGAACATGACAAGTCATTTCATGTTTCTTTCTCTTGGTTCCCTCACCAGGAATGGGTTTAATTATAGTATCTCCCTTATGTGGTAGTTTTTGGATTGGGTGTTTTATTGCATATCAAATGGTTTGATGTGTTCCTAACACAAAATAAGTATTCAATAAATGTTAGTTCTTATTATAAACTATTTTGTCTCATAATATAATGTGTGTCACAAAGTAAATAGTTAATATTTTAGAATTAATTCCTAGATATATGGATAACTGGATGCATGACAGCAATCTAAAAGAGCAGTACTTATTAAAGTTCAGATATTTTACCAAAAAAATGTTATTCATTTAGTTCAATACATATCTTATTTTAAAGATCTATCAAATACATTTAGAAATGTTTTGGTGCACAACTAACTTTGATGAATTATATTGATCCCATTTTGCTAGAGGGTTAGAATAAAAACTTCAAGTAAAATCCCAGAAATAACTCATATCAAATGCAAATCATTTGAAAACTAATACTATGGTTTAACAGCAACAATTATTAAAAATACTAGTATAGCAATAACTATTAATTTTTTAATCATTATTGAAATGAGAGGAACAATTAGGCCCACAGCTCTCTTCCTATGTTTTTTGGTCTATTTGACTATATAACTAGAAATATGAAAAAGCTTAGCTCCTTAATCAGTCGGTTTATTTTTTATTTTTTTTGATTTAATGAATATTTTTCACATGATATTTTGGCTATATTTAGAAATATGCTTGAAATATCTTTGATATTGACCTTTGTGGAAAAGCTTTAACCCTAATATTCAGACAGTACAATGCTCCTAAATGAAGCAAGCGTTTAACACATTATAAAATAGTTGGTTATATTTAATCCAATATTATTATAGAATGATGCTGTCCTGAATTTCATTCATTTAAAGTGGTTACTCTGTAATTCTAATGAAGCTTTTAGAAATCATTTAACCAGATTGTACATAAGATAACATCAAGGCTAATGTTTGTATTTTAATTAAATGTATGATCACAAATTAAGTTGTGCCCTGGCTGAGAATATAACATATCATAAGGGAACAGCCCATCTTTTTTCTACTTTAATTGCAAAACTTTTGTTTGAATGACTAAAAATAACCTACAGATGAAAACCTATGCCAATCTCAATAATACAATAGGAAAAATATTTTCTCTATAGATTACTACACTTTTAATGGTTAGTAAATTAGAATGCATTTCAGAGGTAATATAGAGACAGCCTGAACCAGATATTATTCCTCAATAGAATAGTTTAACAAGAAGGCAAGCTATATTTCATCATACTGCACATTATTACAATGAGCCTTATCAGGGTTGGAAGCAGCAAATTTCCATATCCTTTTAATCACTGGCCTCCATGCTGAGGCAGTCAGTACCGGTGGAGCAGCCACCGGCAATGCTGTATGCTCTTCACTTCATTTACTCAGCAAATGCTTTACCCAGGGAACAATAACATTAGCCAGCAGGGATGACAATTTAAACCTACCAATACAAATGGGGATCCTAAGGCTTTCATTCAATTCCTTCATTGCAGATTGCCTTAGATCCTATTTAATTACATCCTTTCTTCCCACTCACTTCTGAGCAATGAAAAACTGAAACTGGGAAGAAAAGATAATAGTCGCCATTAGATTTTGACTTCACTCTCAAAATCAGTTAGGAGTATGGGTAAAGAGAGTCAGGAGACTAAAAATTTATTTTTCTCTCTGTTTCTACCCCAACTCCTGGCTACCTTCCACTCATCCTTTAGGTCCAGGTTATTTTTTTCTCCTTCCAGGAAGCATTCACTGCTCACCCAATTAGTTAATTTCTCCCCACTCCCACTCCCATATGCTTTTATAGAACTCTAAGCCTGCCCATTTTTGCTACTGTTAAAATTAAAATTTAAACAAAAAAGAACTAAAATTAAATAACCTTGGGTGTAGTTAATTATTGAATGACTGTCTTTCTCACTAAACTATAAGCCCTGTGACAGCATGACAGTTTCTGTTATTTCACTGATAACAACAAAGCACTTACAATAGTGTCTAATATATGTCTAGTAGGTGTGCAATAAAGATTTTTCAGATAAATAAGTGAATGAGCAAACTCATTTATGTCCATTTTAAAAAGTCTCAATTTTATCTACCAAGTACAATAGATATGATAAAAAGATACAAGAATAACATACACTAAAACCTCTATCTTAGAACATTTATTTCCAACATTATCAAATCAGATGCTATTGGAGAAAATTCTCACTGCGTTAAACTGCTATAAAATTATATAATTAAGAGATAACATAAATTGGAAACCCTGATTTTTTAAGGTGCTAAATGAGAATCAGAATTCAATGATTCGCTCACACATAACTTTAACCATACAGCAAATATACCATATTTTAAAACATTTAGATTCTATGGTAGTATAGAGGAATGGACTCGTACTCTAATGAGGATAGATTTTGCAGAATTTTTTTCAATTTTAAAATTATTTGGCACCTTCTTACCATCTTGAATTTTTCTCTTATCAAGGAACTTAATCTTTCTTACAACGTTAAATATGTTGTCTTTCATCAGTTTCACAATTAGGTAATCTTAATTAATTTATGGTGAAAATTTCCTGTAAAAATTCAGCACTATTATGGTGATCATTTCCAGGAAAGGTGATAAAACTCCTTAATGGGTATTTTAGTAATCTTTCATCTTCAGAGTTCTTTTTTATATAGAAAGACATGACTGAATTTATCCATGTAACATCACTTCTCTTTTTCCTTTATACAATTCCTTCAGGAATTTATAATAAGCCAATTATATTTGCTTAAAAACTGGAGGCAAATATATTCAGGGTTGAAAAGAATGCAAAACTCTATGGAGGTAAGATTGAGAGAATTCATAGAAAAAACTATGGTTTTGAAAATATCAAAGAAGCTTTTAATTTATTTAAACAAATGCATTGAATTTATTTTTTCTACAAGATGATAGTTATTTCTATCTTTAGGTGAATTAAGATTTACGAAAATACTAGTGTAAAATTGTATAGCCAATTAGGGAAACGATAACAGAGACTGACTGAGGCCAGATTGAAATACTTGTGGCATTCCTCCTTTAGTCTACCCATTCATACCTAAGATCATGTGGAGGAGAAAAAAATTTTAAAATTCCCTAGTCTCAGGTACGGAAAAATAGAAAGACAGAACAAAAAAATAAAAAAAATAAAAAATAAAACTATAAAGAGTGAAAAACTTTTATTTTTATGAATATACATTATTACATGTATATTCAAATGTAATATACATTATTACATTTGAGAACCTAGCTAAAATCAAACTTTCTAGGAAAATTTAATATGTTAAATGAAAAAATAAGAAATAAATAATGCAAATAAACCATTAACATAAAATAATTTGAAATGACAATCATGGCTCTACCCCAGATTCCCCACAAAATCTCCAAATCTTCTAAATATATTTTACTATAACCTTTGGAACAGGTTATCTCTAAATTAAATAAATTATTCTAAAAAGGGGGAGGGGAAGCTATCTCTTTGAATCTAAACCATGTGGAGACAGTACAAAAAAATTTAAATGATGGGTATATTTAATTTATAAACAGAGTTATAAAAATCCCAACTATAATAATATTTAACCTAATCTAACAATGTATTAAAATAATATGATATGATTAAGTGGAATTTACTTCGAGTTATTTAATGTCAAAAAATCTATCATTGCAATTATCTATGTTAGTGAACTAAAGTAAAATATAATTGTATTATCACTTGCTGTGACATTAAAAGTTGTTGATAATATACAATATGTTTTAATTATAAAAATGGAAACTTAAAAATCTAAGAATGGCATTTTTCTTAACTAGAAGAATAGAATGTTACTTATAAAGTTCTATAGCAAATGTAATATTCAGAGAATATGTTAAGTAGCTAGTCAGACATAGAGTTATATAGCATTCAAGTGTCAATCAAAATGACTTCACTTGCCAGTCACCTAAGAACATCTTTGTAACTACCCATCACAGCCCCAAATATAAAGCAAATCTCTTCCTTCCTGGGGTTACAGCTCTCCATCTTCCCTGGCTGGAACCCATACTCACTCTTAGGGATATGTAACCTCATTTCTACATGGTTAGCCAGTTTTAGGGTTGACCTGCCTTCTACTTCATAATGTACTTTTAATAAACAAATATTTCTCATATTCACTGAGTTGAAATTCATTTCTTCAGCAGTGAAAAGGACCTAGAAGTGAGTGTTACTGGAATTGTGATCGCTCCAACGGTAACAAATACATTTTTGATATAATTCTTTGGAGGTTGAAGATAAGATGAGGATGCTTCTTATCACTATAAATATTCATGAGCTACATAAGGTTCTAGCTAACTTTATAAGACAAGAAAAAGAAAAATGGCAAACAAAACAAAAGATGTGACTGATTTTGGTTCTGTTTTTTTTTTGTTTGTTTCATTTTGCAAATTATACGATCACTTATATAGAAAAACCTACTGGAATACATTTTAAAAACATATTAGAATTATTGTGATAATTCAACAAGTTTGTGAGATTATAAAATGAAATTACAGCCAAAATCAATTACTATAGTTTCTAGAAAATAAGATTCCATTTATCCTAACAGCAAAACATATGCTTTAGGATTAGCCTAACAATCAATACACAAGGCCATTGTAAATAAACTTTTAAATAGTGCTGAATAGGTAGAAAGATATATTTGTTCATGAATGATGTGACTAAATACTATGAAAAGCTAAATTCTCATCAAAGCAATTTATTAATCAAATTCAACTTCAACTTCAAAATACCAAGTTTTTTGAAACTTGAAAATCTATTTAACAACAAAAATTATGGAAGCAAATAGGTCTACAGATGGTTAAAACTACTTTTGACAAAAATTGGTAATTTTTCTCTACTAGATATGATATCACTTTGTCACTGTATTTCAAAGAATGTAAGATAGACACAGAAAATCATACGGTACAATAAGATGAAGTAGAAAGCCTTGCAACAGACTTGTATTCATAAAGCAATTTGATGTAGAGACTGTATTAAAAACCAGAATGGGTTATTTTGTAAATGTTAAATTAGTAAAAGATGTTGGGTAATAAATGACTTGCTATATAGAGAAAATTCTCTATCAACAGCCTGTATGAGAAGAAGTTCCAAATCCTAACCTAAATGTAAAGGTATTAACACTTAAAACGTGAGGAGAATACCTTTGTGATTTTGAGGTAGTATTTGATATATCCGAGTACGATTAAGGATTTTAATGTGATGATACAAGGTACAAACTAGAAAAGCTATTTGTAACATTTTATATCTAACAAGGGAATGATTTATATTTATAACATAAAAGGAACACTTCGAATTAGCAAAATAAGACTTTATGTCAATATGAAATGAGCAAAATATATGGCTAATCAATTTATGAATGGAGAAGCTAAAATAGATAACAGAGGTAATCTACCTCACTAGTAAAGAAAAAAAAAACAAAACACAACTTACAATGATAATGAAAAACTCTGACTATCAAAAAGTAAGTAACAGGTAAAAATCGACTGTGAAGATTGAGAAAACAGAACCCCTCCCAAAAATGGATGCAATATTTAACTAGTAAAGCTATCCTGAAGAATATCTTTCACATATATCCCATGTTAAGCAATTTCAACTCTGGGTATATACTGCAGAGGTCTCTTGGAGAGAGATTAGATGACTGTAAAGAGGGGAGATTAAATATTATGCTGGGATGTAGTCATAAACCAGATATGTCTTAGGCAAACCAAACAGAGCATCTGGGCATGCCATATACAGAAAGATATTCGTGATAACAATGTTTATGTTAGAATAGTTGGATTCAATTTAAATGTCCCTCACTAGGGAAATCTGTAAATGATGTGTGGTATATGCAAAGGCATACAATGAAATATTATCCAGGAGAAATACAACCAAAAGTATAGATCTTAAAAATAAAATACAGAAAAAAAAATGTAAGAAAGAGCATAAACTTCATAAAAATATCATTTGGGTACATTAAAAATAAATGCACCCACATGAACACTATGCATAGTTTAAAGAATATATATGTAAGTATATTAACAATTTGTGGTAGATGAAAAGAACATATACTGTAAAAATTGGAATGAATATCAATGCTAGGAGGGCAATGTGATTGGGATAGGAAAACAAGAGGAAATTATAGAACGGAATTAAAAATCAGAAGGACTTTGCATGAGCAGATGGCATAATCTACAGAGACATGGTCTTTTGCCAATTATTTTTACTTATGTCATCTAGATGCCTAGGGGAGTGCCTGGCACATAACAGGTGCTCAATTAATTTAATTGAATGAAGATTATAATAAAGTAAGTTTTGTGTGCCAAAGATCCTACAAAGGAATAATTAAAAATATATTTTTTGGTTTTCTTCATTTTACTTATATTAATTTTTAAAGCATGGTAATAAAAACACACCAAACATGATTTTGGAAGGCTGGTCTACTGATCTAACTGTTCATTTTTGTGTTAATATCAATTGTTTTAATTATTTAGGGTTTTAATGTCTTACATCTAATGCTTAACTAAATATTCTCATTATTTCTAAGTTTTTCAGTGTATTGTTTTAGGTTTTCGTGGTGTATAATCACATCATCTACAAATAATTCTGTCTCAATTATTTCATGTCTTCTTACTTTGTCAATATTAATCGTGATGGTAGTTTTTCTTTCTTTTTTTTTTTTTTTGGTTATTTATGGGCAAATTATCACTAGTTTTATACATTTTATTTGTCATGTTAGCTTTGGTTTAACATAAATCTTAAACATGCCAAAGAAGTATATTATTTGCAAATTCTGAGTTTTTTTGTTTAATTAGAAACTAATTTCAGAGTTTTTTCCTTCAATTTTATCCCAACTGACTCCTAATACCTTTCTGAGGAAATACATGTTGACAATTAAAAACATCTCACAATAATCAACATGAAACATGTTATAAATGACAAAACAATGATAATTTTGCATGGAAAAATAAAATTGCCATACTAAATTTATGGCTTATGCTAAATATGACCTTGAAACACTTAAAATGAAAGAATTAAAACGTTCTATATGTAATTAAATTTAACAAATACTGCAAATTTTCTACTTTTTATTAGAAAGTCAAATTTAATGATTTCATAGCCATATCAAAACTTAATAGTAAGATATTGCAAATTCTATTCTGGAAACACCAATTACAAGACTTCTCTTTAAACCTAGGATTCTAAGAAATCATAGTCAAATGATGGCCAAGACTCTAGTTGTCAATGGAGTAAATTTAGTATAAGTGAAGGTTTTGCTTTTTAGAAGAAAGCTTTTGCTAACACTGTCCCAAAACTTAATTTGGTATAGTGTACATTTCCAATAGCAAAACCCATTAATAGATCAAATATTTACTATATGTTTAGCTTCTGTGTTTACTTAATGCCAAAACTGAATGATTCATTCAATTTAGTAAAAAGGTCAAATTAGTTAACTGAATAGTTTTTCACTATTGAACCATTTGCTGTCTTTGCAAAGATTAATTATCAATCCAACACTCCCTTTGCCAGTAGAGGCCATTTTCATGCTTCTTGTTACGGTTCTGAATAAAAAGAATAAAAAAGAAATGGTACTTAGCAGAACAAACTGATTAGATCCTGGTTAATTTAAAACCTGTTACAGAGTACAGACCACATCCCAAGATTCTTTTGTGGTCTCGTGCTTTGTGACATGGACAGTATTCTGAAGAGATTTTATTTTTAATAGAATAGTTATAGAAACATCCACCATCCATAATTTTAACAATTTGAATTTGCCTCAATTTTTTTTATAATAAACTTCCTTTTTACTTTTAATATATGATTCATTTTCAGATAATATAATATTCTATACTATAATATGTATATGTAAATGTAAAAATATTTACCATATACATTTGGATATTATATATGTGTTTTGCTCCAGCACAAATTATGTATGTGTATGTATGCAAAACTAGTCCTCAAAATTCTCATTCCAGGAACAATTTAACAGCAGAAAAATAGGTCAACCTGCAAACCACTAAGAGGCACCCATTGCATATCTGTCTCCTGGTCCCAAAGTATTCACCCAGAGTGATAGAAATTTCCTGAAGCATGCACAGTTATTTTTATTTGACAAGTCTAGAATTTTTTTTTCCTCCTTAAAAATCAAAAGAATCCTACAGATGCTGACATTAAACATATTGATGGGAACTACGATCATATGTCAGACAAATATATAACTCCTTTGAGCTCTGAAAGAAGCTGACAGCATTCTCATAAAATATTAAATACTAACAATAAAATCTCTTCACAAGGAATGACAGGTTAGTAGAAAGAATCTGCAAGCCCTCAATAATGAATTTTGATTAATCAGTTAACTTGAATCCTCTTGTTCTTGCTGTTTTCAGGCTTCACGTAGGTGAACAAAAAAGACATGGAAGTCACCAGTATACATTCATGTGGCAAATGTTTGAAAGATAAAAAATGTAAAAATCCTCCTCCCAAAGGAATATATAAATAATAAATTGGCACTATTCCATTTGGCAGGAACGGAGAAGGTGAAGCAGTATCTGTTCCACTAACGGCCCCTGCCCCCACCTTCTCCCCACAAAGTCAAGAGGTTGGTCAACCTGGTCATCACAATTCCCTTATGTATATAAACACATTCCCCAAATTTCCAAACTACAGTTTGTGGATCTTTCACAAATGCTATTTTATATTCTGCTAGGTATGCTCAAGAATATTCATATTAGGCTTTATTCTATAGCTATTCCTCAAAATAAAAAATGTAGATAGCTGTGTGAAAAATTGCCAGATTAAAATATCAAAACACAGCTTGAAATGTAACACATTAGCAATGCACAAATAAAATTAGCTTTCCCAGGAAATATGCATACCGATAAAGCAGTGAAAACATCAGATGGGCATTTGAGTACCTTACTTGGTTATCTTGAAAGGCAGTACATCTGCTCCAAATTGGACAGTTTATTATTGTTTCAATTTTCAAATAAAGTCCCAAATAGCAATAAGTAACTTGTACTGATACTTAACTACATTTCACCACGTCAGTATGATTAGTCCAGTTATTGCCAGATAGATATACAGAAAGCCGCATGTTCTTGTAAACGGATTTTAAAATATGCTACATTTTCCTGATTAACAGTTCCTCCCTGGAGAGTGGAGATTGGTGTCTTCAGTACTTTTTTCTGAATTTGACATAACATACAACGTTTGCTTTTAAAGCAGCAGCTTTAAGACTTATTTTGTCTCCAACCCCAACACACTTGAGAGATTAGCCAAAATTCTATCAAGTAGAAATGCCCTCAAAAGTCTCATTTACACCTCTCCCCATTCAGACAGGAACCAATAAAGTAATCTTTTAAAAATGGGTTCCAGAAAAGGTAGTTCCGATAAAGTGGCCAACAGTGTAACAAGATGCATTAATCTGTATAGAATTCAACTTCAAAATCTAATAAAACTATGCAATTTTTATTAGATGGGTTCTTATCTCTAAACGCTGATCTTTTGTTAATTATAAAATACATATCTTTACATCCCGTGACCTAGGAAGTTATTAACTTGGCATTCCTTGAAACAAATATTCTTCAGGTGTATATTCAACATTTATTGCAAAGTTAGGGGATTTATTTTTTTAATAAAATTTTAATAGTAAATATTATGTACATATAACAATTTAAAAAATATTTTGACATAAGAAAGGCAAACAAGGTAAGAATAGTTAAGATGATTTCACAGTAAAAATAGTAATGCAGTGCCTGACAATAGAAATTTTTTAAATATAAGATAAAATTATCATAAAATATTGAGTTATAAGAAATCATTTTAGTAGTAAAGAAAGAGACAAATAGGTTAATAGAACAGAATAGAAGTGAGAAGAGGCTCACATATATGCAAGGAAAAATAATGTACATATCAGAGGAAATTTTAGGTCATTTGGGAAAATAAAGTTTATTCCATAGAGAGTATTGGTTTCACTAGCTAGCTGTTCCTTACTTTAAAAGCATAAGTAAAGCCAAACCACACAAAAATGTTATAAATGGGTCAAATGTTTTAATAAGACAAAACAAATTAAAAATATTAAAAGAATACTGGAACATATACTATTTTTAAAAAAAATTTATAGAAGAGAAAGATGTTCCAAATATAATTAAAAAAAAATAAACCTTGAGGACAGAGTCAACAATGAATATGTCACTTGCCATATAGGGAGGAGGCTCAGTATATATTTGTTTAATAACTGGGTAGATATTATTTTAATTCCAATTTAGGCAGTATAGAGATATTCTATTATGGAATGTATAAATAAGAAAATAAGAAAAAATAATTGTAGGCTGCTTCCATAGAAACATGCATCAAAAATATATGCTTTTTAAATTATATAAATATTATTATCTCTGGTGATTGTTAGCCTCCTATCCAAAGAACAAATAAAATAAAAAAATAAACTCATATATTTAAAATTTATAGATTCTACCAAGCTGTTTTTTCTTCGAATCTTAGTAATAAGACTTGTAAATATTGAAAGAGGATAATACCTTGTAATATCTAGGGTATCTGTATTGTATTTGCATTGCAAAGAGTATGTTCTTTGAAAATCTGACTGTCACCACCATTTATCAAAATACAATAGTTATGAAAGATCATGTGATGTAAAAAAGAATAGTGAAATGTACCTTAATTGTTAAGACTGAATTTCAGTTTTGCCTGTTCGGTTTAGTTTAGTGTTTTGTCAAGTTGTACAGATAAATGTTTTGTGTATTTTCAAGTACTCTTCAAAGAAAAGCATTACTTTTCTTGCCCTTAGGGAAACATTTAAAGTGTACATGCCTGTTGCAAAGTCTCAGTGTCCTTATCAAGGCCAAGAAAAAAAATTTCTCCCAAAGTTAAAAATCAATGCAAATTCTATTTATCCATTAGAGTTTAGTGTCAATGGGCTTCTTATTTAAGCTAAAGTTTTGCCTTATTTAAAAAAATCAATGTGGAGTTATGCTTTTATCAAATGAGCTGATAAAAATGAATGAGGAAGCCAATATAAAATGGCATCTTTATCATATAAATAGACAAGTTTAATAGTGAACACAAGTAGAAGAGAATATTATCTAATAAGTATAAAATATGAAGATATTTTGAGTATATATGTGTATAAATAGATATAAATCTGTCTGTTTATCTATCTATCTATCATCTATCTATCTATCTATCCATCCATCTAGAATGTCTTTGGTTTGAATATTCCAATTCTCAAAGGCATGGAGCAGTACATGTTTGCAAGAGCTAAGACAGCTATTATGATTATCATAATTAAAAAAAGTCCAGGTTATTTATAAGATAATACAAGGAAATGAAATTCATTATCCTGCAATGTATGCAACAAACCATTAAACACAGCAATAAAATCAATTGGCACAAAAAGAAATGCAATTATGTTACATTCATGTAAACCCTTCAGTGAACTAATTTCTAAATATCAATCATGACTGATACTCATCATATAAACATCAAAGAAGAACTTTTATTTTTAAAAAGCATCAACAAGTTCCCAATATCTCACAAAGAGGAAAATATTAAATCAGAACATGGTTATAATTGTGGCTGGTAATCTCTAATCATCCGAATCTCAGAGCTCAATTTTGCATAACAAAAGAAAAAAAAGCAATTGCTGTTTCATCAGAAAAGGGTATTATACCATCTTGTTAAAATGCGATGGTTTATTTCTAATTAACAATTGATTAGGTTGCATTTCAAAATTTTTCTAACACCACACATGACTAACTCATAAGCAATCAAGGCATTAGATGAAAATTAAAAGCAGGCATATTATAAAGTGTTGATGATCTACACCTGCATTACACATCTGTTGAAGTTCAATTTTCAGAAAAGATAAACTAATACTCTGTCCATCACTTTGTAATGTTAACTAAATTATGCTCTTTTTTTAATTTTAAAACTATGGGTGCCACAATATCACAAGTAGGAAAATTGAAAAAGAAAGGTCTAAAAGTAAAAGAAAAAAAATCTGAAAAAAAAAACTAGAAATGGATTTTATGTAAATAAAATGAATTATAAACAATGTTACTAATATGGAGTTATTTTCCTCTTGATAACAGTTTTCAAATATATTATCTATAGTTGTTATTTTCTTTATTCTAATGTCTCAGAATTTTTTGATTGAGTGATATAAAAAAAGAGCTAAAAATAGTTGGTCCCAACCTTTGTAATTTCTGGGAAGACAGACTTCCCCAAGAAGAATATGCATAAATTTATATAAACATAAATAATGTAATAAATAATTGATTAAGTTTGAATTGCAATTCTGTAAAGGAAGGAAAAAAATGACCTTAGTTTTTGTTTTCCAAAGGCGAGAGTGGGTGGGGGTACCAGGGAAAAAGTGGGGTTAACCAACTCTTTCATCTACTTGACACGTTTGTATGAACTTAGACAATTGCTTCTAAACATGATTCAGCCACTCAAAGTTTCCAATAACCATTTAAGCATAGCAATTCACTAAGAATTTGAATTTTGATAGCAACAGGTATAACAGGTTTTCTTTGAATTCTGCTGTTTATTAACAAAATTGCCTCCTCAGGACAGTGAATTTTTTCTGTCAAGCGCTTTAGTGGGATAAGATATCCAAATCTGGAAAATAAAATTGTGGAGCTTGGCCTAACAGAGTTAAGATAATTGGGCATATTTAAGTATAATCCTGAAGAGAGATTCTAGCAGAGGCTAGTGGGAAGAAAGCCAAGAGCAAAAGGCACTGTGATACCAAAAATTCCAATAAAATCTGTTAAACTCATAAATACTGTGTGCGAGTGATTTTCAGTGGTGAACATTTAAAAGGAGGCTGACTTGATATCAGACATTTTGTGATATAAAACTGAAATGACATTCTAAGAACAATCCTATGCCACCTGTTCCATCCTCTGTTTGGGACTGGCAGAAATTGTTTGAGGTTTTTGGATTTACTCTGGCCATAGTGTGGAGAAATTAAAGCAAAATCACAAAAAGCAGGCAATTACTCCCTCCTTTCACTACCAAACAATTAAGTCTGGGTTTTGAAAATCATTTGTAATATTAGTTCTTGGTATAGAATAACTACTCCAAAAATACTTGTGGAATAATGACTAAAGAAAATACAGAAAGAATTTGCATTCATGACAACTGGCAAGATAAAGGATCTTATGTTAATTTATCTTGAAAGTAAAAACAATTATTAATAATAATATTTTATAACATAAATTAAAATCAGTTTAAACAAAATAAGACACCAATAGAATTCGCATAAAATACCTAGACGTCTGAACTGAAGGTACTATGTAAATAAAATGACAATTACCTTAAGTGCCTCCCTTGCTCATCCAAAATAGAATTTGCTTAAACTATGTAGAAACAAATATCATATATGAAAAATGTCTCCTAGTGCTAAATGTTTTTCATTTTATGCAACTTTCTTGAATTACATTTGGTGTATTTACAAATATATGTCAAAGCTTCTTAGATATTGGCAAAAGAAAAGTACAGCTTATCCAAAAAACATCCGTTCATATAAAATGTACAAATTGCTGCTCAGAAATGAAATAATTTTATTGTAGCAATTTCATAGTCTAAAAGTTTCAAAATATAGCTGGGATCTCAAAGTGATCATCTGATTCAGCATTTACACATTAGTTTGTTAAACTATTCTAGACAGTAGGAAGCCCACTTACTCTTTTGTATTTGCGCTTCCGCAAAAAGAATCCTACATTTCTAATGGATAACCACTATTAAACATATTTCACCTAGCAACCATCAAAGTGTTTGAAATTAATAAATAATCACTCCCCAGATACTACTTCTCAAAGATGAACACAAATTCTTCAGCGCTTCCATCACAAAACCAAGTTATCTAGTCTTTATCTATGTTACTATTCTCTGGAGATCAGATTTCTTTTCTTACATTTTTTTTCAAAGTGAAAACACAGGGCACACAAAACAGCAAAATAGGCAAGATGATACAAATTAGAATAGAGAGTAGATCATATTACTAAATGGATTTCACTTCTTTCATAGTAGCACCCGTAATGCAGATTTGGGTACATCTTGAGGTTTCTGTTGAAAATTAGATCTTGTTCCTCATTTCAATAATTGTTATTTTTTGTTAAACTTGGCATTTTGTTCAAGTTTACAATTACATAGATATGTATGTATGTATGTATATGTGTGTGTGTGTGTGTGTGTGTGTGCGTGTGTGTGTGTGTGTGCGGGTATATGTATATATATAACTAAGATATTTAAATTGTCTTAGTGTGATAGAATCTAGGAAGAGCTTGAAGCCAGTGGGGCTTGGTTTTGAATCCCCCTGCTAGTTGTATGGCCTAGGCTACAATTTCCTCAATTGCAAAACAGAAAAGTTATTTTCTATATTTCTAGATTATTTGTATGGCTGTCTTGGAAGCTATATATATATAGCTTATATATGTATTATTTAATACATGGCCTATAATGTAATAGCCATTCAACTAGAGTTAGTTTTCTACCCTAAATTTCTTCTTCCTGATCACTGGTTAGAAATATGGAAGTCAACCTTCATATTTCTTCTTCCAGTTGTTTTTCCTTGTCTTCCCCATTATCTCAAGCCTTCATTAGTATACAATTGTAATATTGCATTAAATTCCTAACTAGTTTTCATTTCTCAATTCTCTTCCCTCCCCATTTTACAAAACACAAATCATTTCCAGACTCTAAAAAAAAGTAGAACAAAACAATAAGTTGCAAATAAGTATTATTTTCTACCGAGTAAAGTTCAAGTTCCTCGGCATTATGAAAGGCCTTCATAGCCCCTGCCTATTTTTTTCAGACTTACATGGCACTGGTCTTCTCTGCACCCCGTCATGGGAAAATATTCTTCACCTGCTACTGTGTACATTTAAAGCCTACCTCAAGTGTTACTTTAATCCTTTTCCTTGTCCCAGAGGAAAATAAGCCATTTCCCATTCTGTCCTATTTGTATTATTAAATGTAAACTAAATTATTATTTGTACATAGATCTTCCATACTATATTTGAGACCCTTAAATATAAAATCCAGATTAAAAAAAAAAAAAAAACTTAACTTTTTATTCCCTAGAACAATACCTGGCTCACAGTAAAGTAAAATAAAATAAATAATAAAATAAAATAATAAAATAAAATAAAATAAAAATACAATATTAGTCAAATTTTTGGCAAGCCATTATTTAGACATCTAATTGTGAAATATAGTTAGAAATGACCCGAGTAGGTAACTTAATTCATGTCCTTCCACCAATTTTGGCTATACCTTTATCGTTTCACAGTATCTTCTATTTAGGATAACCAAGAAAAAAGTGGGCATCATATTTTGACTGTCAAGTTTTAGTTACTCAGATTCTTTGGGTAGCTTTTCTTAATTTCATTTACCCTCATTATCATGTAGAATTGATCTTTTTTTTTTTTTTTTTGCATCTGCAGTGCAATTTCTATGGATTTTTATCTTATAAACTTCCATAACTTATAGCATCTATTTATTTATATATCCATTTCTTCTTTCTTTATTACAAATATCTTAAAGTTATAAACCACTTGTCATTTGAATCTTAAATGATTAGCACCTTGCCTGACACTAATGACTTAATAAATGCTAGTTAAATGAATTCACACTGATTTCAATTCAAATCTACAAAGACAGATCTAAAATCGATGTAGAATCAAATGCAAATATAGAAGTAGACACAAGCTTAAGGGTAAATTTCCTATCTCCTTTTCTTACTCAGAGAACTTATTAATAGAATATTGCTGTTATTTTTACTTTGGATGTTGGCTTGGCACATTGTCCTATACTAATAACAACATTAATGATAATAAATGCACATCAATTTCTCAACATGTAATAAATCATGTGCCAGTAAATATATCAGGCACTGCACTATGCGCTTTGCATGCTGTTACCAACAAATCGGTACTACAGTTTGTTATCTACCTTTATGGATGAGGAATCTGATGTTTAAGAGATTAACAAAATTTCTCAAGATGACATAACTATAAGAAATGAAGATAATTATTAGCATCACAACAATAAATAGTAGAGAGAGGAAAAACAACCAAAGGTGGTGATCAGAGGCAGACAAGAAATTAGGAAGAATAAAGGAGAGAGAGGAGAGAATATCAGAAAAAGCCCCCAGACTAATTCTAGCAGAACAATCACTTATTCGAGATTATCTTCTCTTTATCTTCCTATGGCTAATTTCATTAATTTGCTGTAATTTAAATCTTTCTTTTTTTTGCTTTTCAAAACTTTTCATAACCTTGAGCTTATTATAAAAAGACACAATGAAAACAAATAAAATCTGAAATAAAATGTTTTTTTCCTCAAACAATTATTTTTCCTTTAAATGTTCCTAACGTTTATTGTTATGTTGTCTTCCATTTTGTTTGTTCACTTTATTTATTTGAAATATGTTGCACTGCATCCTGGGGTCAGATAGGAACTAGTAACCTCATCATGACTCTTTCTCCTTACATCTCTAGCTCCTGAAAATATTCTGGGAGCCGACTGAAAATACTGTGCTATCATCTCAGTATTCCAAGGCCACAAACACGTCAATATATTCATATTTAAACTAAAGATCACAGAAAATAAAATTCCCTTTTGGTTTCTCTTAAACATGAAAAATATTAATAACTTAGGAATGGAAATGCAACATTTTGTCCTCATATGGTTTTCTAATTTAGTTTATAACTTGTGTAGGGGTAGAGAACTAGAACTGGAGATTTGAAAAGTATATTTTCAGTTATGGATATCACTTCCAAACCATGATGGTAGAAAAGTGAATTTGGCAGATGTTTTGAGTGAGATTCTTTTTTTCTACATTCTTCTCACTTGCAATGTGTAGTACTTAACCATCCTTTTCATTTTAGAATAAGAACATAATGCTTTATAATATTAGAATTTATAGCTAAATGCCAAGTAGGCTTTTGTTTCTCATTTCTGTTTATTTTCTTAAAAACCAACAAACTGTCTTATTCATATATTATATATGTCTTGAAACCAGTACTTTAACTCTATAATAATGCTGCATTCCCATAATTTAGCCCATTACTCAATTTACCCTGCATATTAATGCCTGCTGAGATTTTTAATGACAAATATCCATGTACCCTTTGAGGCGGGAGAAGAAAACTGTAAAATTTAAAAAGAAATTTAGATGATCTTTTGAAAATAAGATTTTTTTAAATCGTGCTCCAATTTTTACCACTGTCCCAAAAGTTAGCTATTTTTCCAGTAAGGCTTTATTTTCTGTACTTTTAGGTTTTATAGTGAATACATGCCAGATACTTATATAATTCTACCATATTGATGGAATTATTTATCTTGGCTGTAAAAATTCAAAGTAAATCAATTATTTAATTCATTAAGCTTTCTAGAAAGTCTTAGTTAGATCTTTCAAGAAGGCAAGGAGAAGCAATTTAGTTTTACTGTTCTTCTTCCTACCACTTGCAAACCATCTATATTTCAAAACTGAGCCACTTTTCTAGTTAATGAAGTTAATGAGTTCATCGTGTTGTGCAATTCACAATGTAAAATAATGAAATCAAGAGATGATATGGAATATTCCTGATGTTCATTAATATTAAATGTTAAAAAATAATTAGAAGGTAAAATAGAAATATAAATAAAAATAATGAACACTAAGAAAAATGTTTGCATGGAAATATATCATTTTTAAGAAGCTTGTCCAGAGAAAATTATAGAAAACATTTCTATAGTAATTATAATTTTCCAGGGCATTTTGATATGTGTCATCATATTTGATCTTCACATCAACCTGATACAAAAAATATTCTTTAGATTCTACAGGTAAAAAAAATCACCAAGGTAAATAAAGACTGACCTAGTCTATATGCTACATATGTTTTTGGTATATTCTTCTTTTCTCTTTTTCTTACTACATTATTTCCTTCCCATTTCAAATATTGCTTCCCATACCACACAATACTTCTCTCTGCTTTCCTCTAGGTAAATAGATTTTATTTAATGTGCTCTAAAAAAATAACATTGTATACAGTCAATTTTAAAATAACATTTAAAACATTTCAAAGTGGATAAAAATTCAGAATAAGAAATATCTAGTAATTGGAATTTTTTCATTCACATCACTAAAAGCAGTTTTCATCAAAGTTCTGCCTTTGGCCCTTTTTGTCAAGCTCATCTACTACAGATTTCAACTGCCTTCTCTTCACAAAGGCCCCCCAAACCCTCTCTTCTTAAGTCCTAATTCCTCTTTCTTGGGTCCTAAATCTATATGACTTTATCTGGAAATATATTAGAGACTCACATTCAACCTATACTAAAGAGTATTAAGTAATTTAGGTCTCACAGCATGACATTTCTGTATTTGGCAGATGGTGTGACAATTCCCCCACTACCCAGAGTTGCAAACCACTCCAGTTCAAGCAACCAAGACTTCTCAATTGTATGGTCAGATCTTTTCCTCATTCTCTTTCCAACTGCCATTAACAGAGTTTTCACCAGCCATATGTAGACAATCAAAAATTGTGGTAGAAGAAGGCAAAGAAGGACCAAATTAGAGTTGTCTCTCATTATTTCTCAATTGCTACATATATAAATATATAAAACTCTTAATGGAAAAACAAAATTATAGACTCTTAGTGTTGACCTACATTATGTTTTCATATCATAACTTATCCATAAGTTAAACAAGTATAATCCTACATATAAAATGCCTATGTTGATAGCTGTACAATCATAAACAAACAAAAAAAAACTAACTTGAAAATGAATACAAACTAAAGTGCAAAACTATCTTTTAAAATAATACTAATACAATGTGCAAAACAATATGTTGCTAAAACAAAAGCTCACCTTGAGATGAGAATATCAATTAGCTAGCATACTATAAATTTTCTTGAGTTTATAAGCATACGCCACCTTGTGTCTCTCCAATTTCTCTATCAAAACTTATCTGAAACTTTATTTGTCTATGATGCATTATTAATACATTAACTCCAATGCTGTAGATTCTTGTACAACATTGACCAGAGTTGGATCCTGATGTTATCATAAACACCAATACAATTCTAGTCACTGATATCATATGGAAATATTTGGTTATAACATGGCCAAACCAATGTTGAAATGAAATTATGTTAATTTTGAGATTGGAACAGAAATGAAAACACACAATTGAAGGATTCTCTTAGAGATTATATCCACTACCCCATTGCTAGTCTGCAGAGCAATGTATGAGAAACTCAAGTTTATATTTCTTTAATAGCACCTTGATATTTCTTATCATCATCACAATAAATGGTAACAGATGACTCCACAATGTCTGAATATACTTTTCTATTCCTGAGCTTTCTCCCATGTATTGAGCTCTGTCATTCTTTGTACCTTAAGTATGGTGGTGAGCTTAATTTCTTTGTATTTTATTTGTTTCACTTTATTTGTTTCCTATCCTACCTACTGGATTAGAGTTACTTTTAGCATTAGTTTAAATATTTATATATTTAGTTTAAATATTCATATTTGAACTCCTGTAGCATCAAATCGTGCTTTGTATTGGTTAGGTGTTTTGCTATGAATTCATTCATTTTACATACATTGAGTTCCTTAAATATTCACTGAGCATAGTAGTGGGCAAATTATATACTTAGAAACAAATATAAAGCAAATATATGACAAAAATAAAGGCTAGAAAGGAGAGTGCCAAAGAGGTTACTTTAGTTAGGGGAGGGAAGACCTGGCTGAGAAGAGGGCACATGAGTTGAGATCAGACTCTAACTTCAGCTTAAAATTTTATTTATAACATTCATTTGTCAATTATTTTTATTTCATAGTCTATTATATCATTAAATAATCATATCAACAGTGTGGCTGGGTACCAATTTTGCCCATTTGATGGATGATGAAACTGAGTCTTATAGAAATGTATCAAGGTAATATTCAGAAGCATTAGCAAGTAGCTGCAAATTGTTCAGCTGTCAATCAAACCTAAACCTAGCTGACTCCAAATTTCATTTCCTTCCCACTATACTACACCATCTTCCAGTATTTTGAAAGTTTATCAAATGTTGGTGTGATGGAACACTTAGTACTTTCATAACAAATAATGAACTTACAAGAGAGGAAGACGACTATCAAAAACGTTAAATACAATATTTGCCTTAACCTAAAGTGGCAAAGTTGTCAATCTATTTTAATATAAATATATAACCCTAGTTTAGGTAACTCATAATTTCCAA
>NW_011888798.1:4020856-4026591 GCF_000151845.1 Pteropus vampyrus | reverse complement strand
AATTCATTCATTTTACATACATTGAGTTCCTTAAATATTCACTGAGCATAGTAGTGGGCAAATTATATACTTAGAAACAAATATAAAGCAAATATATGACAAAAATAAAGGCTAGAAAGGAGAGTGCCAAAGAGGTTACTTTAGTTAGGGGAGGGAAGACCTGGCTGAGAAGAGGGCACATGAGCTGAAATCAGACTCTAACTTCAGCTTAAAATTTTATTTATAACATTCATTTGTCAATTATTTTTATTTCATAGTCTATTATATCATTAAATAATCATATCAACAGTGTGGCTGGGTACCAATTTTGCCCATTTGATGGATGATGAAACTGAGTCTTATAGAGATGTATCAAGGTAATATTCAGAAGCATTAGCAAGTAGCTGCAAATTGTTCAGCTGTCAATCAAACCTAAACCTAGCTGACTCTAAATTTCATTTCCTTCCCACTATACTACACCATCTTCCAGTATTTTGAAAGTTTATCAAATGTTGGTGTGATGGAACACTTAGTACTTTCATAACAAATAATGAACTTACAAGAGAGGAAGACGACTATCAAAAACGTTAAATACAATATTTGCCTTAACCTAAAGTGGCAAAGTTGTCAATCTATTTTAATATAAATATATAACCCTAGTTTAGGTAACTCATAATTTCCAAATGGAAACAGCTGTCAACAAGGAAAGAATTTCAGTTTCAATACTGACATTGAACATCAATGTTTTGGTTAAACAGAAAATACATCACCAACAAAAAACTTGTTTAGATTTTGCAATCAAGTGTAAGAAAAATCTTTCTGACCAGGCCCAAGCATAAATGATGGGTCATATAATTATTGTGAATGACCAAAAAGTTAGTAGGATTTGTTTGTGCTAAAGAATCAAATTGCATTTGAATTCATTTAAAATAGTCCTGTTGAGATTAATGCTAATAATTAAATTCCAAAGTTCATGGAACAATAGAAACTACTTTTAATACCCTAGGATTAGAAATGTGTATTTTGTTTAGTATAAAATGTGTCTGCTTTAATAAACCATGTTCATAAATATCACAACACTAATATTTATATTACTGTCTCACTCAGTTCCTTGGAGATCTAAATCAAGGCCCAACACAAGCTGGAAAATAGTCCAGTCAGCAATGTGCACTCAACAATGGTGTTCAAACATTGTTAAAATAAGAAGGCGTTGTTCCTTCTACACAACCTCATTTGTTTTATGTTACAATCACGAGGAAAAAAACTTGTTAAACAGGAGAAATGTGGTGGTATATTATTACTATAGCACATGTTAAAACATGGAATTTCTTTATTTCTTTATATTTGTAGTATTTATAGGTCACCTTCTTTTGCTAATGAAAATCTGGATCATTGAAATAATGCAGACTATCTATTTTACATACAAAACACTACCCTTCCACAGACTGAAAAATTCCTCGCAAGAGAGATATTATCTTTTCTGTGACCAAGATCTTCTTGCCTCCCATTATTTTGTTTTTTTCCCTCTGCATTATGTCTCTCCTTAACCACTCTATTTCATAATTAATTATAATCAGAACTACATCTTCCAAGGGATTTAAGAAAAGATGTATTAGAACTTATCAAGAGTATATCATCTAGGTAGAAGTTTATTCCAAAAATGAGAGTGGAAGAAAGAAATGGGAAAATTAAATTGTTGAATGTTTAGTAAGTACTGTGCTAAAACTCTTACATATATATTCCTCCATTTAATTCCAAACTTATCCTGTGAGACAGATATTATTTTCATTTTTCAGATGGAGACCTGACACTCAGAGAGGTTAAATGACTGTATGCAAGGTCATACTAGGAAGACGTGGCAGAACTTAAATGTGAACTTAGATCTCAGAATTCAGGTTTTTCCCCTATATTATGTTGTCTTCCAATAAAATGTGTTGTGTTGTTTTGGATTTGACTCAACTCAAATTTTCTGGTACAGTGGATATAAATGTAAAGTTGTCCCATTTGGGCTCCAGCATTTCTGAGAATGAAGAATAATTGTTCATTTGATTCCACTGATAAGGGTTGAGAACAGGAACAGGTGCATAGTCTTGTCCATGAGACCATGACTCTGTCCACAGAGACAGTTCTGTCAAAATTTCAAAATATTACCTTTATATAAAAGAGAAATTCCTTATCTCAGCAATTATAGAGACCATTCTTCTTCCATTCCTTAAGTTTTCACAGAGAAAAATCTAAAAATGGGGAAAGAATAAAAAACTTTTTCCTCACTTCTGTGTTGCTAATGTCTCTCTATAGCCTAAAACTTCTTGGTATTTTTCTAGTTGATATAGTTGGTTATACAAAAATAATATTTTAAGGTATTTGTGAAGAAGAATAAACTATAGAGGTAAAAATAACTACACAATTTTATAGATTCTAAAATATATTAGTTGATAACAATATAAAGAGGTCAGAATCTTCAAAATTCATTTACATATAATAAAACTGATATCTGCAGAGGAGATGTCACTTGTTCATAAAAGCTACAACATGACAGGACAGTAATGCCAGTGCCTGAACTTTAAATTATGGAAACACCTAAGTGTCCATCAATGAATAAATGGATAAAAAGATGTAATATAAATATACATGGAATATTATTCAGCCATGAGAAAGAAGGAAATCCTACCATTTGTGACAACATGGATGGCCATTATACTAATGAAATAAGCTAGACAGGGAAAGACAGATGCTGTATGGTATTATTTATATATGGAATCTAAAATAAAAAAAAGATAAATATGTGAAGCCATGAATGTGTTAATTAACTATATGAGGAAATATTCTCATCATGTGTATATATATCGAATCACCATGATGTACACTTTAAATATCTTATATTATATGTTAATTATACCTTAGTAAAGCTGAAAAAATAAAAAATAATAAATATAAATTAATTAAAACAATAAAATACTATTTGATCCACAGTTGTTTTGCCAATAAAACTTCAAGGAGACTATTAATTCTATAGGAATAGAGAGTATGTTTTGACTTCTTCATATTTTAGGACCTAATACAATATTAATTGGTATGTAATTGATGTGAAAGAAGTAAAAGGAAAGGAAAGGAAAGAAGGAGGGGAAATTTAAAAGAAATTAAATGAGAAAGGGGGAGGAGAGAAGGGATAGGAGGGGAAAAAAGAAAAGAAGGAAGGAAAGAATGATGGATGGAAGGAAGGAAGGAAGAAAGGAAGAAAGGAAGGAAGGAAGGAAGGAAGGAAGGAAGGAAGGAAGGAAGGATCCAAACTCAGAGGTTTTGTCATGGGGTGTCTGTGGAGTGGATGGTTGTGGCTAGAAACAGGTATTCCATGGATCCCAACTTCCATTAGTCCCCTTAGGTCAACATAAGTAACAGCCAAGGATCTACCAGTCGTTAGGAAGGAATCTTACATAAACCCTAAGAAAATGAAAGGTTCTTAAAGAAAATAATTTTAAAATGTTTCAGAAATGGAAGAAACAAAGTCTAATAGTCTGGCAGACATAATTCTGGAGCCAAGTCCCAGCAATACTGATCTCTAATTTGATTAATATACTATTGTGCAATTTACTCAACTTCTTTTAATTTGGTTTTCTATTCTGAAATGATAGGTACATATAGGATGATCTCAAGGGTTACTTTCAATTTTAAAAGTCTACTGTTTAATATACTGGAAGAAAATTTATTTTCCTAATCATATTTCTCTCATTAAAAAAAAAAAAAAACATGGTATGACTATTTCTACTACAGTATAGTTTTCAACTAAATGAGTTATGAGGCTTAAGAATAACTGAGTCTATCAGAAAGCTCACAAATCACAGGAGACTAGAAGGAAATAAGATTATCCAGTCATTTATTATTTGGTTTTAAAGTGTCAGGATTTACATTTTTATCAGTATTATACTTACAATGAGACTTATGATGCATTGCCTCTAACTCATCTTGTCATATGACTGATAAATATCATGATAAAAAACTAATTAAGCCTTTTTCTAGATATAATACTCTCTTCACATTTCAGATAGTCATAAACAGAAGTATGGTAGTTCCATTTAATTTTGTTCCATAACCTAACTTGTCTCTATCTGTACGAGTAAATGTGTTAGATTTAAAGAAAAGAAAGAAGACAAATCTCACAAGTTACGCTTTAAGTCTCTATGTGGAGGGCAAGAAAGCAAGGCTCATGTGGACATTCCAGGGCTTGCCAATGAAATGAATAGCAACTGATTTTGGAAATGGTCAAAACATTAACCCATAGATGTTCTTTTACCATCATCTCCAAGCATGCAGTCATTTAAAATGTCCCTTCTCAGTCTCATGAACCATGTTCTGCCAAGATCCATTCCGACTGCCAAATCCTTAAGGAGAACTATTGAAATGTCTTCATTCAAATGTTATAATTTAAATATCCCATTTCCTTCTTTATCTATTTTATGACCAGAGTAAGAGGTTTGGGTAACTATGGTATAGGAGTTGCTTGGAAAATCTCTGAATGTCATTAAATAACCAAATCTCTAGTGTTCCTCTAGTTTTTACTACAGAAAGCTGCCTGGGTAAGAAGCTGTCCAATTGCCAATTTCACTTTTGTAATTTCAAACATATGCACTTGTGACTTTTGATTTGAATTTCAAATTTGAAACTGTTATTTATTTTCTCTGTCCAAAGCATTCAAGTTCATATGGTAGATCTCTCCGAAATTAGTATTCATGCGGGCATCTTATTGTACCTCAGTTGTAGCATTTACAAATTTGATAAAATTCATCCTGTCAATTTTGCATAATGCAATAACAGACAACAGAAACTTAATGGCTTATTCACAATGTTAGAGAGTATGGATGAGTCTGTTGCATATTGTTGATTAATAGACTAGTAATGGGGAAAAAAATCACTGACTTTATCTCTGTTACTGAATAAAAGACTTGGGGAATAAGATTTTGCTAAGTTAAAACTGGATTGGTCAAGTCAAGCAAACTAAGAATTTATAACGTACTTTTTCTTATTTCTTAAAGTAATTGGTAAGGATTATGAAAATGCTCAAGTGCTAAACGTCTATAAATTGATGAAATGGGCAGTCACCGTTAGATGTATATAAGGAGCAAAAGGTCAACAGAGGTAACATCTTTGACGACTGATAGCTTGAGGCCCATCTTTCAAAGGAATCACTGATGGACAGAAATCTTTTACTTAGAGTAGAACTTTACTAAAAACTTTAATGAGAATGCTATGTATTAAACATACAATCAAACCTTAATTAACAGGAACTATCAAATGGATTTTGTTATATTCTTTCTCGAAGGATGCAAGAAAATAAGAAATTAAGTTTGGTTGGAAAGTTAATAAAATATAGATAAAACAAAAATCAGTGTTTGGACCAAACTGGTATTTATCCAATTTTCTATAGCAGCAATGTTCAGTAGAACCTTCTGTAATGATGGAAATGGTCTGCATCAGCTATCTACACAGTCATCTCCAGTGTAGTGATACCTACACTAGTCATGTGTAAGTATCGAACAGCTGAAACGTGGCTAGTTCAACTGGGAAATGGAATTTTTCCCAGTTTTATTGAAGTATAATTGATGAATAAAATTATAATACATTTAAAGTATACAATGTTATAATTTGAGACCAACATAAAGAAAAAATGATATATAAATATTGCACGTCCTGATAAAATAGAAACACTTCAATTAAACTAACGACGAGGGAGAGAAAAAAGTAAGTTAGAAAGAACTCAC
>NW_011888798.1:3989105-4020298 GCF_000151845.1 Pteropus vampyrus | reverse complement strand
TAATCAATATTAATTTTGTAAGCTTCACACATTTTGTTATGTGTTGGAGATCATTCCTTCTAATTTCTGTCTAGTGTTCTATTGTAAATGCATATTGCAGTTCAAATTTTGGATAACTTTAATATAAAAATATAATAAGACATTGAATAAGTCCTTAGTGAGACACTAAAAAAGGTGCAGATGGGAGGAAGAGCTCTTGTTTACATAATTGTGCATAGAAATAAATTTAAAAAGAATAAGAAAATGACCATTCTGTTACCATCATTGTAATAATTTATTTAAACCAGGATCATCAGTGGATCTAAAATCACTGGGCTAGGAAGCAAGTTATTCATATTGTTTCAAAGTACTAGTCCACCTATCACTTACTAATAATAAAGGAAAAGTGACAACATCACAATAGAGAAATCTTGTGTCAAAAACAGAATTATCAATATTATATCTAATAATTAAATGCAATATCATGTGTATGATATTCTTACCAAAAATGTTTAGCCTTAACCTAAATATGTCAAAATAGAATAAAACCTAGACTGTGGACTATTATATAAGACAACTGATCTACATATTTTAAAAATATTAATGTCATAAAAAGTAATAAAAGTTTAGAGAAGGTAGGCTTGAGGCTGCTTTTCCAGATTAAAAAAGACATAACTAAGTGTTTACGATCTTTGATTGGATCTTGAACAAGAACAACAAAAATCTCTAAAGAACAATTTTAAGAAATTAAGATTTAAATACTGAATGTTCATCAGATAACGTTAGTTTATCAATCTTTGAACTTATTGGGTGTGATAATGATATTTTATCAGGAAAATTTCTTTTTTTTCTTTTAATATTTGGAGGCATAATTTCGGGATGTCTGTAACTTCCAAATATTTCCTAAATAAATAAATAAATAAATAAATAAATAAATAAATAAATGAAACAGAGACAGAAATCAAACATGACTTAAAAATTGGTGAATTCAGATAAAAATATATAGGATTCATTTCTACTATTCCTTCAGATTTTCCATAGATTTGAAAGATGAGACCAAAAGGAATACATAAAACAAATTTCTCTTAAAATTTTCAAAGAATGAGCATTTTTTAAAAAATTCAATAGGAAAAAAATACAATAAACTACCATTTTGTTTATGGTTTAAACATATAAATCCAATATACATGTTGATGTGATTTTTGAATTTCAACTATAACTTTGATGGATTCATAGTTTGCATATATTCACTGCAAATATTTTTAAAAATCTGATGTCTTACAATATTTAAAATAATCTTAAATATTAACTTTTTCTTGATCATATTTTTCTCCTTACATATCACAAACTCAGAAGCCATCATTATTCATGAAAAATATGATTCTAGGTACATAGTACTTTCAAAATTATTTTTGATTGAATTTTGATCAAATGACAAAACATCAAATAATACTCAAAAACAACTTTAACTTATTTCATTAGTTCTGCTCAAATATTACTAATTATAATATATGCTACTGCTGACCAAAGAAATAAAACTTCTTTTATAAAAGCAATCTTCTCCCCAAAATTCCCAGTATTGAACTTGAAAAAGGCAAACATATACTTTAAGGATTGCTAATGGAATCATGATTTTAGTAAACTCTGTTAAAAAACAAACAAAACAAACAAAACAAAACAAAATGCATCTTAGAAGTGCTATATAACATTATGATAGAAACTATAATTCATAATACTTTTGCGATTAGCAATAAACTAACATTAAAAATAAATAAAATGCAATAATTAATGTCTATTGCTTATTTGGGGATTCAAATGGCATTTTTTACTTGAAATTCAGGAGCTTGACATTCAACAGATTATTTGAAATTAGTAAAGAGAGACTAATAACTTCATAAATTTACCTGTATACTTTTGCTTTTAAAGGCAGATGAAAATATATATGTAAACCCTTATGTAGACATTATAATAATAGATAGTGAGTATTTGCATAGCAGGGAAGATGGCATTACTGAAAATTTAAGCATCAATACCATATGAAGGATGGTAGAATATGCCTTCCCAAAATATACCGTTTTGGCATAAGAATTGTTTTGAGCTATAGGTACTTAAAAAACAACAGGTACAAGAAGGGCATTTTGACCTCCCTTTTTCTTCCTGAAAGCGAGAAATAAAAGTCTTATGTAAAAGATGTCCTCCTCATACCAGGAAGAAGGAAATTCTTATCACCAGAGACAGAAAGTCAAAGCTAGGAAAATTCTGTATCAACAGACCTTGTTAAAATAATTTTTATCTTCTTTTAGTTTCCCCATATATTTTAGTTACTTTTCCACAATTCCTTATCTTTTTTCAATCTTGTGTAAAAGCATTTACATTTTGCCACTTCTTTGGGTCTTCATTTCCTTATTAGGACTTCCATGTCGTGTAAAGTTTATATTAAATATGCTGCTACTATTAACATATTTTAGTCAATTTAATTCTCAGGCTTCGTTGGAGATCTTAAGAGGACAGAGGTAAAGTTTTGCTTTTTCTACACATCATTACTGCACATGGTAGGGAAATCTTCAAATCTTAATATTTGTCATACCTTCTTTTGATAAAAATCATTTTTCCAAATTGCACATAGACTTGTCAGTGTTAGCATGTAGGCTCATACAATTTTGTTTTTCTTGTCAAATATTTACTTGAAAATATGATTAATATTGATGAGTACACATTTGATTTTTATTATTAGGAATTTATTCTATATAATATACATCTCATAGTATCTCTGAAAGTTAAGAGAAGGAAAGACTCCTCTAGGCCTTAAGCAATACTTTTATTACATCAATAAATTATATTTTGAAAATTATTTAATTATTTAAAGTTATGATTAAATTCTTCCCATTAGCATTTCCCCTTAGAGAATAAAAACAATGTCATTAATTTATAGTGAACTCCTTAACAAGTGTAGGCTATATCGGAATTTTAACAGAGACCTAGGCTACTTACTTTATTCTTAAAAATTATAAAGTGTATATTTGTTAATTTCTTTTGGAAGGATATGTGAATAATTTTAAATCTTATTTATTTATTTATTTTTATTTTACTACCCAGAAATAACTTTGCTTTGGAACCAAACAGGTGATTATCTTTAGAATAATAGCAGTATTAGAACAAGACAGTAAATGAGATTAGATCATTAGTCAAGGACTGGAAAAAGAATAAACTTAAAGTAGCCACTGTCCAAATAAGAGACAGGGAATATTTAGTAATTGACAGTTACATGAAGCATCCTCCATATCGATTTATTCGACATCTACCTGGAGAAAGAATGTATGATAGATTGCGTAGTTACTCTATCCACCTCCCTAAAGTTTCATTTCATAGGACCTGGTACTATTTTTATTAGTTCTAGGCACTCCATTAATTTTCTAGAATTTATCACTTGTATCTTCTTAACCTGGAATTTATCACTTGTATTTTTAACACAGTAGTTGACATTATGATTTAATTAGAGCATGCTAAATGTTAGGAGAATATGTAAATTAAAAAATAATGTTTATATGACATATAAATTACAGTTTCTTACATTTGCTTTACATATGCATTTGTCATTATGGAAGAGTAATTAGAAGCTGTGACAAGTATCCTTGACTCCAAATTATAAATGTCTATACCTCAAAACATGACTTCTAAATTCAATTAAAATCATAATTACTTTATTAAATTCCAGTTCTACCACAGACATTAATATTGAATGAAACTAAAACTGCCCTTTATTCTATTAGAAAATATTTTTTCTCCTTAAAAAGTTATGTAAATTGTAACTTAAAATAAAAGGTAAAATATTTTCATATTTTAATGGAGACTTTTTAAATAAATTTAAAACTTTTTAGTATAATTCAGTTTCACTAGCACCAAAGTTTTCTACTGACCTAAAGATTGCTCACTTATCTACTATATAATCAAAGCTGAAAAAATTAGCATGAAGCTTTTTTTTCATATGTTGTAGAGTATGAAACACTTATTTTCCTCTATAAAAAAATCTCCCAAACTTTGGTGATAAAGAATTTGTTTTCATTCTGGGGTAGTAAAGACAACTGTCTATCAACTACTTCTGTTCCCACCCATTGTGTGAAATTGTTGCTGGGAAATGTCAGTTCAGGAAATGATTTCATTTTGAACCATACCTGCGTCTATGTAGGAGCATTTGACTAGTTTTTGCTACTGTGATATAAGTAGAGTGATATGTGTCACTCGTACTTCAAGATCACTAAGAAGAAAATAATGCCTTCTTCATTTTTCTTTTCTCATATTCAGGCTACATGCAAACTTTGAGACTCCATGGGAGTCAAATATGGGAGGTGTGTGGGTCATTCAGTCGCTATGTGGAGTATGTATAGCAACCATCTGGCCAGGAGCACCCACATTTTATAGTCACAAACTTCACATTTGTAAATATCCTGAAACTGAGAATCTTATTTGTGATAGTAGTTGATTGATTTCCAAACTAATGCATATGATATTAAGCAGAGTAGAGGACATGGGGTATTGAATGAGAAGCTTTTTTTATTTATTTATTTTTTATTTGAGGGGTAGTCGATGTTTCCTCTGAAAAATGCATTTGGAAATCTCCATAAAAGGGTGCAGAGTAAGGCAATAGAAATATAGAAAATTCTGTTAACTGGTTACCCCTAAAATAGATATTTAAAATAGATATTTAAAACTACAGTCATGTACTTGGGCTTAAAATGCAATTTATTTAGAGATATTTTTAACTAAGAAAAGAGGAGAGAAGAAGCCCATACTCTCTGGTATATGTCAAATTTTGTTTTGATACTCCTTCAAGTGTTTGCATCCTTAAAAATAAACTTTCTAGCAAACAATTCAGTTTTGGAGCATAGGTAAAAACAAAAAAGTTAGATTAAAATACTGCCCTCTTAAAAGTCTTCTCAAATCTACTTCTTAAAAAATCAAATAGAGAGATTTTTTTTTTTTTCACATCTCTTAAGAATGTTCCCCTAGGCTAGAGCTGTGGAACACAATATGGCTACTAACCAGACTACTCACCACAAGCCACTGAGCAGGTTATGAAGACACCAGAGAGCTGAGATGTAAAGGATTTCAACCAACAGACTATTTCTGGGTAAATGTAACTATAAAGGGTTCCTTTTCTCTCAAACAGTGAACAGATTCTAAAATACTGGCCAAGAAACTTGAAGACTATTAATAAAGTCTATAAAGAAAGAAAAAGTAAATAAGGCTAAATTTTAATCAGATCAGACCAAATTAGGTAAAGAGGTAGATAAGTGGATGGGTGGATAGATAGTTAAATAGAGATAGAAGGATGGAAGAATACAGAAAGAAAATAAACAAAAGGCTTTACTTGTTTGACATATTTCAAAAGAAAGATAGTAAGATTCATGTTTTGAGGTTTTGATAACGCCATATATTAAGAGAAAATATATTAATTTTTGCTTTTTTTAACTTTCATAGTATCTTCCTTATTAACAGATGATTTAAATAAAAATAGAGCATATGTATATAAGTTCTAAATTTTAAGTAACGGGTAGTCAAATCACATTCAAACATATGAATAGTACTCTATCTTAACATCTTTTGGGAATTCTTTCAAGTTTATGAGATAGAATGAGAGCCATCATTCCTTGAAGATTTAATCGTCCCTTCCTCTAATCCTGGCCACACCTGGCAGTCCTGATGTGCTCTGGAGATACAAAATAAAAAGCAACCCTCCAGCCTACCACCAGCACCACCACACACATTTTTTCAAACTTTATTTTTGGGGATGGGAATATTTACATCAATATATGTAACTAAGACATTTCTTTGTTTCTGAATTACCTCTAAAGTAAATTATATAAAATAAAAATTCTAAATACATATTCAACTATTTCAATATTATTATAATACACCAAAAGGTTATATTTATTTACATGTGTAATGCAAGAATATTTATTTTTAGCAAGAAATATCATTACTTTGTAAGCATTATCATATTAAGTTGCAATGACCTAGATATTACATTTTTAAAAATTTTTAATTAGGTATTGATTTATTTTTAAGTTTTAACCCTTAAAGGCTATATAACTGTGATACCTGAAAATGTGCACATATAAATAACCAAGTTCTCAACTATGTCCTATAAGGAATGACTTGGTACATGAAAAACAGGAACTCGATGTACACATTTATAAAGTGAATACACTAGCAAAATGTGAATCACGTGCAAAGAAAAATACATCCAATTTTCATTATGTTCAACAAATGTTAACAAATCAGTTTATTTATACATTCAAAATAAAATTAATATCTTTATTCAAAACTTCATAAAACATGTAAACTATAAATAATTTCTACCCCTCTTCCTAAGGTCTTCATCACAGAATGTTTCACTAGTTGTTATCACTTATTAGGAAGGAAAAAGCATTTAGAATGCCTATTGTCTTTAATTCCTACACTCAGGAGGCCTATGAGTACCAGATACCGTAATTCAGCCTTCTTTTTAAGAGTTTTCCAAAATAAATAAATTAAAAAAAAAAAAAATAACCTGAGATGAAACAAAAAATCCACCTACCCTCCAATTGTTTTGTTGGTAGAACAAGACTTGTCCAATTATAATAATGATTAGCAGAGATAAGAGAAACAATCTAAAATGAGCAATTTTAAAAATTATACACAAAAAAACTTATCTGACAACTCTAGATCCATAATACAGCTCAAATTTGTTAACCAAAATTTAAAACATAATATTAAGGTTCATTCACTTTTATTACAAAGGCAATATATGAATATTGGCTATTATTTTAAAAAATCAAATATAGATTTAAAAAAATGTGGTCTTAGTCCATCTCTACCTCATTCCACTTTACATGAAAAAAAATTATAGGTCTATAAAATATATTAAATACCTTTGTAATTCTCATATAAACTTTTCTGTAGGTCTTACTAAAAATATACTCTAAATATTCAATTAATTACAAAATAAGCTATTTGTGGATTATTAAAAAGGAAAATCACCTAGAAGTCAGCCTATCAACTAAATTGAAAGTCAATATCAAAATTAAATTAATAAAGAATAGAATATATATGAGGAATCTAGAAAGATATCACACATGGTTATTCAAGAACTTTTTCCTTTAATTTCTCAAGCTGCATTGTAAAAATCAAACAACATAAGTTACAGATATTGCTGGCTACATAATTTCCAGGACCAATGAAAAATAAATGATGTGGAAACATGGCTTGGAGCAGGGAAGTCGATTTTCTCTCCCACTAATACTCTACTCCATCCCATGCAGACAAGTGACCTTTAAAGTTCTATAATCTCTATGGTAGAATGTCCTTGGTACAGGAATGGGTGAGAAGTCCCCAGTGAGTCATCCATCATATGTGCCAGCATGAGTCAGAGATGCCTGTCACCTTGTTGTGCTGTGCCCCCAAACTCTGTAGGATGGGTATTTTAACCTTCTCTGCATCTTTACCTAGCCCTGTACTCATGCTTCCATTGGGGATAGAGGGTCAGAGCAGAATGTAGGTCTCTCCCCAACCACATCATTAGATGGAGGTGGGGAGGGAAAGGTGAGGCAGCCTGGACACCAAGTAGAGGAGAGCAGGTGCCCAAGAAACCAGTGGTAGGTGCTATTACATGTAAACTAAGGTATATACCAATAATCATATCAGACTTCACTTACAAAACACAAATTCATAGATAAAATTATTAAGGATTTCAAGATTATGATAACAGAATATTGAACCCCAAATAAGGGTTCCACTGGAACACAGATTGTTTGCAGCCCTATGATGTAAAGGCACGTGCAGGATTACATAGCTTTTCTTGTTTGAGAGTACCGTAATGTCAGAACTAAGATTGTGTTCACAGAAAAAGATTATAATCTAAATTCTTTAATACCAAAACAGTCTATGGTCGTATCAAACCCAATAAACATCAAATCCCTTTGGCTGCCAGAAAAAGAGTTGATTGAGCAAAACACTTGTGAACAAAGGCCCTGAAGTGCTTTTGATTAATAAATAATATCTCAGATTAGGCAATGATACTGAATAAGGCATAGAAAATAAAGAACATGTTTTTCTGTCTTCTCATAATATAAAAGTCAACTAGTTAGTGAGCCAGAAGTATCACAATTAAAGTACAAACCTATGAAAACTCAAATTGCTTATGAAATTAGTTCAGCAAAAGGTGATATACTTCCCAATTTAGGAAATGGTCTATCTCCTTATCTGTGGGCCAAATTGACAGTGACATATGAATAGAGTTATGATGCTTGCAAAGTCTAATTATGCCACTAAATGTTTAAATGACCAACCCGTCCAATCTCAAATTGAACAGACCAATAAGGAGAATTATTTTTTCTAAGGTTTTCAGAAAGATATGTTCATAGGTCAACAGCATGCAATTATTTGCTCCAATGTTCTTTGTGTTTTTGACAGCACTGCAAGAAAACAAAGAAAGAGTTGAAAACATAGGAATAAGTGTTCTTGGTATCTTTGAATTAGGTGGGGAGAAAAATGAAAGATTTGAAGTAGAAGATACAATTTTGCTGGTCTGGCACAGGTAAAGAAACTATTAAGCAATGATTCAAAATTCTGTCAGGATTTTAAAAAGGAAATGCTCAGTTCTGTCCTCCAGGAACTGTATTTGAGCAATCCTAGGAAGAAGTTAAATATTAAAAATAATGGTATTGATGATGTTGATAAATCAATTAGATTTAATTATTTTTAATATCAAAATTCTACAAGATCGTACTTACTCCAAATCAATTAAAAACAAAACAAAATATCAGCACCTATAAAGAAAGTATTTTTTTACTAAATCTCAGTTGATATTTTATCTTGTTAATACGGTCATGTAATTTTACATGATAAGGAAAAAACTCACCACTTGTAATTTTAAACAACCAAATTGCTTTATTTACTTTCAAATTTTAGGTTCGAATGTTTTTATTTAGTATTTGAAACAAGAGAAATCTTACCTGAAATTTAACTTATGTAAAAATGGACAATGGTATGGTCAAGCATCTAGAGTTCTGGTTTTGTTTTGTTTTGTTTTTACGATGCAGGAAAAAGATCTAAGAAATGTTAAAGATACTATGACCAGACACTTGAGATATCAAGTCTCAAGAAAAAATATGTGTTTCAGTGACATCGCAATAACATTTCCACATTGTTTTTCCTTCCTTTTTATCTTTTTTTTTTTTTTAACCAAACTGCCATACATTATTTTAGAATACAGACTATTCCTATACTTCATGGACTTGCTATGAGTCAAATCTTTTACACGAACTCATGCTAAAATGGTAGCAGTTGAAAATGTCTGAATATATTTATTATTTTTCGGAATGTCATAACTTGAAGGCACAATGAATAGGAAAATGAGGAATATGTTCAATTTTCCTCAAATGGTCTTGACTATGCAGAGGAGAGTATGTCCTGAGCCCTACTCCCAGTCCTATGCTCCATAAAGTATTTTAATTTACAAGAGAAAGAAAATTGCCTTTGAGGTCATACTAACTTAGTGAATAGGAAATAAGCTGAAAAATATTTTATCCAAAAACAAGATCTAACTGAAAATATATCTGTATTGATTGGCTCAGAGGAAACAATTGATAAATTTTACAAGGTAAATGTGTTATACAGCAGTAGGTAACTCATTATTAACTTAGATTAATATGAAATTTCATATTAAATATTCAGATTATATGCTTGTGAATTGATATCAATATTTCATATTAAATATGCAAATTGTCAGGTGCTTATGAAATATAATTCTATAAAGCATATGAGAGAATATTGCTTTTAAATTGACAATAGCAGTCTGCTTCATTTTGTTATTAGTGAAAATTCTTATACAGTAAGAATAGAGAAGAGATAACAGAAAATTACAAAGCAGAAACATAAAAAATAATGACAGGCTTTGTCTCTTACAAGAGATAGGCTACCATGTTGGATTTGCTATTGGCATTGGGACATGACTAATAGAGAGTGTCAAGCTAAAATTAAAACTTGTTTAAATAGAGAAAGGACATAGAGAATCTAAAGGTAGAAAAAAATTATATAAGCTCCTTGCTCTAGTGATAGTACTGTCTTTTAAAGGAAATACTATCAATGGAACATATGATGGAGAAGTGTTAGTGTTTTGGTGGTGAAGTTTTGGTAGAACAGGTATTGTCAATAAATGATGACCAGTATCTGTAGGAGAATCCTGCAGTATGGATCATCAGGCATCACTATAGCCATTCCATGGACTTTGTAGACTGAGTGCATTATAGTAAAGTTACTTTGGGGATAGAAATCTGGTATCCAAATATGCTGTCTTTGGAATTCAGACCCAGCATGAAGAACCTCCAGTATATCTATCGGACATATGTCTCTTACTAACACAGAAAGTAGAAAGGATGACATTTAGTGTAAGTCAAATTATTTTTAAGATGTCTTTATTTAATAACCAAAGCCAAAGGTCCTCACCTTTGTATTTTTTTCCCCTCCAACTTTTGCCTTCATCCCTTTCTATACAGTCTGCCTTCTTCTTCTTGTTCAAGCCACTAGTGCCGGTCTTGGTGAATAATCTATGCTCACTTCTCTTTTTCCTGCAGAAGATGGTTACTATCACTGAATCACTCTATTATTTATTAAGTATATGAGGGGGAGGGTGTGAGGGTGGAGTCTTGTCGGCAAAAAAAGTTACCTCTGTTTTGAATGACCAAGAATAGCATTTGTCCATTATTCATACATAATAACACCATCATTTATACAACTCCCTTTTCCTGTCAGGTGCTACTCCTATGTCTCTTGGCTTTGTTCCAAATGCTGCTAGTGCTTGGTAACTTTTGCTTATGCATTGTTACAAAGGATAGAAAGCAAATTGCGTGGTAGTAAGGATGCATACAAGCACAGTGTATACACTGAAAAGCTCTGACAGGCACCCTTTACCACACTCACAACATTATTATTACATTTATTATTTTTATAAATAGATCTTTCATGTTGCACAGATACGTATGTGTGAAGTAATTAAATCAAAGGCAGGACACTGGTTAAAGGGGAGTCTGTTAAATATTACAAGGTATAGTTACATTTGGTTATGAACTCTTTCTGGGGTTCTTCTAAATGAGATGCTCTTACATAGAGAAAAGTTAAATCTCCAATACTGCCTGTAATTGAATGATTTCACTAAATATTCTTGTCCAAAAATATGTATCACCACCTATTGTCATATAGCCATATTCACAATTATTTATACTTGCCAGGGAAATCAGTTGAAGCTAACAAAAGCCCAAACTGTGTCTTTCTTGTTCTTTTATGGAAATATTGTCTTCTCAAAACAAACAAACAAAGGATTTAGTTTTGATTTTCAGCCACAGCAAGGAACTGTTATAATACCTGTTAAAAACTGATGACGTTTTTCTTCCTATCACTCTCCTTTGTCTGTATCATTCACTTTTAAAAATTTTGGTAAATCAAGAATTGGAAATTTAATCTACTCTGAAACGAATGTTTTTATTTTTAAGCCCCAAATGTTTCCTTTCCTTTGAGGTGAGCAAATCTCCCCCAAAATTGAACAGACTCTGCCTACATAAATGGTCAAAATTTTTACCTAACTTACTCTCCTGAAGTCCATAGGTACAGAGCTTCCTCAGGAAGAATAGTGTGGTTTACATTATGTTTAAAAATAAAACAATTGTGTTATTACCAAATTATACACAAAACATTCTGTATATTCCCTCCAAACTCTGTGCCAGCTTCTAATTTAAAGTGGTGACCTGAGAAACTAAACTCTCCTACTTTGTCCCTGAGCAAAGGCTGAAGAGGCAGTCATAAGTGAGTAGAAAATATTGAGGTCCAGAAGAAGCCTGGGGCCACATTAAACCACATATCAGCACAGAGACTACGTGGCGATTTTTAGCCCATCTGCCTTGCTGAGGTGGACCGAATCGAATTGTTTACTAGGGCTAAATCCACTCTCTGTAGCTCAATCCCTGAGATGATCTACTCTTTAAATAAGAATTGGAAAAAACAAACAAACAACAATAAAAGAAATATATATACATATATGTGTGTATGTGTGTGCGTGTGTGTGCGTGTGTGTGTATATATGTGTGTGTGTGTGTGTGTGTGTGTGTGTGTGTGTGTGTGTGTGTGTATATGTATATATATATATTTATAAGAGGGAGGAATGCAGGTGAAAGTTCATCAGCAAACAAGAAAATTTCACAAAATTCTGGAAGACAGAAAGGTGATTGGCAATTGAATACTATGAATAGATGGAGGCAAGTGGAGAGTTGAGATCAAAGTTTGCCAAGAGGAAACTAAAGCAGATGAGGGAACTTGCTGACCGCTCCCTACCAAACAAAACGAAACAAGGAAACGAAAAAGACATTCTGAATTAAGAAACAAGAAGTAGGAGGGAGGGCAGGAGTAAAAAATGAGGCTGAAAACAAGGTAATGATTTGAAAGCTGAGTATCTCATTTTCAGTTCCACTTTTGTATATTATACATATGCAGAGATGTTGACTGCCAGAGAGCCAGAGATTTTTTTTCCAAAAACAAATACATAAACAAACAAATTTAAAAAATTAAATATTTAACTGGAAAGAAATTAAGAAATTTATAATAATTGAATAATCTGGGAAAACTGGGAAACAGATGGGGTTTGAGGATCCCAGAAGAAGAGCCTCCACCAGTGTGGCATTCCCAGACAACTGGATAATACTCAGTTCCCTGTAAAAGCTTTCCAGTCTGCACACTGTGCTCATAAGCATTATAACAACCATCAATTCGCTTTCCACTCTTTGTAATGATGCGTAACCAAGAATTACGAAGCATTTGTAGCATGAAGGAGAAAGACCAATAGTAAAACTTACCTCAGAGGAAATGAAATGTTATTCCTAGAAACATCTAAGAAGACACTGTATTTCTAAGAATGCTATTTTTAAAATGCAGTTCTGAAATTATGATAATGAATATCATCATTCAAATGATTTGTCAGTTCCTCATATTTCTCCTTCTACCTTTGTATTTTTCTAGAGAATAGTCATAAAAGAATGGTAATGTTTTGAAGAACTAAAAGAGACTCTGTCATCAGGACAAGAATATAGCTTTTCTAATTAAGAATATCTACAATAAAATGTTTGGAAATGTTTGCGAGTAGTAAAAAATAGGGCTAATTAGACCTCTGTATATTTTACAGGCTACAAGTTACTGAAGAGCATAGACCATATCTAATACCTTTATATCTCCAAGGTTAATCACAGTGACTATTACACTTTACATAATCATTATTATTCCCCTGAACCTTAATTATTTGCCATTATGGTGTAAAGAAGAAAAGCCAAATTTAAAATACTCTAACTTGATAATCAAAATGTAAACAATCCTTAGATTATAATATAATGAAGCATAACACTGTATTTATCCCTGTAAAATTAAAGAAATATAAAACAGAGCTCAAAAATTAATCAATCTCTTAGTAAGAAATTTGCCCACTTCTGTAGCAATCTTTGTTTCATTTCATTAGCCTGACATGCAGTCTTTAGTTAATGGCTCATCTCTATCACCAAATAAGACAGCATATGCCACTCCAATGTAATGTGAAAATGTCATTATCTCTCCTTCCTACTGATATTTGCACAAGCTGCCTCTACTGGGCACATTACCCATTTCAGTGCTCCATTCCCCGCCCATCTGCCCCTAGCCAGTCTCTATCCCCTTAGCCTGGCTAACTATAAGTCATTGTTTATATCTAACTTTATATGTTAACTTCTTTAGTAAATTTTCTATAGTCTAGGTGCTCATACATAATTCATAGCATTTATAACACCATTTCAATAGCTTTCTCCTGACCAAATTACTCCACTACTCTCTGAAGTCAGTGGCCATGTTCGTATTGCTTGTTATGCTTTGAGTATTGAGCACTGTGGTTGTCATAAATCAGGTGCTCAATAAATATATACTGGATTGAAATTAAATGTTTTCACTGGATCTTACATAAAAATTTTTCTACCAATTAATTGCAGGGTAACAAGTATATATTATTGCCAATAGTTGGCAAAAGAATAGATGTGATGTTATTACCCAGCAGCTTATTGCATGGGGCATAGAATTAGCAACTCAACTGTGACTTTTTTTCCATGAATATATACAAAAGAATATCAAGGTACAGATAATACATCATTTCCGTGGTCCTGACTATCAATACAGGTTACTGATGCTAAAGCCATTATGTAGTAATATACATTGATAAACAAGATAAACATTATATTGACCATACTAGTATCTGATTCTACCATACTTTTACATGTACCCTGGATTTTATAGGCTATTTATGAAACTTACAGGAATCTGTCCATGGAACATTGCACTAAGTTTATCGTGAACCCCTTTATGATTTATTGAGCAATGAAAATCAGTGTTTACACACCTTTACAGAACGATGGCTATGGGATTTCCACTGCATGCAGACACACAAACTTGTGCCTCTTCTTCGAATTACCTAGCTTTAGATCAGATTAAAAAGCCAGAGTCTGAGCAGCTATTTTATAGGATTAATTGGCCTACTTTTTATTTGGGAATCTCAAGACAGAGATCAACACTCTTGAGATCTAACTTTCTATACTTATGCAACTGGATGAAATATCACAGAAACTCTCTTCTTTTCTTTCTTCTTCTTCTTTTTATTTATTTTTTTTTAACATGTGCCAGATGAAAAAATAGAAGGAACACATGATCCCACCCAAGGAGGATTGAGTGGAAATACATTGGAAAAAGCAAAAAAGAATAAAGAAAATAATTCAAAGATAAAAGAACTCCTCAAAGTCAACCATTTCACTGTAAACATTTAAGGTAGCCAGTTGTGTAAGAAAAAATATGCTTTAAGCAAGTGGTCCTTATGAGAAAAATATGCTTTATATCTAATGGTTTATAACAGCATCTCCCCAGAACAAATTATTTTTTCATTACTAATGTATTCTTTCATCTTCCCATATATGTATACCCCTTCACCCATGTCTTCAAGCATAGGTGACATGTAAATCCTCCAAAACTCAATAAAAATAACAAAACCACCAAAGATTTTATGTTTACTTCTCCTAGGCTCTAAAACAATTGAAATGTCATATGGACCTTTGATTTATTTTACAACTGGGTTTATTTAAATCTTCTAACTTATTTTCAGTAATTTCTAAATAGGAAAATTTGAAAATGCTTTTAAAAGTATTTTTGAAGTCAAAACTATGCTCTCAGATTTGCAACTCACTAGGGTATCAGTTTAGACAAGTGATTTTGATTGGCATGTTTACTTATCATTTTCTAATTTGTAAACCAATTTTTTATAAACATGTGACACTTGAGAAATTGAAATGGCCTATGTTAAGAAGCCACTCTTACTAGTTCTTGCAAAGTGGATGGAGTAATAAAAGCCAGGAAGGAGGTTAGGCATAGAGTATTCCTTTATAGGTTTTCCACCAGACAAAATCTTTTTGAGGTGGTTGGCTTTTTAACCACTCTGTTTTCCATGTATGAGGGTTTCAAAATAAATGCAACCATTTAAAGTCTATTTGGTATTCTCTGTTTACTTGGAATGAGCCAAGAAGAAGCAAGGAAAATAAATTATGAATTATATGCCCAGACCCAAAATAGCTTTGATATCTGTATAATAAATAAGGGGGGAAAGTGGCTTCTTACTCCTTGTTTGGTTTCCAGGGAACTTTCTTTTTCTCAAGAGGTAATGCTCAGTGAATAGATGCTTGGGTTCTCTGCCATCCCTTCAACAGTTGTAATTAGAACTTAATGACAACTATTGCATTGGAATCTGAATAAATAATATTATGTTAGAATTGTAATAAATTGTATTATGAATTATGTTGGAAGTAACTCAGAAATAAAATACACCATGATTAAGAAGCACATGCAATTTACCAAAAAGGTCATACTCATGAAAGCAATTTAATAACATTTTAGGGTTTGTGTTTGTATTTCTTAAATAATTATATTAAAAATATTTTTAAAATATTTTTAAGCCTTAAAATACTCCTTAAATTTAAAAAAAAATTAGTTTCTTCCTTTTTTTCCTTCCCTGTCATCCATCCTTCCTTCCTTCCTTCCTTCCTTTGTTTTCTTCCTTTCTTACTGGGAGAAAATTGACACCAAGTATTGTAATCACTATCTGCATTCCACTTATATCCTTTGGACCACTCAGTGAGCTCCCAATTTCCAGACATTATATGTGCACATCTCTCTGTTTAAGGGCTTGTTTTCTAGAATTATTGAGAGCTACTCTGTCCACTCAGGAAATCAGGAGGTGTCAGAAAATTAACACCTTTCCCTAACAGATCTCAGCTAATGATTGACAGAAGTCTGTGCACAAACATCTCAGCTCCCTCCCTCTGTAAGTGGGTAAAGTTTGAAACATGTGTTAATATACTTTTCCGGAGTTTGTTCTTGAGTATAAGCTCCAGTAACCCACCGCAATAGCAGGCTTCATAACGTGTGCTTTATTGATGACTCTACAGTCCCAATATTTCCATCTGGCCAGCCCTATTTTCTGGGATCAACTCTCAGGTAAACGACTTGCACTTGAATCTTTGTGTCAAAGTGTGCTTTCGGGAGACCCCACACGAAGACACTTTGTGCTTTTCCAATAAATGTTGTATTACTTAATCACAAACCAGCTGTGAATTAGATTTTACCAAGACCACCTCATAGCAATATACATTATATTTGCACAGATATATCACTTAGGAAATGATAAAATCATTAATAAATCCCCTGTTGGTAACCATGAGGAAAACACAAATAAACAAGAGGAAATTCATAATAGAGCTTATCTATATCTAATCTAGATGGTCAAGGATAGTAACAATCAAAAACTTTATAACCATCTATGTACCCATAGAAAAAGTCTAACCAGTGCATAATATTTTGATTTGTCTAACTTGAGAAAACCCATACAGATGAGACTCATAAAGAATAAATAAAACAATTGAACAAAACTTTAACCTTTAGGAAAAATACAAACTTTTGCATATTACTTGATAATAAAAATATTCCTATTGGACAGGAGTTGGGCTTAGTGTGAGGTGTGGGCAAAGGCTGAGTCTGTGATATAACATGCTCCCATTTTCTACTAGTCAGGCAGCAAATATCCTATTGATGGCCAAGCGATGGACACAAAAACCCAGCTATTGTTGAAAATACATGATCATTTTGGGAGAGAAAGACAATAAACATTCAAACAAATATGTTTGCTAAGTGTTATTGTCTTTTTGTTTGGTTTATTTGTTAGTTTCTTTTTAATATTTGGAGAAAAATACCTGGAGTCAAATTGGCAGTGGGGACCTGAATAGCAGACCAATGTTACTGAGGATTGGAGGAAAGGATATAAAGAGTTATCTAAATGAGAGACTTGCCAGGGCAAATGGTTCCTCTATTATATTCCAATAAAGTATCATTTACTATCACACTAAGCAAGTTAGATTTTACATTATAATTCAGTTTACACTTTTTTTTTAATTAAGGGGTCTCGTGACAGATACCTCTTTTTTTTAATTTATTTTTCATTTTTTAAGTATTTCAGATTGGGTAAAACCAAACATAGAATATTTGTGTTTTTGATAGGATCAGCACAAAAGTTGATGTTTAGAGCATCAGCATAGCTCTCAAATACCTATTTATGCCAAAATGTATTTTAAGTATCTTACTCTGTGAATATCATCCAGAATAGTGTTTCTCAAACTTGAGTAATATTGTAAATGTTTTAAAGAAGACTCTTTCATATAAAATAATATCGAATGGCAATTATAATTGAAAAGTAAAAAAATAATTAAAAAAAAAACTCCTTCATATTCCCAGTACTGCCATAAAATGTCTTAATCACATTTCACTTAATCACATTTAGATTTAAAACTAAGTATAATCACACCATAGGATAGCTCTTATAAAATTTTAAATTACAAATTAAATAAAAATGCATTAAGACAACAAAATCTGCTGCTTACCTGAAACTTCACAGCCTTCTAAAATGAGTATGGCAGCATATGTTATATGTCATAATACTGTACTACATATGCTGTATGTATACATCAATTTTCCTACCATCTTACTTGTCCAAATAGTTTAAACCCTTATTAATATAGAACATTTTGAAATTATTTTTCCTTTATCAAATGTGGATAGAACAAGATATTTAAGATATAATTTATGGTACCAACATCATCACAAATTCATATAGAAATACATGTACTGGAATTTGCTGGCTATATTTCATTATAACATCTTTAGATTATTATTGACATCAAAGCAAAAAATGAAAAGCATCATAGGCAATTACTAAACTCCTAATTTCTGTACCAGTTTTTAAAAACCTGATCCAAAATATTGTACGTGTGGAAAAATGCATTCTAAATCTAAAACTAGATCATTGGAATTAATTTGCCCCACATTAGTGTCCCAGGGATGGATCTGGGAATAGTCACACTGCTGGATGCTATCCCTTAGTAAATTGCCATAGCTACAGAACTCAAGAGTCCTTTTAATCAACATTCCCTAGTCAATGCCACTAAAAGTTAGGAAACAGGCCCCAGAGATCTGCTACTTTACTGCCTGATTTCCTATGAAATAGGGCCATAAATTGCGTGCTCATATGTTATGTACTCCCCATTCTGGAATCAAATAATCATGAAGATTTAGAGAGAAGATGGATCTTAAACCATAATCTTAGTTGTCTGATTTCTGGTCAGTAAAAGTCCAAATCATTCAGTGTAAGTAGCTGTCTATTTTCATCAAAGACAAACTAAAAATGTCATTCAAAAAAAAAAAACATAAAAGATAAAGCAAAGGAAATATTTTTTAAAAAACTGAAGGGGAGGATGAGGCAAAATAAAATAAAATGAACAGGTAACTAATGCTAGCACTCGATTGTTCAGACACCTAAGCTTGCCAATTGATTACTCTCTACTCAAAGATCAGCATGGAGGATGTTACTTGGGGCTGATATTATCTCATCAAGGAGGACAGAGTCAGCAATATCTAATTTTTGTACCAGATGAAACAGTCAGAATAATGCGTGAACTGCATATTTTTCAGAAGACGAAAATGAATCTGAATAGAATGAATACATAACCTAACAAGTTCAAATCATTCCTTCCAGTTCAGGTTCTACATTAACACATAATTTCTCCCTTTCTTTCTCTCCTTCCTTCCCCTGCTCTCCTTCTCTCTATATATATCCAATTTCATTTTTTCTGTGCCACAAGATAAATGATATACATACATCTTAAAGTACCATCAAGAATTTTGATTGTGTGTGTGTGTGTGTGTGTGTGTGTGTGTGTGTGTGTGTGTAAAGTAGAAAAGCATGCATTATTTGATTATTTGATTCCAGAATGGGGAGTACATAACATAAAGAAAGAAATCATTTGTTTAAAATGCCCAGACTTGTTTGGCGAATATTATAACTTAGCTTAGTTTGTCTAACATCACTAAGATAGCCAAAACAAACCTGCACACATTTCAAAACCTCTTCCAAAGTATGCTTTTGCTTTTTCTGACAGCTATATTTGCAGAAATGATCACACACAAACACATACACACACACGCATACGTATATGTACATAAATGACAATCTGACTAAAACCACACTAAAAAATTGAGAGTTCATAGATGACATCAGATTCAAATGGTCATGTTGTTAGGCTCAAATATCTCACATTCTATTCAATTACAAATTAGCTCAATAAAAACACACAGCCCGATACAGGCATTTGTTTGATTTGTTTGATTTTTCCCTTTCATTTCCACATGACACAAGTCAGATTCCTTCCCTTCTGAGATTTTCTGTTCAAACTCTGGCTTTTGTCTGGTTCAAATAAAACCTTTATATGCTGTCTATACCCTCCATTGCCTCTGGCATTTCTCTGTGCCTCCCTGCTGAGAAGTGAGGAAATCAGGTGTTAAGCATGGACTCCTCCTCTGGAAAGAAGCCCAGAGCTACAAGGGGTTCCCATGGGTGGTGGAAACAGAGCACAGAGTCACTTTAATACCATGAAAGTATTTGTGTAGTCAACCTAACTGGCTAAAACTCATTGGAGTCATGGGCTACAAAATCAGTTTTATATTGTTTTAAGGTGGTAAATTCTCTTGATTAAAAGCCAATGATCGATCTAACACGTTGTTAATTGCAGAAGATTAATTATACCAGGAATAAGAAAATGAGAATAAAAGCAATCTAAGTTCACATATGATAGATGATGTATTCTTCGCATTAAAAGTGCTTCACAGAATATATCATCTCCGTCCACCTGTCAGACCATATACAAAAACCTCCTGCATCTAAGGGCAATAAGAAAAACTGCAGGCAACATCACATAAAGAATACCAGCAGGAAGTACATTTGTTGTGGCAGCAAGTGTTACATCCTTATTATCAGGAGATATTACCTGAATGTCATCATTATAAAGCCCTTTCCATTTGACATAATTTGTTACAGAATTAAGGGGTTTGTGATAACAATAACCAGGTGAGGCACAGCGTGGAAGATGTGCAACCTTGTTATTCCAAAATGAAAATAATTTATTGCCTTAGTGCAGTCTATTCAAATAATGGTCGAAGGCCACTGTCCTAGTGCATTATTATCAGGCCACGGCCTTCCACTCAGAAATGCGTTAGCCAAATTGTTCTCCACCACTACAATGTGTGTTCATGATTTATGAGAGCTGAATGAATTACTCAAAAAGAATCACCTTCTCAAAAATATTGATACTAAGTTGATACTAAAATTATTTAATGCTAATTTTTGTGAGGATAGTGTAGAGAGATATTATTTATTTGAAATCTAAAGAGACAAGCTAATAAAAAGCTTTCATCTGGCTTTAATTGAGACTGCTCGTATGCTGACAAAAACTGCTAGTTAAATCACAGCTTTAATGAAGATTTAGTTCCCAAAGTCTTTCTTTTCTCAAAACATAACAGTTTCTAAGACATCAAAAGTGCCTTGTCATGTGACATAAGCTGTGGTAAATACCTTTTATTACACTCAACAGAAAAGTAAATAGACTATTTAAATAAACTCCAGGCAATCGGAATCATACACCTGCCTCTTTGCCTACTTTTCTGTTAGAAGAAATTGCCAAGTTTATAAATAAGAACTGAGCATGCAGCACTCTCTATAAACACTTTGTGCCTCTGGGATTCAGGTGAGAGCTAGCTTTTGAAACATTTCCAATTACAACACTCTTTTATATGTATAAATTGGATTTGTCTCTGTACTTCTGGAAAATACAGGCAAATAATCTACTTTGCAGATATAGACTTCGTTATATTTATTTTCTTTCTTCTTTATTGTTTTTATGCTCCTTTGTTTTGTTGTTGTTGTTTGTTTGTTTGTTTGTTTTTGGAAAATCCGAAGCGAACAGAAGAGAAGGGCTCCTTCTTCATAATAAAAATAGAGAATATCAAAATATGCACTGCACCTCAGATATGGATTTCATTTCCAAGAATGCTTCAGCTTTGCCCTGATACACTGTCAGTATCTGGTCACCCCCTGAGTTTTCATTGACAACTCCCTGAATTTTAAATGAAGTCACTACCCGCTGCTCGTGTAGTATTGTACTGACTGTGCAGTCAAATGTCTTACTGGGCTGAGAAGTACAAACTGCAACCTGAGATGCCTCTGTAATAATACTTGAGCAGATGAACACGTTCCTTGGAATTACATGGGGCAGTTTGTGTGACTTACAGTTTGCTATCTCAGGTGCTACCATATTTTTCTGTAACTTATATTGGTGATTGACTGATTTAGGACAACCTCAGATGATTTGGAGAATTACATGCATTAATAAACTAGTGCTTCAAATTCTTATCAAGAAAAAGTAGCTAGTATGCTGCATATACTATCCAAAAGTCAAGTAAATAGAATTAATTTGGAAGAAAGGATATAATTATTCAGCCAAAAAAATGAAAATAACCTTTGAAAAAGTGCTGTCTATTCAAACGTCTAACTTCGAAAAATGTTTGACCCATTTTGTAGATGAAAATGAGCAATCTTGTTATTCTTCTGGTTATATAATGGATGTTTCTCAAAAATTGTGTGTGTAAACGAATATTTTTTCTAAATAAATTCTTTCTTTTAAAATAACAGTAATAATATGCTACGTCAGCATCTTCATCTTGAATATAAATTTTTATAGTTTCAAAGGAAGTTCATGCACAGATTACCTCATTTAATCATCATGCCAAACCTACAAGGTTCAGAAATGATCATTTCCATTTCTGTAAAGGGACCCTTTGCTAAACCATTTCCTGAATTCAAAATCATTTTGCAAAGTAAAGATTCTTGATTTTATATATTTTTTATATAAAAATATTGAAAAAGTAAATTGAAATCATTATAGTTTAAATATAACTAGTTTAAATGTAAAAATTCATTTGAATTATTGTTAAACTTTTACATTGAAGTAATCCCTATTTCATTAATTTCTTTATAAATAATCTTTTTAAAATTATCTGAATTTAAGCTCTCCCTCTGATTCTCACTAGGAATCACACAGGTCCAAAGAAAAAGGGATGGGGAGCTAGTCTGATTCACAGCTGATATGGACTTACTTTCAAAATAAATAGATGTAGCTGTGTCCTACTGCATACCTGAGAGTCCTCCATACCAACTTCCATATAGATTACAATATTTAGTAAAATATAAGGCATAAAATATGTGAATTTGAAGGTTATACTATTCAAAATTTGCAGTAACTGCAACAATAGTTTAGATCTTAGATCAAAACAAAAATATTTTAGGGAATAATATTTTTTATCACTGACACTGTTTAGAATTGCTAGCACAAATTGATAATAAAAAACAGTCTAACTTTTAGCCAGTTTTATTATATTTAAAAAATTCTCTATGGACTATGCCATCTTTTATTGCTTGTACCTGGAACTGACTACTCTCATCTTTCTTTCCTTGTATCCCAACACTGTTTATTATTCTTCAGTACTGACAGTGTAAATTACTGATAAGGAACAAAACAAAGTTTGTAATTATGATAATGTACAAATCATTTTTACTACTTTAATGACATATTTTTAAGTAAAATCAGAGAATCTTATAGACCCACTTTAATCAATCCTCAAACATCCCTTTCTGCAAAGTTGGGAACTGAGTGATACTGAATCTGTACTATAGATTAGAGGACAAATAGTTACAGGAAGGTAAAGTAACTACTTTCTACCACAAAACAAGCCATTCTTAAGTTTGTATTAAATTCTGGGCTTCCAGCTCTGAGATCTACATCTAGCTACAATTTTCTCTTTTCTTCATGAAATTCTATTTCAGAACATCCAATATTGTAACTAAACAGGCATGGCATAAAAAGATTCATAAAAGCAAATAATTAGAACTCTCTTTAGTGTAAGTATAATCAGATAAGTATCAGCAAGGACCAATAATATTTTATTATCTTGCAAGTTATGAGTAAAAATGGAACTTTTAATTAAAAAAAAAAAAACTAAGAAAAATTAATCTATTTTGTTCCAGTCAAGCAATTAAATTTATTGATCATCTCCTATGGTTGTGGCAGTGTCCAAGGCATTAGTGAAACAGAAATATAATTATTGAACTAAAAATGGAATTCTTGTCTTCAAAGAGTTTACAGATATTTGTTTGTAGGAGCAGTAAACACACACAAATATAATAAATACATAACTTTAATTACAAAACAGTGTTGTGGACAAAACAAGTAGTATGGTAGATATAATTTGTAGATCAGTTACTTATTTGAGGGCGATCAGAAGGCAATAGTTGAGTTTCATCATGAAGAATGAATGAGGCAGCATGAAAATATCTGGGGAATAAACATTCTAGGCAGAAATAAGATCAATGGAAGGAACTCCAGGAATTAATAAATTTCAGAGAATAGAGGACAATGAGAGGATATAATACTGGAGCAATAGGCAAAGGAATGTAGAACCTTACATTAAGTTTAGATTTCATACTAAGTGAAATAAAATATAATTGGAAAACTTTAAGCAGAGAAATAACATTATTTGATTTGTGTTTTAGAAAGATCAATGATAGCTGCATGGATGATGCGTTGTAGGGGGTTAAGAGAGAAGGTAGGGAGACCAGTTAAGAGGTTGTTTATGTAGTCCGGATAATGCATGATGGTGGCTTGGTTTATAATTGTACAGCAGAAATGTTGAGAAGCGGTCCATTTAGAAATGTGTGTGAGAGATACAGCCAGCAGTGCTTACTGATTGCAAGAATGTTAGGAAAGGACGAATCAAGGATGTACTTTAGGCCTTACCCTACAGAGTTGGAGGCTAGATGTCTCAGTTCCTAAAATGAAAAGGGCTTGTAGAGAAATAATATTTGGGGCTTGGGTATCCAAGATTTTTGAGGGGACATGTTAGGTTTGGAAGTCTATTGAGTGGAGACTTCAGTGAGACGGTGGGTCTAGGCTCGGTATATAAATTTGAGAATCATCAACATAGAGCTATTGACTAATGCTATTACTCTGGAAAAAAAAAAAAGAAAAGAAAAGGGAAGATAACTGGGGGAGGTGGGGATACCTGGGTTACCAGACATATGGAAATTCTGTTGGTCAAAGCAATCTAAAAGATTTGAGAAACTAAAGAGAGAACTAGCAATTAGATAGACAGAAAACCAGGTAGGTCAGTGTGATGTCATGAAACTTTAGAGAACAAAAAATTTCAAAACAGAGGAAAATGTCATCTCTTTTAATTGCTGCAGAGATGTTTAATAAGAAAAAAATAGAGTTGTGACCATGAATTTGGGAAAACTCTGGATTATTTTCTTAAGAGATTTTTCAGTGAACGTGTGAGAGCTAGACCTCAGTTAGAGTAAATGAAGGAGATAATGAGAAGCAAATAAATCCAGAGAACATTTATGTGTACACATACACACACACTCACATGGCTAAATAGGACAGCAGGAAAATGGGAGTCATGAGATAAAAGATAAATTGTTCTTCTTTAACATAGATGATATTATGGTAGGTTTGTGTGCTGAAACAAAGAATCTTACAGAGAGTTAGGAATTGATGCTTTGATGATAAAGACAATAATTGTAGGAATAAAATCTCTGAGAGTATAGAGAATAATAAAATCCAGGGTATCAAAGTGGCTCATAAGGGCAACTTTTTAAACTGTAATGGTTGGAAAGGATGAGCAGGTGAGTGTAGATGATGTAGATAAGGAAGGTAGGAAAGTGCAAAGGTGATTTTATTAGGAGACTATGCTGGGAGGACCTGTCAATATTGAGGGCTCATTTGGGATCTGTGGCCATTAATATAAAGTGAGCCTGGTCATCAAGGTTGCACACTTTTTTTTTTAAGTCAGCTGCTTGGTGCAGGTAAAATATAAGACAATTGTCAGGTAAGCGTTATAACAGATGGGGAGATAGGAGAGAAAGTTAAAGTTATTTGAAATTGAATATGGATAGATCAACAAAGGAATCTAGGGCTGTATAAGTAAAAATGTGAGATATGAGTGGGAAATAAGATCAACATGAAAGTATAAAGAACATTTCCATGCGTAATTCAAATCACATTCATTCATAAAATCATGTTAAAGGTAGTAAAAAGGATCCACTTGGTTGTGATATATATGAATGTGTCTGTGTATGAACACATCGCTATGAAGACCAGAGAATCGGGGAGAGGGAAGAAAGTGAGAGAGAGAAGTAGAAGGGAAGTTAAAAGAGGAATTTTCTTATTTGAAGGAAACATCTAACCAATTGCCAAAATAAGAGGACAGTAATTAAACATGCCAAGCTTCCAAATAAACTACTACTTAATGCAAATTCTCAGATAAAAGGCAAATAGTACATAATTACATTTCTGTAGTGAAAAATATATGCATTCAATAAACTCTAGTAGTAAATACCTACCAGATAATCAAATGAGTTCTGTTTAGTAATAAAACTATGTAAATTTATCTATCATAAAATGTTTTTCATATATTATTTTTCTAATAAAAATTTGGATATATTAGGAGTACTAAGGATATGAATTTTGCAGGTATATAAATATTGAAGAGTATGGTTATTATATTATTCAGTTATTATAGTTATGGTTATTATAGTTATGAATTCATTTTTAAACAACTTTTATTATATATGATTATTGAATATATTCAATAAAGTAGGGTGGCTTCAAATTTTAAAGGTTGAGATAATACAATACTTCAAAAATATCTTTTGTTTTTCACCAAATCACATATGAATAAGGAGAGGGGGGCTGCAATGTTGGTATTTGAGTCTCGATGCACAAATATATAAATTAGGGCATAGAGCTGTCTCTAGATCAGATGAACCTAGCTTTGAATTTCTACTCTTTGACATCCTAGCTGTACTGATAAAGTCTCGTTTCCCTCATTATTAAAGCAGTATTATATTATTTCTATGCTCATAAGGTTGTGGGAGAACTAAATGAGATGCAGCATATAAAGATCTTAGCCCAACCACCAGAGTACACTAAAACATCAATTAGTGACAGCTACTCCCACTAGAGACATAGCTTTGAAGTTAATCGCAGCTTGTATTATTTTCTAGATTACAAAAGGAATACATCGAAAGTAATGAAATAAGAACAGAATATGTAGCTCTAGAAATTTTTGAGAATAAGTAAAAGTGTAAACAAAAAAGTAATCATTTCAAATTCTCTGGTGGAATTATTACCAGATGCCACTATATTATAAAATTCTCCTAGTCAAGAAGATTTATTTTTCCTAAATTTTTTTCCTTTTAACAAACTTTGAGCAATTTTTCTTATTTTCTGAGCTATTAAATAATGAGGAAATAAGTGATTATTTAATAAATAGATTGTACCATTGGTTACCTACTATAGAAAAAACAGAGTTCAATTAATTGTATATAGAAAATAGATTTTTAAATGGTAGTTTCCATAACAGACATGTATTCATGGAAACATTTTTTTTAAAAATGCATTTTATACTATATGATTACATTTATTTAATATGCAAAACCAGGCAAAATTCACTCAGGCTGTCACAGCAGGATAACAACAACCATTTCTGGGGGAGTAGAGTTTGGAAAAGCACAGAAAGGTGCAACGGTCCCCAACCTTTTTGGCACCAGGGACCAATGCTCCTATGAGACTCTAATGCCTGATGATCTGAGGTGGAGCTGAGGCAGTGATGCTAGCGCTGGGGAGTGGCTGCAAATACAGATGAAGCTTCAGTGGATGGCCTGCCGTTCACCTCCTACTGTGAGGCTCGGTTCCTAAAAGGCCACTGACTGGTATCGGTCCATGACCCAGGGGGTTGGGAACCTCTGTAGGGTGTTAATAATATCCTGTGTCTTATTGGGGTGATGCTACGTGGATGTGCTTAGCTTGCGATAGTGCACTTTTAGGTATGTATTCTAAAATTGTTTTTCTTACTGGAAAACAAAATTCAAACCAATATGTATATACTATAGACAATGAATCATGGCAAGTCCATGATAGGAATCTATTTCATTCGTCCCTCTTCATACGTGTAATTCATTCTATTGGATCCTTTATACAAGGAAGCAAACTATTTTTCTCATGTAACTTTGATTCCAATGTTGACAGATATTTTTTCAAGAAAGTTTTGATTACCTGATGTGTAATATAGAAATCTAAATCAGCATGTAGCCAAAGTTTCTTCTTATCTCAATTTTTACAAATTTTGAATCTAATTTTAATATCACTGAATGAGAGATTAAATAGAAATTGTCTATCTGAGAAGATTACTGGTATAAATTTATAAATTTTATTTTACTCATCTTCCTTCACATACATAAAGCATTACTTTATAATAAAATAATTCTCTCCTCTAACTTCATAACTAGTTAATGTAAAGGTTTCATTTTGTGTGTTTTTACTTTGTTGCCATAAAGGCACACAGATAAAAATACATACACACACACAGACATGTATGTGTGTATGTATTTTTATCTGTGTGCCTTTATGGCAACAACAGACATGTATGTGTGTATGTATTTTTATCTGTGTGCCTTTATGGCAACAAAGTAGATAAAAATTCAGAATACTTGTAATCTTGTAAAACTAGATACAACGCTTTAAATGTTTATTGTTAGTACATGCCCAGTAGCAGATGGTGACATGCCATTTTAGAGCCACCTAGAGGCACAAAAATTGTCCCATGTTTTTCATTTTGGCAGATGAACATGCCCCTTTGGCAAACTTTAGAAAATAACTAAAAGACTTACACCTTCAAAACAGATTGTATTTATAGAAAGATGCGTGCAGTTCAGCAGGGGTGGTGCCATAGAGGAATCTCAGAATCAGTACAATCAAATGTATAACACAGTTGGCATAAAACTTTGGTTATGAAATTAGCTCAACTACTTTATGTGTTTCTGCTCCACTTATAGAATTTTAATGAATCCTAAGTAATTACTTTTGGAGCAGTATTAAAATAAATTTAACAAATTTTTGTGTTCAAAGTAACTTATTTTAAATATAAACTTAAGGTCAAATTTCACACAAAACTCAATTCTCGGTGCTGGTATTGCTTTTTAAGCTCTCATGTTTAAATCTGGCATATTGATACCTAGAGACTCTCATAATCACTCAATTTTAAATCTGAATTTGAATACAGTTTTTAAAAGTCAGTAGAGTCATCAAAATATCCCACAGCTTTCTAAATATATAACTCTCATTCACACATTTTTAAAAGTAATGTCTTCATATCACTTATTTGTATCTTTTCCCTAGCTCTCTAATTTTCATTGGAATAAGAAAACATGAATATTTACCTAAGAGCAACACTTTCAGACTTTTGGACTTGGACTGATCTTTAAAGTAGTGTAAGGGGAGGAGAGGGAACCTATATTTGATTAAAGAATATTATTTAATATGTTTTTTTTTAAAATCCAGATGGCCTAGACAAGGGGAATGCAAACTTTCTATAGTCAGATAGGAAATATTTTAAGCTTTGGGGGTCATATAGTCTCTGCAGCAACTACTCAACTCTGCTACCACTGTAGTGCAAAAGTGGCCACAGGTAATACCTAAATTATTGGGCATCCCTGTGTCCTAATAGAACTTTATTCATATAAAACAGAAGGAGAGCAGAATTTGGCCTGTGGGCCATAGTTTTCAGACACCTGGTCTAGATTACTTGAAGAATTTGCTGGTTTGAGGGATATATGGGAACAATTAAACATATTAGATGCATTGGTATGTGAACTGGGAGCCAGAGAAGAATTGTGGGCCGGGGGGGCCAGAGTGTGGAGGATGGGGTGGGGAAGGAAGGTTATCTTAGTAAGAAAACAAACAGTCTAAGAAGCAGATTTCTGAAATGATAAAATTCTAATTCAAGATGGTGAGGAGGTATGCAGGGGTAGGGCTTGGGGGAGAGATATCTGTAAAAACTGTCTGATTCTCACTGACCTTATTGAGTACTTACCATTAACATCCAGGAGCCTCTGGAAATGAATGATAACCCCAAAGCATTGGAGAGGAAGTGTAAAATAGCCAATTTAGATGATAAAACAGACTTAATTTTTTTAAAAAATGCATGTACTTGGTTTGTCTTAGTACTTTTCTTTTCTCCTTTGCTATCACTCTATTTAGCATACACCTGCATATTATCTTATTCGTGAGCCCGACCTGTGATTTCTTTGATTTTACCTGTCCGTCCCAAACAGTCGTCAAGCTTTTAAGGGCAGGCCTCTCTCTTCTTTATCCTGGTATCTCTAAGTCTCAGGACAGTGTCTTGCCTAGAGTCAGTGATCATTAAATAACTGAATTATGTAATTGAATTATGTTAAATTATATATTATAATCAGTTCAAATAACAGCCCTGAGTGTGGGGGAATATATGTGGAAATACACATTAGTTTCACTCAGATTCTATTTCCATTTTAGCCCCAGGAAAGCCAATAATTTTCTGTTCTCTCCTTGTTTCTTGGATCCATACATGACTTGACTTTATCCAGGCCTACCCCAAGCATGGCTTTCTCAAGTAAGCACCAGATTTTCCTGACCCCTAATTAAAACTCACTATTTCTCTGACTCCTTCCTTAGGGGTCTGTTAGGTGCCATATTGGCTAAAATGTTGAGTTTAGATGAGGGGAGAATACAAGTAAAACAAAAAAATTATAGCTGGCATTGTAATCACCTTCTTTCTATTACAAAAGTAATAAAATATACTGCAGCAAATCTGAAATTATGGAAACATGTAAATGGGAAAATCAAAATCCTCCAGAGTAACTATTATTATTTACAAAATATTGGTAAAAATAAAATCAAAATTGATATCACAGCACAGGCTACTTACACCTTGTTCACCTGTCACTGCATGGCCTTCTCACGTTAAATACTCATTTATGACCTCGTTAAATGTCTACATATTTGTAACTTTACTGAATAATTATGCCTATTGACTGCTTTACTAAGGGGCAATCTCTGTTCTGGGCATTGAGGATACAGCAAGAAATAAAGTAGATAAGATCCCTTTTCTCACAGATCTTACATTATAATTGGGGAGATAGCAAAAAGAAAAACACATACATAAGATAAACTTGGCTTATAAAAGTGCTATGCCCATAGTAAAACTGGCTAATGTGACTGTAAATAAAAGCTATGAAGGAGTATGTATTATTTTGCCTTCAATCTCTTGTAATTAAAAAAAAAAGTGCTTACACAAAATGCAATACACATCTAGTTATAGAAATATATGTGTAAATTTCTAATTATATCAGCCAAGTAAATTCCTAATTAATGGAATGACTGGTTCAAAGCATATGAATATTTTTTAAAACATGCATATTCCTAAATATCAACTAAAACATTTTTAGCATTTTAGACTTCCACCAACAGATTACAAGATTGTCACAAACATTACCTGCCAAAGTTATGTGCTTTCAAATATGTATGGTATAAATATCAACAACTCATTGAGTTTGGTATTTTTATTTCCATTTTGTCAATGACGAACATAAGGCCAAGAGGTTCAGCGACAATTCAAAGCAACATTGCTTCTATGGAAGCCCCGGAGTACAACAGTCTGGGTGCATATGCCCCTGGGTACTGTGTGTTAATATTTCTAGACAATATCAGATTAGTTTGGAAACTTCACTAAACAGAAAAGAGTGTTAGAAAAACACTTGTTTATGACTAGTATAGCAATAAAGAAATATTCTGTTTCTATATTACTAAAAGCTGAGCTTGAAC
>NW_011888798.1:3985346-3987590 GCF_000151845.1 Pteropus vampyrus | reverse complement strand
AAAAAAAATAGTAGACTTTCGGAGTCATTTATGTCAGGATCCATAACATAACATACAAAATAATGAAAGACACTAATAAATAAATACTCTATGTCAAGGAATTTTGTTTTTAGATTTTATTAAACTCAGGTGAAATTAAAACTTCAAAAATGCCCCAATGAGTTTGGTCAAAATACTTGAATATTGACAATTTGATAGAATTTACTATACGCTCACATACACACACATGTATTTATATAGAACTAGGAATTCCTAAATTCTTGACTCAAAAGGCAATATTAAGGGGATCTTTTTGTGATAAAAAAAAAGTTTTAGTGATGAAATTTTGTTGATGTTTAATATTCATAAGGATAGCTTGGTTGATTTAGAGACATATGCTACTATAAGTGTTAAATATGGTCACAAAGGTGATCTGAAAAGGAATTTATTCTATATTAATCCAATCTCTACTTAACCTCTTTTATAATACTTTTAAAGCAGGTCATTCCATTTTGGGGAAACTCTAGTTCCAATTCTGCAATGAAACTATCTTTCTTGAAATTATATACATAAAATACTGTCTTTAGCATTGTTATAGAAGCAAGCTAAAGGTGGCTTCTGTATCTTGGCTCCTTTGGTTATTTATTTCTTTACAGCAGGCTGACTCATTAGCTCAAAAGCCCATGAGTGTCAAATTCAATTTTTTTTTTTTTTTTTTTTTACAGAATCAATTGTTTTAAAATCCAAATAAGCAGAGTTTTAGATATTTAGAGTCTGCCTGCTTTTACTCTGTGAAATTACACCCAGCATCTGCTAGCCATAGATAAGATAAGCCAGACATTATAAAGTCTCTAAGCTGCTGCTGTCCTTTGGAGCTCTGTGACCCAGATCTTCTCCATTGTGTTGCTGAGTGCCAACACCTAGATACAAGCAGCCTCTCTTATTCTGATCCCTTTCCCTCTGGGAATCCCCTTGCTTCCCCGGCTCCGTCCCTGCCTCCACCCCCCCGCCGACCCCCACCACCAAGTGGATGGTAACCCTATGCATTAAGCCTTTAAACAGTCTCAAGATGTGAGGGACTTGCCTCTCTAACACACCTGTCAAAGCTCATACATGCTACTTCCATTGTCAAGGTCCTCTTTTCCTTGTTTAGCCTCAGCCTCTCTAGATACCCCCACAACAATGTACCATGCATATACATTCATTTAACAATTATAGGTATTCTAATGACTATTACTGTTTACCTTGATTTATCTTGTGAAATGTCTTTCCTTCTTATGTGATAGGCTTTCATATAGTTCAGAACACAACTATGTTATTTCCTCTAAATCATATTTTCACAACAAACACAATAATTATTTCAACTGTTCTATAGCGGAATCTCAAATAACATTGTTTCATTATAACATTTATGAGAAAAAAATAATTCTAGGCTGAGGCCACTGTCTGTGTGAAGTTTGCATGCTCTTTCCATGCCCATATGGGTTTTCTCTGGGGATTTCAGTTTCCTTCCACATTCCCAAGATGTGCACGTGAAGTGAATTAGTGTGTCTGAATTGTACCAGTCTGAGTGAGTTCTCCCTCTGATGAAAAGGCATCCTGTCAGGGTGGATTCTCACCTTGCTTACTGAGCTGCTGAGACAGGCTCTCCCCAACCTCGACCTTGAACTGGAATAAGTGGGTTGGAAAAAAATTATTCTACTTGTTTTTTATTAATCTTTCTTAAATGTTGCATAGCTCACACTTATTTCCATGTTTAACATTAGAAGTGTTCGGAGTCTTTATTGAGAAGTTTGGTGATGATTTTGTGACCAGAAATATGACATAAAAACTTAAGTTTTGTTTATATCAATTAGCCTCTGGAAAAGTTGATTTAATTATACCTGATATAACTTAAAGTCATAGTTTCCAAGAACCTATCTCCGATATTCAGTGAGGATTTGCTGAACATATGTCAGAGTTTTACATATTTTATCATTCGGATTTCCTTCTCTGCATAAATTTTCCTTTATCAGAAAAGTCCTTCTCAGAATGACGCCGAAGATTAATGTCATCCTCAGAGTTGCTTTCTTGATAGGGTGAAAGCTAGGGATTTTTATGGTTATAGTCGACCCTTGAACAACTATAAGGGTTAGGGGCTCCCATCACTGCACAGCCGAAAATCTAAGTGTAACTTAAGTCTGCCCTTCGCATCTGAAGAGTCCAAGTGGAGTATCGAAAATATTATTTTCGATTTATAGTTAATTTAATCTGCAGATGCGAAAC
>NW_011888798.1:3981614-3985296 GCF_000151845.1 Pteropus vampyrus | reverse complement strand
CCATGCCCATATGGGTTTTCTCTGGGGATTTCAGTTTCCTTCCACATTCCCAAGATGTGCACGTGAAGTGAATTAGTGTGTCTGAATTGTACCAGTCTGAGTGAGTTCTCCCTCTGATGAAAAGGCATCCTGTCAGGGTGGATTCTCACCTTGCTTACTGAGCTGCTGAGACAGGCTCTCCCCAACCTCGACCTTGAACTGGAATAAGTGGGTTGGAAAAAAATTATTCTACTTGTTTTTTATTAATCTTTCTTAAATGTTGCATAGCTCACACTTATTTCCATGTTTAACATTAGAAGTGTTCGGAGTCTTTATTGAGAAGTTTGGTGATGATTTTGTGACCAGAAATATGACATAAAAACTTAAGTTTTGTTTATATCAATTAGCCTCTGGAAAAGTTGATTTAATTATACCTGATATAACTTAAAGTCACAGTTTCCAAGAACCTATCTCCGATATTCAGTGAGGATTTGCTGAACATATGTCAGAGTTTTACATATTTTATCATTCGGATTTCCTTCTCTGCATAAATTTTCCTTTATCAGAAAAGTCCTTCTCAGAATGACGCCGAAGATTAATGTCATCCTCAGAGTTGCTTTCTTGATAGGGCGAAAGCTAGGGATTTTTATGGTTATAGTCGACCCTTGAACAACTATAAGGGTTAGGGGCCCCCATCACTGCACAGCCGAAAATCTAAGTGTAACTTAAGTCTGCCCTTCGCATCTGAAGAGTCCAAGTGGAGTATCGAAAATATTATTTTCGATTTATAGTTAATTTAATCTGCAGATGCGAAACTGGGATGCAAAACCTGAACATGAAACCCTAGGCATACATAGGGCCGACGGTGTATTGTTGAAAAAAAAGTCCACGTATAAGTGGACTCTTGCAGTTCAAACCTGTTGTTCAAGGGTCAGTTGTAATTGTACTAATCACTATGTATTGTGCCAATACTAAAGTAGGTACTAATACTATGAAATTAACTACACCTAGCAAATATACCATTTTGTACATTTAGTCAGTATTATCTGTTAGTGTTTAGGATATTCAGAGTTATGTTTTCCTATAAAGATCAACACCATCACAGTGAAAGGAGAGACTTCCAAATGAAATGGCAACTCTAACAGGCTGTGGATTAATCACTTAACAAAACATAGGCATGTGGTGGAGGATGATGGATCTAAGAAACTCCCATAAAAACTGGGAAAAACTTGGAGAAGTTTACTGAACCTAGTTGAATTTAGGGGAGACAGCAAGTTGTAGTTAAACACAGAAAATCCATGTGTATAGAAAAGGCATGGAATAACAAAACTGAATGTATATATTTTCTTCTCTCAACCTCAAAATATGTAGTAGATCCTTGCCTGTCCCATGATACCATGAGGCTGGGTCAGCACTGTCAGCTGACTAAAATTACAAGAACTCTGGACTACCTTGTGATAGAGAACAAATAACAGTTGGTTCAGCAACTGGCCCCTGGGGTTTCTTCCCACCTATATCAGCAGAAGCCAAACTTGTTAATTACAACCAGAGAAGACCCTACTTACAAAGAGAAAAGACAGAGGTTGAGGTAAAGGAAGTTTCCAGTAAGGATAAGGTTACCCTTTGAGAACATAGTGCTAACAGTAAGTGGTTATAAAGCCAGATGCATATTCCTGAGAGTCAATAATCTTTCACTCCTAAACTTATCAATAAGAGCACAAGCCCAGGCTTTTGCCCTTTGTCCCCAGATTCACATTAAATTCCCAGGAATATGAAGTCATAAAGTAATATTTGAGTACGGCAGTGCTTATAAATGAAAGATTAAAAACTAGAATACCTATAACATACAAATCTAAATTAGTGGATCAAAAGTAAAAGAATGACAAAAAATAATATATATCTTTAAAAAGATTAAGAAAGATATTGGCGACAAAAAGTTGTGGCAAGTAGTCACAAAAAAAAGCCGATTAGAAATGCTGAGTATAAAAAATTCAACAGATAAAAAATCAAATGTGTTAAATAGATTGACATACCATAGATATAGCCAAAGAATGATTGCAGAAATAAGTGTTTGATAATAAAATATTCAGAAAGAATAAAGATGTAGAAAACTGATGTCGTTATGTGAACAAAGTTGATACCTTTAAATGAAAAAAAAGTTGATACTTGCCTCCTAATATACACCTATTTATTACAAACAATAATTTGTATATTTCCTAAAATATAATTTATACAATATAGTATTCATATCTAACTTTATGATGAGAAAGGTAAAGGTAATTGAGGAATGGGTCTAAAAGAGAAAAATTAAAATTAGTAAGAGAAACCTTAAATTAAACAATGATAATAATATACCATGAACTGAAAAGATTAATTAACTCGAGCTTTTTATACAACAGTTCAAAATAGTATAAAAGTGATGAAATCCAACTGTTGGAGGCCATCACATATTATCTTCTTTCTCAATCCAAGCATCACTGTTGAAAACTAGGAAATTTCCTGAACCACAGATGGGGTGTGTTTTCAGCAAACTGTGAGTATCCTTTGCTTTTGCTTTATTGATATGCATACTCACAGTTAGTCGTTGTAAAGAAAAGTTTATATTTTCTAATAAAATGTGGACATTAGTTTTTCTGGAACATCATTCTTAAAATGATTCAGGACCTGGCACAAGATGAGACATAACACCTCTCTCTTCTTTTTTATATGCTAAGCATTTACATCTAGTTAAAGACCTATGTTAGCTCTACACAGGATTTTTCTCCTCAGCAATAGTTACAAATTAGTCAGCAACCCAACTGAAAGGATGATTGTGCCTATTAGTATTATATTAACCACTGTCTTCCTCTATCGCTTTCGGAAAAGTTTGCAGTCAGCATTTACTCTTCTCTCTATCATCACAATGACATAATTCATTTGCTAAGCAAATCTTTTTTTCTTCAATGTTCAGATAAAATTTAGCACACTTAGCATCTTAAATCCTAAAACACAAGCGCACTTAAAAATTTGTGTCTTTAGTAGAAAAGTGTGTGGCGCAGCATTGTTTAAAATAGGAAGAAATCAAGAAACAAGTAATGTGTCCATCAGTAGGTGAACAGTTAAGGAAAATCATGATTCTACCTAATTATTAGAAATAATTAATATTATATATTATGCATTAATTAATTTGAAGGGTTGTTCATGTCATTTTATTAATGAAAAAGGTAAGAAAAGGACATCATATAGAGTATGACTCCATTCTTTATTTTTTAAAAAAGTAAAGGAAAAGAAAACCTTATATTTACATATAAAACCAGAATAAAATATTCTTGGAAACTTTGAGATAGAGAATAAATTAGAATTATTTTTTATACACCTCTGCATTACTTGATATACTACAATGAACATGTGTTACCTAAAAAACAAAAATACATGCACAGTTTTATGGTATCTAAAAAACTATTAAATTATATAACAACTATTGGCACTAGTGAAAAAAGGAAAGTTTCTTTTGTCCTGACCTTTCTTGTGTATGCATCTAGTGTTGAGTTTTTTTTTCTTTTTTTTTCGGTTGTTTTGAAAGGCATGAGCAGAGTAAAGAAAGAAAAGGAAACTAAATAAATTTCAAACATTTAGGAATTGCTATGAGGGTATATTCTTTAAAAATATTCACTCTTTGTGGAATTTAATAACACCCATCACAAACCACAGAGCTTTTCTATCT
>NW_011888798.1:3979398-3981564 GCF_000151845.1 Pteropus vampyrus | reverse complement strand
AAAAAGTAAAGGAAAAGAAAACCTTATATTTACATATAAAACCAGAATAAAATATTCTTGGAAACTTTGAGATAGAGAATAAATTAGAATTATTTTTTATACACCTCTGCATTACTTGATATACTACAATGAACATGTGTTACCTAAAAAACAAAAATACATGCACAGTTTTATGGTATCTAAAAAACTATTAAATTATATAACAACTATTGGCACTAGTGAAAAAAGGAAAGTTTCTTTTGTCCTGACCTTTCTTGTGTATGCGTCTAGTGTTGAGTTTTTTTTTTTCTTTTTTTTTCGGTTGTTTTGAAAGGCATGAGCAGAGTAAAGAAAGAAAAGGAAACTAAATAAATTTCAAACATTTAGGAATTGCTATGAGGGTATATTCTTTAAAAATATTCACTCTTTGTGGAATTTAATAACACCCATCACAAACCACAGAGCTTTTCTATCTTACAAATCAATTTCATTTTATTATACTGGTGAATTAGGTTTGTGTGTATGTGTGTGTGTGTGTGTGAAAGAGAGAGAGAGAGAGAGACAGACAGACAGACAGACAGACAGACAGACAGAATGAGAGAGAGACTGAACTGGTTATTTCACTTTAACCATTGGTCTTCTAATAAAAGAGAAAAACATGTATTAGGAGTATAAAAAATAGTCAAGATAATAGCCTATAATACTTCTTACTTATCCTCTAACCTCTTCTTTTTACATTTTCCCATGCCTCAGTGACCACAAGCTGTCACCATTAAATTAGCCATGACAAACCTATCTACCATTCTTGTTCCTTCAGAAGTAGATTGCTGAGGATACAATAATAAAGAGTTCTAATGAGATTGTCACCCATTTCCCTGTAACCTCATGTAGAGACTTCGAAATCCAAATCAGGCATCACTGCTCCTGCTAGATTTAAGACATAGGTCAGTTGATTCTGATGAGCCATTTAAAATTGTTTCCCTTCTTTAAAAATGGTGATCATAATGGAGATTTGAAAAGATACAATAAAAGTTGAAATGAATTCCCTCTATGAATATTTGTGTGTTTATATAAATGGAATAAAATTCTACGTTTGTATGTTGGAGTTATACACACACACACACACACACACACACACACACATATTGGTGTATATGCATATGGAGTTTGGCATTTTTAGAGTCCACATACAAGTGAGATCATACAGTATTTATCTCTCTATCTGACTTAGTTCACTTAGCATAATGCCCTCAAGGTCCATTTACATCTCAAATAACAGGATTTTCTTCTTCTTTTTTTTTTATGGTTGAATAATATTCTATCCATCTACCAACAGAAACTTAGGTTGTTTCCATGTCTTGGCTATTGTGAATAATACTTCATTGAACATGGGAGTGAAAGCAGATATTTCTTCAAGATAGTGATTTCAATTCCTTTGGATATATAGCTAGAGATGAGATTGATTGATTATATGATAGTTCTATTTTTAATTTTTTGAGGAAGCTCATACTGTTTTTCATAGTGGTCATGCCAATCTATATTCAACAATGTGCACTGGTTTCCTTTTCTCCACATCCTCGCTAATATTTATCTCTTCTCTTATTGAAAATAGCCATTCTAATAGATGTGAGGGGATATCTCATTGTGGTTCTGATTTCATTTCTCTAATGGTGAGTGATGTTGAACATAATTTCAGGTACCTTTTGGCCATCTGTATGTCTTGTTTAAAAAAGTGTTTATTTGGTTCCTCTGCCTATTTTTTAATTAGCTTATTTGTGGGGTCTGTTTGTTTGTTTTTACTATTGGGTTATATAAGTTTTTTATAGAGTTTGCATATTAGCTCCTTATCTGATATATGGTTTGCAATATTTTCTCCCACTCCATAAACTGCCGCTTCATTCAGCTAATTGTTTCTTTTGCTATAAAGAAGCATTATTATTATTATTTATATTTTTTATGTATCCCCACTTATTTATTTTTGCTTTTGTTGCTTGAGCTTTTGGTCTCATATCCAAAAATTCACTGCCAAGATCAATGTCAAGGACCTTTTACCCTATGTTTTCTTGTAGGAGTTTTACCATTTCAGGTCCTACATTTAAATCTTTATTTCATTTTGAGTTAATTTTTATTATTGGTGTATGATAGGAGTCCAATTTCATTGTATTGCATGTGAATATCCAGTTGTCT
>NW_011888798.1:3956293-3979348 GCF_000151845.1 Pteropus vampyrus | reverse complement strand
GGGAGTGAAAGCAGATATTTCTTCAAGATAGTGATTTCAATTCCTTTGGATATATAGCTAGAGATGAGATTGATTGATTATATGATAGTTCTATTTTTAATTTTTTGAGGAAGCTCATACTGTTTTTCATAGTGGTCATGCCAATCTATATTCAACAATGTGCACTGGTTTCCTTTTCTCCACATCCTCGCTAATATTTATCTCTTCTCTTATTGAAAATAGCCATTCTAATAGATGTGAGGGGATATCTCATTGTGGTTCTGATTTCATTTCTCTAATGGTGAGTGATGTTGAACATAATTTCAGGTACCTTTTGGCCATCTGTATGTCTTGTTTAAAAAAGTGTTTATTTGGTTCCTCTGCCTATTTTTTAATTAGCTTATTTGTGGGGTCTGTTTGTTTGTTTTTACTATTGGGTTATATAAGTTTTTTATAGAGTTTGCATATTAGCTCCTTATCTGATATATGGTTTGCAATATTTTCTCCCACTCCATAAACTGCCGCTTCATTCAGCTAATTGTTTCTTTTGCTATAAAGAAGCATTATTATTATTATTTATATTTTTTATGTATCCCCACTTATTTATTTTTGCTTTTGTTGCTTGAGCTTTTGGTCTCATATCCAAAAATTCACTGCCAAGATCAATGTCAAGGACCTTTTACCCTATGTTTTCTTGTAGGAGTTTTACCATTTCAGGTCCTACATTTAAATCTTTATTTCATTTTGAGTTAATTTTTATTATTGGTGTATGATAGGAGTCCAATTTCATTGTATTGCATGTGAATATCCAGTTGTCTAAACCCCATTTATTGAAAAGATTCTTTTCCCGATGGTGTATTCTTGGTTCCCGTGTGAAATGAGTTGATCGTATATATGTGGCTTTCTTTTTGGACTCACACATATATTTCATTGGTCTAACTGTCTGTTTTTATGCTAATAGCATGCTGTTTATTGCTATAGCTTTGTAGTATAGTTTGAAATCAGGAAGTGTAAAGCCACCAGCTTTGTCTTCTTTTATCAGGATTGCTTTGGCTATTCAGGATCCATGAGGATCCATACAAATTTTAAAATCATTTTTTTCTTCTGTTTCTGTGAAATATGACATTGGAATTTTCTTAGCGACTGCACTGAATCTATACACAATTTGGTAGTATGAAAATTTTAACACTATTAATTATTTCAATTCAACAACATGAGTTATCTTTCCATTCATTTGTGTCTTCTTCAATTTCTTATATAATTGCCCAATAGTTTTCACTGCACAGATCTTTCACCTCCTTGGTCAAATCTACTCCTAAGTATTTTATAGTTTTCAAGGCTACTATAAATCAATTTTTTTTCTTATTTCTTTCAGATATTTCATTATTAATGTATAGATATGCAACTATTTTTTATGTTGATTCTGTATCCTTCAACTTTACTAAATTTCTTTATTAGTTCTGATTTTTGGTGGAGTCTTTGAAATTTTCTTTATGTAAGATCATGTCGTCTGTAAAGAGAGACATTTTTACTTTTCCTTTCCAATCTGGATGGCTTTTAATTCTTTTCTTGCTTAATTGCTCTTTAAGGACTTCTAGTTCTATGTTGAATAGAGTGGTGAGAGTGGACAATCTTGTCTCATCCCTGATTTTGGAGAAAAAGCTTTCAGTTTTTCACTGTAAATATAATGTTAGCTGTAGGTTTTGTCATATATAGACTTTATTATATAAAGTGTATTTCTTCTACACCAATTTATTGAGAGCTCTTACTATAAAAGAATGCTGAATTTGTTGAATTTGGTCAAATGCTTTTTCTGCAACTATTTGTTTAGAGGATTAATGATTTTTATACTTAATTCTATTATGTGGTGCATCACATTTATTGATTTGCATATATTGAGCCATCCTTGCATCCCTCTCAATTATTCTTTATAATCCATTTAATGTGATATTTATTTTAGTTTACTAGAATTTTGTTGAGAATTTTTGCATCTGTAATCATTAGCCTATAATTTTAGCCTGAAATTGGCCTGTAGTTTTCTATTCTTGTAATGTTCTTATTTGGCCTTGATTTCAGGCCAATGAGTGAACTTATAAAATGAGTTTTGTAGTTTTTCTTTCTCTTCATTTTTTGGAAGAGTTTGAGAGAGAGCAATGTTAATTCTTTAAATATTTAGTGTAATTTATCAGTAAAACCATTTGGTCCTAGGCATTTCTGCATTGGGGGAGGGGGGTTAATTGTTGCTTTAATCTCTTTAGTCATTATTAGTCTGTTCTTATTTTCCATTTCTTAGTGATTATGTTTTGACAGATTTTATGTTTCTAGGAACTTATGCATTTCTTCTAGGTTGTCCAATTTGTTGGTTCATAGTAGCCTCTTATGATCCTTTGTATTTCTGTGATGTTAGTTTTAATGCCTTCTTTTTTTATTTATAATTTTATTTATTTGAATCCTCTCTTTATCTTGATTAGTCTAGCCAAGAGTTTGTCAATTTCGTTTATCTTTTTTAAAAAATAACTCTTACTTTCATTGATTTTTATATATTGTCTTTCTAGTCTCTTTCATTTATTTCAATTCTAATCTTTATTATTTCTTTCTTTCTGCTAACTTTGGGTTTAGTTCTTTTTCTAATTCCTTGAGGTATAAAGTTAGGTTGTTCATATGAGCTCTTCCATTTTTTTTTTTTTTAATGTAGACATTCATTACTATAAAGTTCCTTCTTAAAACTGCTTTTGCTGCATTCTATAAGTTTTATTGTTTTTTTTAAATATTCATTTATTTTAATTAGTTTCAAGTATACAGTACATTGGTTGGACATTTATGTAGTTTATAAAATGATCCCCCTCATTGCTCCTTCTCTCCTCTGGTTTTCCACCTAGCCAATATATTAATGCTAACTGCATTCCCTATGCTGTGCTCCCCATCCACATGACCAACTATCAACTCCTAATTTGTACTTCTTTAATCTTCACCCTATTCTCCCAGCCCCCTAACACTCTTCTCATCTGGCCATCACCAAATTGTTTACTATATTTATGAGTCTGTTTTTGATTAGTTTGCTTTTTTTGTTCCTTAGATTCTGCATATAAGTGAAATCATGTGGTAATTATCTTTCTCTGTTTTTACTTTCAAATGACTAATATCTGAATACCATTTGACAGTTTATAAAATGCTTTTAATTTTAGCTCATTTTGTTAGGATATGAAAGCACCCAGTTACTTGATTATTTTATGTGAATTTTGATTATGAAATAAATCACAGGAATCTTATATAAACATTTCACAGAAGAGAAGCTTGATAGAGAAATAGAGAGGCCTGGAATTTTTGTTTTTATCTCCTTCTCTTCCAATCTTTGCACTAATCTCTAATTAATTAATTAGCTTGTGTTTAGAAATAAGTCCTCTAAGAGAATTAGGCAAAATTTCCCCCTGGAAAATAAAGCCTCGTTCAAGGGTTCAAATTCTACTTAATATCACTTTGTTTCTGTGAGAACCTTATACTGGTCTTAGTATTAAACTAGAGACACACTGCAAAATATCATTCATTTTTTAATTGTGCTTCCTCACACTATCACATTCTTTATCAAAACCCTCTTTACTGTGCAGCATTTGGGTCAAACATTGCTCTAATTATAGTCTCTGTTTTGAGTTCTCTCTCTCTCTTTTTTTTTGAGCCCACTTTTTCCGAACTTCAATAATAGTCTTGTTAATGTCAGTAGTTAGGCCATTTAATCACATATAACTTTATGGAATGGAAATAATGATAGAAGTTAGACTCAGAGTACAAGTTCCAAACATTGTTAGTGGCAATGAAAATAGAAAATAGAGGATGAGAATGAGAAATAATGAGAATATAGACTTATCAGAACTTGGAGGCAACTTCATTGTGCAGAGAAGAGAAAGGCTGAATTGAGGTTGTTTGTCACCAGCAATCGGTTAATGGTATCATCTAAGAAGACTGAGATGAATGAGTAAAAGTGGTTTTACATGTGGCATAATTTCTATAACCTTTTAGATTACAGAAAAGGTTATAATCTAAACTTTTTATACGTGTATACATGTGTATATATATATATATATATTTATTTTGTATTCTTAGAGCCTTAAAGGGCTTTGTACACATCACAAATATTTCAGAAATTCTGGTTGCATTAATGTGCAAATGCCAAAAAATGAACAGAGAGATTGGTCATTAATAATTTGTTAATCCTACAACTGGAACTGTATGGGTTGATATTTTCTAATGTATAAATTTATAACAGTAATGTAAATTTCCATTTATCTTTTAAATATTTGTTATCAGTCCTTTCCTTTTCTAATGACATGATTTTACTATTAATGTTGATGTTATCGAGATTTATGAATTGAGAACATCTGTGAGAATTCACCTATGTTGACAGAGTCCTGTGATCATTCTTTTACCCAATTCATAAGAGCCCAACCAAATATTCAAACTTCAACATTTAGTGAATAGTTGCATAAAACACTGTTTCAGGAAGCTATGTTCTTTTAATAGCAAAATTACCTCCCTTAAAGGCTGCACAATCATTTCCAGATTTAATATGCCTTTACATTTTCTAATTCTGGTGAGATGGTCTTTCTTAACATGTTGCAGTGAAAGGAACTGCATTTAAATTGCACGTTTTATGCATAGATACAATTTTTTACTATTTCACACTTATCTTAAATCCTTGAAAAAAATTGAGAACTTTTATGCTTAAAATATAAGTGTTTTATTTTAAAAAGCGGCTTTCTAATAGAATTTAAGTTATATGTATAGAATATTATCTATAAAAATAGACCTTTAAGAATCTGAAGGTTGTGATTTAAAAAAAAAAAAAAAAAAACCAAACAATCTTTAAGGAATGTTATCTTTTGCACCACTTGATTAATTTACATTTGAAGTTTTCTTTCCATTTCATATATCCTAGCATTGCAAATATAAGTTTACCTTATTATAGAATTGCCACTGTATCTTAGAAGTATGCTTTGCATTTTTAAACTTATCCTTTTACATAACATCTCTCACCAAGTATAAATTATTTATCCTAATTTATTTATTAAAATAAATATCCTCAGCTCTTAAAATATCATCTAATTCAGTCAGTATGCAACAAATGCCTTATCCGAAAATCACTGTCATAAAAAGAGAAAATAATAAGTCCAGTTCAATTCCTAAACTTATAAATTATAGGAAAAAATAAATGAAGAAATTTGGAACTTGGGAATTTGGAGTGTTAAAATATATATAGCGTTCTCTTAAATTTCTTTCAGGATTTATAACATGGTATTTATTAAAGAACATAAAACCACCTAAAAAATTCTAAGTTTGTTAACATCCAAAATAATGTTATAAGAATTCTTTGATTCTCTCTTAAATAGAAAAAAAGAAAATCAATACAAAGAAAAAATCTATAGAAGAGTCCAGGAATCAAACCCAATAGTCTGAGTTCAGAATGAAGACTCAAGGTCTCTGAGATTAGACTTCATTGACATATAAAGGGGATATTGTTAGTGAAAAACTCAGGTACATAAAAAAAAAAAACTCAGGTACATAAAAAAAATGTTGCTCACATATGTACAGTATAAATTGGTGTGAAGTATATATTGAAATAAATACATTGGACAGAGAACACAACACTCATCACCTGAGCCCTGCTTACCTGCCCTAAGCCATAAGACCCACAACAAACTCCTCTTCCTTATCTATGTGCACATTTTACCCTAAGTTCTCATGATTTTGCGGATTCTGCCCCCTTGCTTTGGCCATCTGACAATAACATACATAAATGTTTACTGTTTTGTTAAAATAACACATTCTACTTAATTTTTGCTTTACAGCAGTCTAAATTACCTTTCTAATAACAATTAAAATTGTATATTACTCATTACAAGTATTTTCCATTACTCATCTTTCTTCTCCTCTAGACTGATCTTTGCCTTTTCAGTGCCCGGTATCCATTCCTGTCTTTAACATGATGGTATGTAAAAAGTGTTTATAAACATTAGTTTGAATATAATAAATCCTCACTTAGAGAATTAAGAAATTAAAAGTCTTTAAAATTATAGCTGTGGAAGCACTGATGGTCATTCATTAGAGTCATGAAATGAACTCTAGTTATACAGATTTAGCCATGAAGTTCAGTGCTCTTATGTGCCTCAGTTTCTTCAGTTATAAAGTATGACTAATAAAAATTCTACCTGCACCTTGTCTGATTTTGAGAACTGAAGGAGATAATACCTGTAAAGAATGTAAAGCACACTATCTGGCACTTCCCTAGCAAAACTAAACACCTTTATTTTCCCCACCAAAGAGCATTATTTCTCTTTGCTTATTTCTGTTATTTTACTTTTATTGTTTAGCTAATCATGAGTTCTACAAATTTTAGAAGTTAAGAAACTGGGGATATGTAAGAACAATGAAGATAGAAGGTAAATACAACAACAGCTCTGAAAAATAATCCAAGAAAGACAATGACTCACTGTCTCTATTTCTATTCATCCCTATTGCATTTCTCATACAATCATTTTTTAATGTCAAGAAGCGGGAAAGATCTCTATGGCAAAATAAGTAAAGCTTCATGATGTCATATTGCTAATATAAATTTCTAAGAGAATTGTTGCTCTTTGTTACTATATGTAAAAATATACATATATGTAAATATGTGTACATATGGACATATATACCTATATAAATTTTGGGTTTTTCTACCAAAGCAAAAATTCTAGTTGCCCTTTATTGTAATTTAGACCCCAATTTACAGTGATTGAAGAGCATAAATTTTACAAGGAGTAATTATATAACATCCTTTTTTAAAATTACATATTTAATAATCTTTATTCATAGGTTAAGATCTTCCTTAATGATAAATAAATTTAAATAAATACATAAAAATATGTGTGTGTGTGTGTGTGTGTATGTACATTTATATAAATTTAAAACTCCAGAACTAACCTTTGGTTAGTCATTTGCTCAAGCTAAGCAAAACACAGCTTAGGCATTTTGGTGTTTAAACAGCCATTTATTTCTCTTAACTTAATTTCTAGCACTGGCAACATAACCAACTTAGGCAAAGGAGTGTTTTATCTGCAAAGTGTCAAATTAAGGGAAGTAAATTTGGACATGGCTCTCGAATATCTTTCAGTTTGCAAAATAGTTTGTGATTAGTGATTAATAGGGAAAAATGTTATGTGAGAATTCTATGACAATTTGTGTTGAGACTTCTTTTAATGGTAAGATGTGGAATCACAGGCTTTACTGCAGAGCCCTAGGTAATGGGTGGAGGGGAAGAGGGTAATAGATAAATGACTGAAATGAGATTGATTTCCTCTTGTTTCTTTAAAGTACAAAGATATAGTTATATTAATTGGTTGGTGTCTAGTTTATAGCTTTTAAAATTGAGGATAATTCATCTTGATTCTGTAATTACCAGTTATACAAACAGCATACAACAAGTCTGACAAGCACGCTTTTTCAACATGGACTAGATATTACAATGGCAAAGGTGTTACTCAGATTAATAAATCAAGGTTATGCTATTTGATAAATTATTTCCTTTTTAAGAGATATTAACTAAATTTGTGTACTAATTTGAAGTGTCTATATTGTGTTACTAAATATTAAATATATCACTAAAGTTGTCTGATCAATAAAAAATATTTTCCAAAACATTCTAAAGGAATCGATGAATATTTTCTTTCAGATAAGGGCTGACTTGCTTCTTGAAATAGAAGATTGTGCTCTTGTTTATAACATTATAAAATTATAAAATAAGAGGTTTATAGATCACATGAAAATCATGCTACTGCCTTAATGATAATGTTGAGTTAAAGAGAATCTATCTGATTTTCATAAAACACTGACTAAGCTACAGGAAAGGAATTCATAAACCCATTTGTGCCCTATTCACAGATCAAAGATGATTGTTACAGTCTTGTATCTGATTCTCATGGTCGAGACAAGACAATGTCCTGGAAATGACCCCAGTTGAAACCAGCAGGTGACTATTATCTTTCTTCCCTTTTATACTGTAGCCTGGGGTCAGGAAGATCTAAGCTGCTCAATATTTCTATTACATTAATGGCACAATTATCACATAGGGATCAACTTCATGCTGCTAATATAGACATGCTTCTGAAAGCAATTTCTGACTCTGCTGGACAAGGCAATCTATTAGGTCATTTCTACCCTCTGCAAGAGTTGATTTGATAAACCACATTGGAATTCTACTTTGAAGCAAGATTCATATACTAACCTTTATTTTATAGAAAATTTGAAAATTATGTCAGTAGCAGTAAGATCTGCATTGGAATTAACTAAATAAACTAAATATTTTCTGGGCATTGAGTTACATCATCAATAACCTTGTACAATGCAGAGAATCTTCTAAATCCAAATAGCAATGGTCCTAACAACATGAACTATTTTTTTACAAGAACTATTTTTTTTTCCTAAAAATTTCTGGCTATGATGTAATAAAATGAATGTGTATACATGATGTAAAATCAGGTTCAAAATAATAATCACATTTCTTTTAATAACATTCCATTCACAGAACAGATTAGTTTGTTTTTGATTATTAGTATATTATTTACTAATTTGGGATGATGACTTCTGCCTCTTTAACTAATTCATAAACTCCTTAGAAGCTGGGGTTTTACATAGTACCTTAAGTATTATGCAGTGTATGCTGATTCAACAAATAGCTATTCGTTGATTCCTAAGAACTTTAAGATCACAATGAATTTAGAAGGAATATTATGACTCATGTCTATAACCTATCTGAATCATAAATCAGTTGGATAGCAAAATTATTGCAAACAGTTATATACCACATTGAACCATGAATAAATATCCTGAATTTTGAAAATAAAAATCCATTGAAGCAATAATCCTAGGATCATTTTCTCTCCTAGTCTAAATTTAACAAGATAAAAGTTTTGAATTTAAAGGTAAACCATATTTTCACAAAATTTTGTCTCCACACATTTCTCTCCATCTTTCAAATGTTGTTGGTTCTTTAGAACAAAATCTATCCAGATTTGGTTCATCAGTTAATAATTTTCTTATTGTGTTAGACATTCATCAATTTTGCTACTCATGAGTGGTATTGTCCAGTAGAGGAATACTAATCAGTGACATGTTTCCTCTGATTCCTTTTTAACCTGCTTTTCCAAATTTTCAGTTAATTTTCTGAACTTTTCTTCCAATGAATTCCTTTTTTGCTTTGGCTAACTGAAGTAGTTTTCAGTCGTTGCAACCAAGAACTCTGACTAATACATATGGCGGTCTGCTAATGCTGTTGACGAGGCTTTTCTACACAACCTGAAAGGAGTAATGGGAAAATCATAAATCCTTCTTGAGTTGTGCTCACTACTGATATTTGTGAGATCTACTTTTCCTCATCTTTCTTTGCAAGATATAGCCTCGATAATAGCCATCTTGTCTTTAGCACTACTAGTCAAATTGAAACTCCAGCTTGGCTTTATAAAAAAGACACTGCTATGTTCTGAAGTGTTGATTTACTATAATGCTTTTTTTTTCAGGTAATTTTCTCTCCCCTTCCTGTTCACAGCTGACTAAGTTCAGCTCTCTACAGAGGAACCATGCTATCATCCATTCTACCCAAAAGGAGTAGTGGGGCAAATATGCATTACAGAAAAATGTGACTTCCAGTGCAGGAGACCAGATACGCTCTATGGCTTACCAATAGATTATACTATCTTCATCATATAATTCAGGAAAAGAATATCATTCAAATCATTTTTAGACTGTACCATTTTCAAGGACTTTCATGTAAACTTAGACTTAATAAGATCCCTTTCTCCACATTTAGAAATGAGGTTTTTATACAGAAGTTTATTTTTGAGTCATGGAATTTTTGTATTGTAAGGTGTGTGTATAGAGGGTGTATGCATGTATTTTTAAATAATATTATGGTCTTGAAACATATAAGAAACACAACCTTTAGAACATAATTGGAGCTTGAAGGAAGTCATGATAATCAATGAAAATTTTTGAAGCAACCAATGTTATTTGCTGAACATGTATATTTTACAGTTTTTAATGCTTATATTATTCTTTAATAGATAAATTTGAAAATAATTGTGGACCTAATGTACAACATTCATGCTGCATATGCAAAAGCAGTCTTTCTGAATCAAACACATTTGTATCTGATGGTATAATTATATCACCCAGAGCTCATATCTGTTTCTGGATATGGCTTTGCAACAATTTCTCAGAACTTGGCATATTGGACACATGAGATTTTCATGAAACCTTTCAGTCTCATATGGCTGAATTTATGTCTTGAAATGAAAATGAATGTAAGTTATAAAGATTGAAGAAGAAGAGGCAGGGGGGCACTGTGATAAGTAAGTCTACTACTTTGGGCATTAGAGATTCTTGATCCAGAACCAAAAGATATATTGAGATGACTGTCGCTCAACTTTATTATGGACCTGTATTAGCTTAAATTGATGTAGTCCTGAAATCTTTCTGACCCCTTATTGTTAACCTAACAAAGGTATCGTCATAGGGAAGCATATTCAAGAAACTGTCAAGAAATAGAAATTTACCTTAGAGGGCTTGTAGTTTGGCCCCTTTCCACATTAATCCTAACCTAGATGTCTGCAAAGCCACATGTCGAGTATTCTCCAAAACTACCCAGCATTTGAAGTAGTTAGTATTTAGAAAGTATTCAGAAAGAGGCTTGGAGGTAAAATCTAATTCTTTACCAATCAATACTTACTCACATATGAACAAATAGTGTCAAGTTTAAGACTAATGTCAAAAACTATACACACCTCCACTTTGGCACACTATCACTCCTTCTGAGAAAATAATAACTGCAATAACACACATACACACAACACATGCACACAAAATCTCACCAGTGCATTTCATGGGTAACCGTACTTTTCAAGGTTCATATCATTAAATTTCATTTTATGTCACAGTGGAGAAATAAGTCACATGCATAGTATACATGTAAAGCAATTTTTAGAACTATTTGCACAATATTTTTAAAGATGGAATCGCAATATTCCAGGTATACATTTTCTTAATCATTCTTACATATATGGCCTACATGTTTGCTGTTTAATGTTTGCTGTTTGCTTCAATTGTCACAAACTGTTGTATTTTTAGAGAGTTTTAATTTTAAGTTTTTGTTCTCTTTCTTACGATGGAAGCAAAACATAAAATAAAAATTCCTAAATCTCAACTATGTTCTGGCTTCTTTAAATCGTTCTTCCTTAGAACATAAAGTAGGCACTTACAATGTAGTACAAAGATGTGGAAACGGTGTCCGTTTCCTTCATTACACAAATACTGATTTTGCATGAAATGATTACAGGGTTAGGATTTGGATTTCAGAGGTGAAGCTCTACCTTCTAGAAGCTCATAGAATCAAGCCAGGGTGACCCAGAGATGAAATAAATAACTTACTACAGCAAAACAGCTCAGAGAGGGATGACTTTGAATATATTGTGAGGATCCAAAACCCACAGAAATAGTGGACTATGGAAAGTGACAGGTTAATTGTTTCATCTACCCACTGCCTAAAGAGCTTTCCAAAGTGTCCTTGTCATTTCCAGGAACACACGGCACATTCTGGCATATTTGAACCACCATATCTTAGATTTAAAAATCTCTAGGAATGTAAAACACTGAAACTCTGGCCTATGCTAATGTCTTGAGACTTTTAAATATTAATCTAAGTAATGGTTACAACCAGTTTCTTCATAAAAGATATTAATGATTTTAAGTACTTGAGCTGTATCATTATAATGATCATATTCCCTTTAGTTTAATTTTAACATTTTTAAAAACAAAACTTGACATTTTAAGTCAGCAAGGGAGACTCATTGCAGTGCAGAATACATTTATCTGCCCTAAATGCCATAATTATTGGACATGACTCTGCCAAGTAAGATACTCCTTGGGGACTTTGGAGGTACATCACCTTCCAAGACATACAGGAACTATTTAGTGAACTGCTTGACTGATTTATACAGTAGAATCCTCAGTAATGATAGTCCAAATATCAGTCATTTGAGAATATTAACCACTCTTCAAAATGCACACCAATCAGCATGGTGGGGCAGCAGAAAGAATGCATGGCTAATTTGGTCTGTGATGAACTCACTCTGTTGGTTTGGGATTTAGACCAATTTGGCTACATTTTAGAAAAAGGTATTCCTTTCTTCTCATGTGATAAATTTAAGCTCTTGGCATTTTAAAGCAGAAGAATTCGATATTCCTTTTAAAGCCAAACCCTCATTTTACAGATAAGGAAACTGATTTACCAAATGTTATCACACTCATTTAAGATAAAATCTCTATTCATTTTCCTCTATATTTTGATATTTTCACCAAATGGATTTTCAAGCTACTGCTCATTAAATGGAACTGCCTGCTATTAAAAAGGAAAACCATTATTTTCAGCTTTCTAGAGGCCACAAGCTCTTCCACACCTATAAAATGTTAAATATGCTGTTTTTTTTTTCTTCCCTAGAGTTTACAAGCAAATAAACACACCTGAACACAAATGTGTTATTGTATTATGATGGAATAATACATACAAAATGTATTTTTTTTCCAGAAGTCTAGAGAACTCCGATAATTGCCATGGCTAATTTAAAGTATATATTTGTTAGTATTATTTGTTAGTATCAAATACAAAAGATCATTACAGATTCTGTAGAATAATATTAAGATAAGTGAGAAGATATATATCTTAGAATATATAAGTCTACAAACTAGTAGTGTGCCAGTGGAGAGGGGTGGAAGAATTAGACAATAGCATGAATAATCAGATTACAGAGAGCTAGAAAAAAATACAAATTGCTGCTATATTTCAAAAAGGGGTGGTGGAGAAATCAATCCAAATGGAAGGAGGTAGGAAAGAGACAATTTTTGGTGTTTAAGATTACTCTTAAAGAGTTGGTAATGAAGGAAGAACCCTGTCAAGATAAATATGATCAATTCCATTTGGTCCTCCTAAAGGACAGTTAAATAAGCAATTACATAAAAATTTCTCTTTTGATTCTTACACTTACTTCAAAATTTCAATGACTATAAACATTTCTATATTGATTTTTTATAAAAAGAAAAGTTTATCTTTCTTAATCATTTCATTCATTAAGTATACACCATGGACCTATTGTTTAGGTGGATTCTTTTATTAAAAAGTTGGAATTTGAATTTGGTTTTAAGGATTAATAAATATGTATGTTTATAGAAAAAAGCCATCCTATGCAAAACAAACAAACAAAAATCCCAAGAGCAACAACAACAACAAAAATCCTGATTTCAAAATGAATAGTATTTTGAAAAAGATCTTTGAAAAGATTATTAGGGCAATAGCACGTGGTACATCGTGATGGACGGTGAGGTAAACAAAGTAAAACCAAAAGAATAAAAAATTTGGAGATATAAGTTGTATCATTTTTTAATCTAGATCATTTTCTCTTTTATTTGTTTTTCTGTAAGCAATGGATATATAACAGGTATTTGATAAGAAAGTAATGGTATCAGCTTTGTCTTTGGGACAATAACTGTCAGTAAACAGGAAGTAGGTGGACTGGAGTGGGAACAGTCTAGTTAGCAATAGAAAGAATAATTACATTCATATAATTTCATTGGATCTAAAAAGATAGCCTCCATTTTTATTTTAAGTGTTTTTTTAATTTGAAAACTAAGTTGTAAGTATTTTTGCAATACTTTAATGAATTTATCAGATCATCAACTCTCTAAATAAAACTGTCTTTTAAAAAAAGCCATAGCTGGTTTTTAAACATTAAAGGCATTAAATAAAGTATTTTAGTCTGGAAAAATAGAACATTTTAAGAAATGATGAAGTATACTGTTCATTACTTTGCAACTGTAAAGCACTATAATACAAGCAAAGAATATCCTCTTATTAACATAAGAAGCAAAGTGATGACTTAGGGCTTCTGATCTTTTGAGTCTTTCTCCTTAATCCATGGAAGCCCTCAATTTTAGATTTTCTGTCAGAACTATAAAATATATTCTGACTTATACATAAAAGATTTCTTAGCAAAGCCATGTAATACTAGCATAAGTGTATTTCACAAGAAAAGAAATTTTAAATTTTATTCTAAGTATTGTTTGTTACAAAGTTACTATAAAACTCAAAAGTGATATAAATTCAGATAAATCTTAATAAAATTTTCAATTCATGACCATTTGGAATATTTATATGGCTCAAAAGCCTCAGTTATAAATTTTCAGCTACCTTGAATCAGTTTCTTAAAGGAAACTCCACTTAAAAAAAATATATACCAATCTCACTAAAACTACAAATATATGAATTAATATCCATCATGTGACAAATCTACATAAATTAAAATATAATTATCACAAAAATTATAAGTTGTTTTACATTTCTTAATTATCATGGCCATAAATTATTAATGTAAATTCTTTTGTTTTGACTTGTATGACTAGCAAACTTGACCTTTCCTTTCTTGCTGATTTCTGTAATTGTTAATTTATTATTAATGTTTTCACTCTCCCATTGCAAGTAGAATTATAAAATTACTCTGAATATAAAATAAAAATTTTACCAGAAAATTTAATAAGAATATATTTTATCAGTATATCTTTTCAAAATCAAAATAATCAGCAGCCCCCATCAGATATATTATTTATAATATTTTTAGGAGATTCCCAGGTAATTATTTCATTATCTTATTAATTAGAAACAAATACCTATATCTAAGGTTTAAAAAAATTAAAAAGAAGTGTGATTTTGAAATAAATTTAAAATACCTAAATTTAATGATCTAAATTATTAAGTATAATTTTTTTTAGAAAATATTTTTTTTTTCTAATTTGGTACAATAAGTTTAGCATTGCAGCTTTAAAAGAAATCGAAGAGCCATTTACCTTAAAAAATCACCGTAGTGTAAATATTAAAATTTAGAGCTGGTATGACAGTAGGGAACGCTCTGAGGTTAAAAACTAAAGAAATGCAGAGTATTAGAGAATTAAAAGGAACACTACATCATGTATACATATTGTGAATATTTGCTAAATGTGGTGAAGCTGACTTTTGTATTAAAGGTCTTCTGGGAATAGGGGTCAAGAGATAAAATCAATGGCATATATAAGGAGGCCCTTTTATTCCCCTGATATAATGACAAAGGGCTACATCATGAGTGTAAAGCATGAACTAAAAATAAATCCCAACTGTAAGGACACTGAGAAGAAAATTGCTGGTTAAAATTCGTAACCATTTTCCTGTCCTGACATGAGTTTTCAGCCTATATATACGAATGGTGTCATAAAAAAATAAAATTTAAAAATTAAAATTAAAATAAACAACAAACCAAAAACTCAAGTTAAGAATTTGAAATATTTCTAAGTTGCAATTGTCATTGTAGAAGATTCTAAAAATCATCTCTGGACTAACCTCTTTAGCCCAGACCTCAAAGAATTCCCATAGATAAATTTATGAGTAAGATGATCTTGTATACAAAAAAAAAAAAAAGAAAAGCACCATGTACTAAACTCACAATAAAACAACCACTAGCTGGCAGAAACAAGAAATAGGAGAATCAAAGCTATAAAGTTAGACTTTAAGAGTGAAATTACTTGGTACAAAATAAAAAAAAAATATTTTATATGCTAAAACAAACAAATGGAATAAAAATGAGTAAAAAGCAAATGACTGTAAAATAAGCAAGCATATTTGAAAATATATAGAGAGAGATTATTTTTAGAAGTAAAAAATTATACTATTAACATGTAAAACCTAATGGCAGATTACTGTATAAGAAAACTAGTAAACTAAAAATTAAGTCTATAGAAATTATATCAAATATAGCTAATGAAGAGAAAAAGACAGGATATTAAGAGTAATGAAAGCTATAGTGATGATGGAAAAGCTAACTGAATTACCAGAAGAAACAGAGAATGTGTCAGGGCATTATTAGAAAAAATAATGTCTAAAAAAATGCCCATAACTGATAAAATGCATGAATCCACAGAATCAAAAAGCCTAAGCAAAGGAGGAGGATAAATATAAAGAAATTCAATAATAAGAAGAAGAAGAAAGAAAGAAAGAAATTCACCCTAAGGCACATTATATTAAAACCATAGAACCAACTGAATAAAAAGATATTATGTGAATAGTTCTTTAAAGGGCTCAGAGGGGGGAAAAAAATCAGATTAACTAGGTAGAAAGACCACAGAATTTGTTGTCTAAACCAGCAATTTTGAGAGCAAAACAGTATTATTACTTCAGGACAATTGACATAAACTGGGAGTATCCTCGAAAAACTGGTAAATATGATAATCTCACCTATGAGAAAATGAGAAGACAGACAGTTGATTTTTCTACAATGAAAATAAGAACAAAAGAGAGTGAAGTTATATCTTCAGTGTATGGAGAAAATATAATTATCAATCCGAAAGATTTTATGAACAAAAGAAAAAGAAAAATATTTTAAAGACAAAGAAAACTAAAGCAACAGCATATCTTCACTAAAAGAAAATGATCACTAGTATTGAACATAATTTTATATATAAACAAATAATAATATAAGGTTATTAAAAACAAGATAAAGCTAAAATATTTGACAAAAAAGTAAAAAAAAAAGAGTTGATAGTATTTTAAGTTCTTTATTACTTAGAAAGAAAATAAGAAAATTAAATTTTGAGAATGGTAAATCAGGCATTTTAAAATTTCTCAGATGACTATTAAAGTTTCGGGAATTAACTGTATAATTTTCAATCTAATAGAAATAAATGAATTGAGAAAATATATAGAATGATATTAAATATAGCATATAAAAGATGAAAATGCAATGTTCACAAAATAAGATGGAAGAATAAAGCTAAACTCAAGTACTTACAGTAAATGCAGGTGGAAAGAAATAATTCAGTTAGATGACAGAGATGATCCAAATGTATGGAAAAAAAAATGTAGCCATATGATGTTAACAGGAGATATGTCTAAAACATCAGGATAAAAAAAAATGTTGAAAGAAAAATTATGAAAAAAAGGTATACTAGTCAAATAATAAGAGTGTAAACGTCTCTATGTAAATCCTAGACAAAATAGACATTGAGTCCAAAAAAAGCATTATTATTAAAGAGATGGATGATAACTACGAAATGCTGAAATTTCGCCAGAAAGATATGTCAAAATTTTCATGCATCAATGTGATGGTCCTTATATATAAGGTAAAATTGAAAAAATAAGAAAATAGTTAGAAATCTGCCATTATATTGGTACAATTTAACAAAGCTCTCTCAATAATAAAGATGACAATAAGTTATAGAGGATGATTTGAATAGCACAATATTAAACTTGATATAATGTGAATCTTAAGCATTTCACCCAACAACTGAAGAATACACATTTTGAAAGGAAAAAAGAGAGTTATAGAGTGACTTGACTCATGTATAATGATATACAAATGCAAAATAAAATATTATCTGATGAAATTAATGAATATATAAAATTATGGCCATGTTGGTTTGTCCCAGGAATGCAAACATTGCTTAACATTAAAAAATAAATTAATATGCACCAAAGGATGTAAGCCATGATCACTTCAAGTGACATAGAGAAAACAGAGCCTACAATTCAACATCTATTTTTGATTTTAGTAAAAGCAAAGAAGAAATAGCATGAAATTTCTACAAATCGATATAATTACCTACAAGAAAATATACTAATCATCATTTTTAATGCAGAATCTTTACAATGTATCTCCTATAAGTTCAAAAACAAGACAGTATCTCTCCTTCTCCCAAATCTATTTGTTTTATTCAAAATACCTTACCTATCACAATAAAGCAAGAAAACTGAGAATATATGTATGGAAAGAAAGAAACAAACCTGTGGTTATTTGTAAATGATATTATTATACAGAAAGTCTGAAAGAAATAAGTACTAAATGACCAGATATTAATAAGATAGTTTACTGGTAATACTGGGTTTAAAAATGTGAATAAAAATTGTTTACATTATATTTTTACAGACAAGTAGCAAATATGTCCTCAATATAAGAAAGCATTTTTTAAACAAGATAAAAACAACACTAACCATAATGTGAATCTTTGATAGAATCAATTGCATTAGAGTTAAAAATTGTTCACCAATGACAGTAAAAAGACAAATCATGGAGTGAGAGAAGGTATTTGCAAAAATCTATGTGAATAAAAGATAAGACACGTTATAGAATGGGGGAAGGTCAGAATGGTATCTCATTTTCCAAAATATTTTGAATACTTATAATTCAACTACTCTCTGTGGAATCTGCCACTTTATAAATGTATATGATTATTTAAAGAATTAGAAATATTTTCATGAGTTTTTCTATAATATCATACTAATAAATAAAGATGCTTAAACCTAAAGGCACTGTAAGCATCCATTAAGGAGGGCGGGAAATGTAATGTGCTGAAATGCTGATAACTTTACATGTAACTTATAATATACTCTTCACAAATTAGAGAGGAGGTGCTATGTCTTCTTAATGGAATGTTACTAGGTTTTAATATTTGGAAAAGACAGTTGGGAAAAGGAACTATGGGCAAATACTGAATACACTTATCCTGATGTCTATTCATAATTCAATTAAATTTGGTTGCCTCAGGAAAAGAGTTTGAAAGAAGAAAAAAAATATATAAATATATACAAAATATAAGTGTATATGTGTATGTGTATGTATATGTGTGTGTGTGTGTGTGTGTGTGTGTGTGTGTGTATAATATGTTTTTCCCCTAAATCCTTTTACTCTAGTGTAATAAAGTACAAGTGTGTATGCAGATTTATTTCATCACTGGGAATTGAAAACTCTCTCGCTTGCAAAAAGAGTAGGATGTAAAATGGCAGCAGTTTTCAGAATTAAAATCCCTTAGAGAGGAACTAAGAGAAACAGAATTTAAGCATTGAAAAGCACCTTCCAGATGATCTCTTCCAATCTCTAATGTTAGAGATGCAGAAATCTTATCTGCAAAGATGAAGTTACTTACCAAAGGTCACCCAGCTAGACAATGACAAAGAAATAGGTTTTGATATGAATTGATGTATTTTATTATTAGTTACAAATAACTTGAATTCACACTGAAATCTGTTTTTCTGATGCTTTTTTTACACATCCGATTGCTGTCAACATGTTTATAAACAATAATAATATAGCTTCAGTTAAGAATAGATAACAGAAGTGCCTGACGGAGTAGAGCTTCTATTCCAATTAAGCCAGATAAAAGGATTCACCATTTCGGGACTACAGAACATAAACAGAATTAAGTTTATTCTGCTGTAAAATACTAGATCTGATGAATTTCACCACAAAATAGGAATTAAAAACATCAATAGGTAAAATTTGTTAAAAGCATTTACAAACCCTAAGAGTGACTAGAATAGTATTTGTTGTATATATATATGAGGCACTCTTGCCTGATTGTGCATTTGCTAATTCAACCGCAGTCACTAGCCTCAGGGAGCTCAGTTAGCTGTGGGACAATAGTCAAGCAGTTATAACAGATGCTTGGAGCAGAGGCCCATGTTGCTGGGAAAATTTTGAGCTAATGGGTCTTCGACCCATTCCCTGGCTTTCTGAGGAAAAGGAAGATAAACTGAGTTCTAAAGAGAACTATGCATTAATTGTGTTAGGGTGCAGTAGGAAGAAAGCATTACAGACTCAGAGATCAGGAGGTGAGTATGGCTAGAGCCCATGTAACCTGGGAGAGCTTGGAATAATATGAAGTTGGTATAAAAGGGTAGGAGACAAACCAGGAAGAGTCTTTGAGAACTGTGGTTTATATCTTAAGAGCAAGAAGAAGCCATTACTGTGTTTTAAACAATGAGATTCTCTGTCTAATATGCATCGAAAAATAATCACTCATAATCTCTGCAGATTTGAAAAAAAAAATTACTTGCATCTATTTCCATATCAGTAAAATGATGATTATAAGTAGGATTCAGGGTACAGAATATTACAATGCTTAGTTAATAAGTGTTAATACCTTTTCAAATATTCTGCCATTTTCATTTCTGAACAAGAATCATAAAGATAATTAAAGCATGATATTTAATCCCCTGCTTGTTCCTACCTATGACCTGGCTCCAGCACCTCACACAGTACCTGTTCCTGGAAAACGCTCCATAGGATGTTGCTAATTAACTATTAGACAAAACAACCAGTTCACCTGAGTTAAAATTCTTCAAGCAAAATACACAGACAGGAGTGTTTCTGATCAGCAGCATTGCCCTCCCACATACCTTTTTTTCTTAAAGAGGATTGACAGGTTCTTTAGGCAATGTTCTGTTCAATGAAGTAAATAGTTATATGGGCAATTCTTTGAAATGCAGATGACGGACAGTAGCAGCTTGAAATCTTTTTTGTTGGTAAATTGTGTATTTACTAGACCTCTTTACAAATGGGTGGTTCCTGGTTGCCAACAATTTTACTTCCTCCCCAGTTCTTCCGCACAGACTCAATTTCCCTGAAAACATACTGCTATTCTGATAAGAGAAAACAATGTAAAAACTGGCGCATGTGTTTCTTTCCCCCTGCTGCCTTGTGAAAGACAACTGAAACTACATTTCGACCACGTCCAAATTATTTAGGAGTTTTATTTATCAATAAATTTTCTATAAAAGATTTAAAATTCTCAAAATTTTCTGAAATGATTTTGTGCAGCAGTTTCTAAACAGTGCCCTGGCTTACGGTGTTTACTAAGCATCTAATGTATCTTTGACTGGGCCATGTTGGTTTTATTGGAGACTAGGAGCCATAAGCACAATAGCAGGTCATATTCCTATTACAGTGCACTGTCCTGCTTATAACCCCTGTATATGAAGGGCACACCTTTCAAAGGACTACATTCAGGATTTGGGGAGGGTTTGGTACAGTTCATATTTTAGAATTGCTTTCTTAATCGAGAACACATTTCTTTTACTTGAATTTAACAATTTAATTTTTCCTCTGAAGGTCTTCAGAATTAGATTCAGAAACTAATGATGTGTAATAAACCTAAATTTTGTGTAATTTTGCATAAACATTATATTTGAAAAGTAGAAAGTTTTGAATAAATTAGTAATTAAGAGAGTTCAGAAGCTTAAATGTTGCATTAAACTTGAATCTTATCTATTATCTTTACTTTTTTAGATGCAATTGTTTTAAAAATAGACTTTTTAAAAAAATATGTAACCTCTAACTAACCTGTATTTATATTATGTGGATTCTAAGTACTTAGGTTTTCAAAGTTTGTATATCCCAAAGTATTATAACAATGGGTCTTGGGTTTCAATTTCATAACATGGTTACAATTTGCATCTCACTTTCAGAAAGCTTTTTAATGTTACATTTCTCCTTTCAACCCCCTGCTAAGTAAAATAAATGGATTCACATTAGGGATCCAACCTGTTTAAGAGTTTGCTTTCTGAAGCACTATTCTTTATATAGATAATAATAGTTTTATACTTAAATTACCAAACAGCGACTATGATTTACCATTAACCAGGTGACACTCTGTAAGTTTGTTAGACACTCCAACCTGCACTAACTCCTTTAGTTATTGCTCATTAAAACTCCATAATATTGACAATCACTAGGAGAAAACCATCTATTATAAAGTTTTTGATCCATTTTCTTATTTATCATAACCCACAGGCACAATTCTGTCACAACTGAAGTATTAATAGAGTTCTCTAAGTGCACTAGAAAAGGCTTTAATTAGACCTCAACACTGTCTTCCTGCATGTAAGCATCATAATGGTATTCTGTCCCACTTCACCTAACTCTACTAAAAGTTACAATGACACCAAGGAGGTTAGAGTTTCAGAGAGATCAATCCTAGCAGGGAGGCATATTTATCACTGGTATTGTTTAGAATTTCTCATAGATGGTGATGAGGAAAAGCAGAGTAGCATTTCATGGGGGTTTATCATTATAATTTCATACTCTACAGAAAATGTTCCTGCTTGGTAGCCTATAAAAGGGTAATATTAAACTCTAATATATTAGAATCCCAGATGTTGACAGCACTATACACACTATCTTCCCTCCTCTTTAGATAGATGTCACTAAAGTGAATATCTATTCTATTTAATAGTGTGTGGGTCTCATCTAGAAAAATTTTACCTTCCTCCAGAAGCACACCCCACATGATCTAAGGGATGCTGTGACTCTCTGCATCCCTGGCTATGTTTAGACATCCGCAGTGACTTATATTTGATCCAAACTTGGCCAATCAATACTCTCCCCTAGGGCTTTGGAACCAGTATAGAGAAGAAGCCAATCAGAGAAAATACACACCTCAGAGCTGTGGGGTGGACCATCTCCCACCTACAATGTGAACAGATGGTAAAGCAGAGTGACCCGAACAGAAAAGTGAGAAAATAATAAAGATATTTGGAAAAGAAAGTTGAAATGACAGGCAGCAGATTAGAGATAGCTTTTTGTTTTTGAATTCTGAGAGACCTACCATGCCCTTCTTTCTGCCTCTAGTATACAGGTGTGTGTGGATGTCCAGGCGTGCACACATACACACTCATGAATATGTGCATACCAAGTGTCCTTACGTAAATTCTCCCTATTCACTTTAAATGATTTGTCATTTGCCAAATAATAAGTGTAAATCTTTGAAAAATGTGTTTTTATTATTTTTTAAAGGCATGTAATTAATTTCTGGATTTTATGAGAGGATTTTTCAAACCTAGTCTGCTTTTCATATATTCCATATAAACCTTATAATTTTGTTATCCTTAATTCCAAATTTTGTTCATCATTTGATCAAATGTCTCCTTTTGAGTAGGCAACAATTTCTCTGTATCTTAGCTCCTTATTATTTTCCTTCTTGGTTACCACAGTCTTTATGCTTTATTTTGTCTCAAAACTAACATCTCTATCTTCATAATGTTCTATTATTTACTTCCTACTTTTTTCAAAAAGTAAAATACCAATGTCTTCATGGATAATGCACTGTAGTAGCAGTTCGTCACACAAATCCTAAAGGTCTAGGAGATGTAGTTCCCCTGCAAACATATTTAATAGAAAATGGTGTATTAACCACTAAAATGTTAGT
>NW_011888798.1:3954031-3955398 GCF_000151845.1 Pteropus vampyrus | reverse complement strand
ATACCACTAATAAAAGTGTGATACATTCAAAATGAAAATGTTCCTGTAGCCTGGGATCAGAGACTATTTTAGGAGGTGCTACATCTTGGGGTAAAGCATTAACGTGAATGACATTTGGTAAAAGAAAATAGAAGAAATATGGAAGAAGGAAGAAAGTAAAAGGAAGTAGAAGAAGAAATTCTGGGTAGTAGCAGCAACAGGAAAAAAAAAATTGGAAAATATAAGAAAAACAACTGAAGATATTTCTGGTGCCAAAAAATACTGACTACCAGAGGGAACAAACTATAAAGTTTGATGTAAAAGGTGTGCACCAGAATAAGTGGTTCCTAAATTAGAGAAACGTGTCCTTTGTGCAGTAGGTGGCAGAGTCAATAATTGTGGGGCTTATCATACATGTGACTCTCAAAGGTAATAATTAAGCTATGATTTATGATTTAGATAGTACATGAAGAATTATCTTTTACCCATAACCACGTATTTATTTTAAGCTGTATTTCATAGATTAAGATTAGATTTTAACAGATTTTTTAAAAGTAAATCAACTAAAAGTTGCATGGTAGAAATCATAAAAGTGGGGGAGCACAGTAATTAAGATTGGGAAACATCTCAAAAAAACATTAAGAAACAAAAATTGCTTCTTAGCATGATAAGTAATAGTAAAATTGAAATTTAAAGCAAAGATATTTTTTGTGCTAGATTTGTAGAGCAAGTTCATGGTGTGAATGACACAAAATAAGAGAAGAGTGAAGGCCTGGACAAAGGTATTGGGATTAGTGGGAAATCAATAAAATGTTCAATACAAAAACAAATTAAAAAAAAAAAGTAAAAGAGAAGAAGCTGTACTAAAATCACCAAATTTATAATCTAGCAGGCACAACACTTGTGCCACAGAGTAAATGGCACACTAAAGAAAAAAACATTTGAGAGGGAGGAAATAAGTTCACTTTATCATTTATTTGTGTTCACAAAGCTATTGAATCTAACAAATGTACTTATCTCCCCATACTCATTAGAGTCCCTTCTCATTCTAGGCAAAAATTCAAGTAAGATAAAACACTGTAGAAACAATTTGACAAAAAGTTTATTAATTATAAGTATTTTTAACGTCTATTATTTTAAAAATATCATAAATATCTAGGTAAGCAAAAAAAGTTAGCTAAAAGAAAAAACATTAAAACGATAATTCTGTTTTTCCCTTCCTAAAGACAGTAAAACTCACATCTACTGAGCTATGATTTTATTGACTAGGAGACCTGACTCATTCATTCATTTATGTGTGATCCTTGTCAAGACATGTTTTCTCATCTGCATAAAATGGTGATAATAAGTCCCCGTCTTGTAGAATTGTTGATAAGGAATATCAATAA
>NW_011888798.1:3936289-3953241 GCF_000151845.1 Pteropus vampyrus | reverse complement strand
TAGAGTCCCTTCTCATTCTAGGCAAAAATTCAAGTAAGATAAAACACTGTAGAAACAATTTGACAAAAAGTTTATTAATTATAAGTATTTTTAACATCTATTATTTTAAAAATATCATAAATATCTAGGTGAGCAAAAAAAGTTAGCTAAAAGAAAAAACATCAAAAAGATAATTCTGTTTTTCCCTTCCTAAAGACAGTAAAACTCACATCTACTGAGCTATGATTTTATTGACTAGGAGACCTGACTCATTCATTCATTCATGTGTGATCCTTGTCAAGACATGTTTTCTCATCTGCATAAAATGGTGATAATAAGTCCCCGTCTTGTAGAATTGTTGATAAGGAATATCAATAATGAATAGAAATGATTGGCATAGTTCTTGGTACATATCTGATAGTTATTACATCATAAAAATTTTTTTGCCTGAAATCATTATGCCAGACCCAGATGCTTTTCATATCTATGGAATAAAATTCTGAGTTTCAAGAGCTTGTAAAGCATGTCACTTATTTATACTTTTTGAAAAATATTTTATAAAGAAATATTCCATCTACCTAAGAATAATTAAATTTAAGAGTACGAAAATGGAAACTCATGTACTGGAAGAACTGGTTATGAGCACTGAAGTCAGTTAACCATAATGCTAAGTATAAGCAACTAGTTACAAATACGATTGTCGAGTGAAATTTATTAAGTCAAAATCATTCCCAGAAGAGAAGACATAATATGTAAAAATAATAATTTATTAACAATAGCATCAGTGTCTAAAACTACAGATTACGTTTACGAACTTTGGTATATGAGGATAAAAATTAACATACATGTTTCATGTTCCATAGAGAAAATTTTAAAAATTTAATTTAATTTTTGATAGTGATAATTGAAGAAAACAAAGTATAAATTACACATACACACAAACACACATATACACATTTAATTACATAAAAGTAATCAAATACTCAAAATGCAAGACATTTTCACAGAAAATTATAGATATTGTAGAGAAATGCTCATATCATTATTCCCACTCAGAGTATACAATTTTTGCTAAACAATTTGTTGCCCATTGCAAACAAGACCTACAAAAAATCTTTCCTTAACCAAGACACTAACCAAAGGTGTTAGTATCTCAAGTAACCTGCCGTGATATTAAGAAAAGTCATAGACCTGGTTATAAATATGTAAGGTATAGCTGTCTAGTTCTGTCTACATATCCCCAAACCCCCAAATTCTTGCTGGTTTTATATCACCATCCATTTGTTATTCAGAAACTTATTAAACTTTAAATATATCAAATATCATTCTACAGGCACCGATTTAAACTTACTCAGAATATCAGCTACTAACAAAAAGGAAACTGCTCCTGTATCTGACCAAAAAGCGGTTGTTAAAAGAATGACATATCCTATAATTCCATGTCACTGAAAAGCTAATTGTGCCAGGTTTATGATGAAAGAGTAAAAATAAAGTGAATCTCTCTATATTTCACACCTCTTTTTTCTGTTCTCTCTTTCATAACCCAAAAGAAGGATACACCTTTTACTTCATTTTAGTGGAGAATGAGAGGTTTATTTTTAAACCTCATAAAAAAGAGACATCATCATTCTTCTCCTTATGAATCAATCATTAAATTCAATAAGAATGGAACTGAATGGAATTTAAGGTCTATAAGCAAAATAAGAGAACTTGATTATTAAAAGAAGGGCTAATAGACTGTTAAGAAACTATATGGTTAAAATACATATTTGGATGTTTAAATCAATTTTAGCTATAAGTTTGGGTAAAGATAAAGACTAGGTATTATTATAATCTTTCAATTTGTCTATGTTTATTAAAAAAAGTTCTTTGTAATATTTGCTTATAAGTCCCTAGGATCAACATGTTTTCTAGGTGAGATTTAATGTTAAATAATGTATCTTATTTTCCAAATTAAACTGAAAAGATTTTTAAACATAATTCCAGTTCCATGGGGTATATCAAAAATCTATCTAATTTTTATGCTGACTTATTTTTTTTTGCAGATAGATTAATGTTAGAGTTTTCACTTACTAAAATTCAGTTGAAATTTTAAAAAATAAATGGTTCTCAGGCAACTAAATATATTCCATGGAATCTAAGTGATGTGAGTTTATGTTCATTAAGGAAGGTATGGATTATTTCTTTTGAAACAAAAGAAATTTTAAAATATATCTTCAATTTATATGAGTTTTAGAGCTTTTGAAATGAAAGCATCTTGTGGGCATAAAGAAAGATAAGATAAAATACAAACATATTGCCATATGCAGGGATTATCATTAAAGGGCAACAACAAATATTTTCAAAGGTGATGACTTTCTATCTTGGCAATATTTACAGTTTAGATTTTACTATACAGAGAGGAGGTCAAGATCTTCTCTTGAAAATATTGAAAATTTAAAGAGATCAAATAAGCAATGAGGATGTTACTTTGATGAACTTTCATAACACTTGGTAGGATGGATAACAAAATAAATATTAAATATACATTTTTTAGAAATTTTATCCTTCTGTCTCAGCTTCGAATAACTGTATCTTTTTCCATTTTTCTCTTTTCATTTCTTTCACTTTCTTTTTGAATTTAAAAATACTATGATAAATAACTTTAGATAACCAGTATTTTTTTCTTTTTTTGAAGAGAAAACGAAAATCTAAAATAAGTAATGGCAGTCAACTAATATTTGGAGTTTGGTTATATAAAGATGTACTGAATGTCTAATTTTTTGACAAGCAAAGGCACAAGTTGGTGTGCTCCCCACATCCATAAAATTTGCCACTTGAAGTAGTCAAGGTCGAGATGAGTAGGGCCAAATGGGAGGTGAGATACAAGAAGCTAACTAAATAGGCAAATCCTGACCTCCTCTCTGTATAGTAAAATCTAAACTGTAAATAATGCCAAGATAGAAAGTCATCACCTTTGAAAATGTTTGTTGTTGCTCTTTAGTGATAATCACCGCATATGGCAATATGTTTGTATTTTATCTTATCTTTCTTTGTTTTTTTCTTACAATTATGTCTTTATACTACTTACCTCATGAACTTGAGCACAAAAATCAATTTTGCTACCACATTATTGCCACAAGTAAAACTAAAAATTTAAAACCTGAAATGATGCATTTGATTCTGTTTTTATATAGGTAAATGAAGAAGAGCATTTAAGAATTGAGCAAAATTAAGATTCAAACCCCTGTTTGCAAAGAATTGCTAAATAATTCAGATCGTTATCATTGCAGCTCAAGGTGAAAAACAAAAACAAAACACATAAAAATGAAATTACTATTAGTTCACATTACCTATAGACAATTAGATTGTTGTTAAATTTTTGTTAGACAGAAAGTTAAATTATCTCTATAACGTGGGGGTAGGTATACTAACCTAGAAAGTAAATGAGTTTTCATTGGTAAAAAACTTTGTGTTGTACAGAAGAAAACATATTCATTGAATGAATACAGTACATGTTCCTATAGGGATAACTTGAGATAGAATTACAAATTAATTTATAGGTTTGCTGCAATATGTACTGGACCATGATTTTTCTTGTTTTTATCATTTGGCATTTTCAGTGTAGAAGCTCTTTCTGAAAACAGAGGTATGGAAATTATCTGGGAATAAAGGCCTCATTTTTAAGATAGATGCTTTAGGAAAAATACTTTAACATGACAGATGTTGAATGGAAGTTCTGAATATGAAATCCTGAAATATATTTCTTAATATCAGTAGAGAATCACAAATAGCACCTAAAAAGCACCCACAATTAAACTCTTGCCCATCTGTTCATGGATATATAGCTAAGACATTTTCTTTCAAATTTAGTCAATGTATACCTTACTATTGAAAACATAAGTTTATTATATATGGAAGTTTTTAAATTTCAGTGAAAGTATTCTTTCCATAGGGAAGTACTCTTAGTAGAAGAGCTTGCCTTCAGAGACTTAAGCTATCTAAAAAGTCTTTTTTTTCTTTCTTACCATGTATTCAGATGAATCTATTCACTTGAAAACATTTAAATGATATAAATTGATTAACTCTGAAGTTTGACAATTTCATGGAAAGAAAATCAATTATTTTTAAATGTACTGGGAGAATTCAGTAGAGACTTTTGGTGGTATCATTTTTGTTTTAGACTCTGTTGAGGGTCACTACAAGTGTGTGTGTGTGTGTGTGTATGTGTGTGTGTATGTACCAAATGCTGCATCTCTCTCCCTTTCTCTGAGATAACTTCTCTCATAAATACGTCATTCATCATTTCCTTGAATCTCTCTATAGTTTTTACTATGCCTGCTTTAACCACCACATATTTTTACATGTTTTAGAAGATAAATGAGAACATATTTCTTGTATTTCTTGTATCTTGCTTTCTTTTTTCTCAAAACTTTTTGTAAGAGGGTTGCATGTTTAGAAATATTTTATTTTTATTTTTTTGCGATTATAAACATTGCTAATATGGACATTCTATAAACGTGTACATTAGCGAGGATTTCTCTAGCGATTATACTGAATTTTCCATTGGCCCCCTCCAGGTCCCCATTCTGCTTCAGATCTCGACAGTCTGACACTTATAGACTTCACCAAGGGGCTGGGATCCCTTGCTCTGTGCTCCCTTATTCTGGTTTCTGATTGGTTAGGGTACCAGAAGGTAATAAAATAATGAGTCTAGATTATTTATTTCCTGTGTTCCCTTCCTCCTAAGTCATCTCTGGCTGTTATTCCACATTGAAAAACACAGCTCTGTTACACAACCTTCTCTTACAGATATTACACTTTCTTCTGGTTCCAATAACCATCAACCTACATCTTCCAGTCTAAAGTTGGTAGTAACACTCTGCTGACATTAGTTCTGGGATACCATAATCCTTTGTTGATTATTATTAAGACGGCCTCAAACTTTGAGGATGGCCCCTTTAATAAAATTCTCCTTCATTATCTGATTTGAGTGTGCCACTTATTTCCAGATACAACACTAATTTTTGTTAGCACAAGCCTAAGAATGAAATTTCTTTTTCGAGTATGCATGCCCTCAACTTAACTAGATAATATCAAACTGCTCTCTATAGAGGTTGCACTAATTTACATTTCCTCTAGAAGTATGTATGAATTCCCATAGCTTTACATTCTAATACTGGTATCATCAGACTTAGAATTTTTGCAAAGTTGATGTTTGCTGTATCTCATGGTTTTAATATATGTTTCTCTGATGACTACTGAGTTAGAATAACTTTTCACATATTACTGGTAATTCAGTTTCGATTCATTACCTGATCATATTTTTACCTAGTTTTCTAATGTGTAGCTGGTCTTTATCTTATTTAACAGTTTTTTACATATTCTGAATTTTATTCCTATGTCAGTTTTATACATTGAAAATATTTTCTCACATTCTGTAACTTAAATTTTCATTGTAATAAAATGGTACCTTTTGATGCCCAGAAATGTAAATATTAATGTAGTCAAATTAATCAGTCTTTTGTTTCATGGTTTATGCTTTATGTTTTGGTTCAGATATTTATGTATGTGGTGTATCTCCCCTAAAAGACTATAAAGTCTGCGTGGGCAGAAGATATACATATATGATTCAACTTTTATGTCCCTCAAAACATTTGGCTTCATGGATAAATATTGTCCAAAGAATGAGTATGAGTAAAATTAGTTTACACTTCCGCATTTTCCCAGTTCTTAGTGAAAAATTAAAACAAGAATTCTATTTAGAATAACTTCCCAAAATGCAGAAAGTTCTTTAGTATCCTGAAATACCCCAAAGATAATGAGGAAAAAGGAAGGAATATATTAATGGAGAAAATATTTCTTCCTCTCACCTATTTTCGATGGGAATGGGTGTGACCACTCTGAAGGTATTTTTAAAGATGTTCTTTGATATAGAATAAAAATTTGTATATAATTATTCTTGTATATAATTATTATACCTGGAGGATTGTTTTGTATATAAATGCGTATACATATTATTTTCACAATATAGAATTTTTATACTTTATCTTGCAAAGTAACAGGTCCTACGGGGTCAGGAAATCTGGGCTTGGTTTGAATGAAATAGCTCATTCTTTGCAGATAAACAACAATCATATAGAACAGATCAGAGATCTTTTCTCTGGTTGAATAACTGAATCATTCAAAGAATTTTATAAATGAGACTCTAAACCCAGAAATCACAAGGCCAGCAAATAGGATGGCTCCAGGACAGATGTGTGTGTGAAGTTCCCTAGCTTATTCTCATATACAGCCATGTAAAAGAACAGCTTCTTAGGGTTCATATACTTGCCTGATAAAGAGATTTCAGTCACAACTGGCCTGAGAACTAAAAAATATTCCCACCTATGTGCTTTGACTTCCTCTCACTTGACAGACAAATCCCATCTTCTCTTCCTATTATTCCAATGCTAAGGCTCTCTGAGGACGTGAAGAATGAAAGCCTCCAGCTCTTGCCTTTCATAGATTATCTGGCTCTCAATTTTGACTTTGAAATTAGCCAACAATATGGCATTGACTCACAGGAGAAGGATATATCAGTGAAAGTATTTTGAAGAGAACACTTGTGAAATTGTGGTATGAAAAAGCAGATAACCTATTTAGGATTCCATCAATCCAGATAATCCTTCATATACAATCACAAAATAAACATGGTTATAACTTTCATTTTAACAAGTTTTTCTTGAGGCAAAACATCTTCTTTTTAAATTAAATTTATTGGGGTGACATTAGTTAACAAAATTATATAGATTTTAAGCATACAATTCAACAATACATCATCTTTGAATTTAATTGTGTGTTCACCATCCAAAGTCGAATCTTCTTCTGTCACCATATATTTGGCCCCCTTTACCTTTTTCTACATTCCCCCTGCTATCCCTCTGATAACCACTAACGTGCTATGTCTGTGAGTTTTTGTTTGTTTCAAAACATCTTTAAAAAAAAGATTAATTACAGTAGCCTGATGACGATAGCCTATGACCTCTGCCATCTAGCACAGGGAGCATTCTCCACGAATATTTCAATCTTGAGTCTGACTCATTGAACAGTTTGAAAATTTTTCACTCATGAGGTGCAGGGTTATGGCTCCTTCAGAGAGGCAAGTCATTTATTTGACACTTAAGATGTGAATTAGCAATTGAACTAAGTAGTTTTTTAATTGTGGGCAGAATTTCTTCTTTTAGCATTACCCAAATTGACAAAACCACTTGCATACAGTCTAACATTGGCATGCTGACTTTGTTCAGAAGGCAGTCGTGGTGCATTAGAGGAGGCAGCTGGGTGGCACAGCAAATGTGTCATTTGCTATTTAACAACTCTGTGACCTGGATTTAAATTCACCATGGCACAAAATACAATCTCAGTTCTCTTAGAAGGCTATTAAGTCATTCACCATAAGCCTTGTGGAGAATCTAAAACACTAAAGATTTCTTTGCGTCCCAACACCCACTCTTATTTGCAAAGATGACAAAGTAGTTTATTTCTCTTACAGAGATTATTTAAATAGAAAAGGATAGGCTTGACTAACCAACTGATATGAGTGCATCTTACTGTTTATATTTTTAAAAATCTATCTACTTTGCTTCAGCCAGAATCTCAGGGAAAATATAACTGTCTTATGGGTGATTTTTAATCAAGCCGCTTTTCAGGAACATAAGTTTTGTTTTTTCTTCTGTAGGGTAATATCAGAATAAAGTGAAACATTTTAAAATAGGTATGTTTCCTTCTCTAAAAGCTTCATTACCTACATACTGCTGTGTACTATTGCCTTTCTCTTACATTTGAATGCCACAATGAATTGAAGCTGTACCTTTATAAATTCAGACTAGTGTAAAATCCAATTTGTCATTAAATTAATTCTAAATGTATTTTTGTTTAAATATTTCATTTTATTATTCCCTCTGCACATGGAAAATAAGGCATTCTTGATTTTTTTCAATCAAAATTTTGTGTCTCCTTTATTCTTATTCCCTGCTCTTGCAACAATTCATTTGAATTCATTGAATCTGCACCAACAATGAATCAATGTATAAATTAATCAGGTTTACTCACCACCTGACTTTAACAGCCATCTCCTCAAGCACAAGTTTTTTGGTTCTACCTTCCTCTGCCTGTTTTTTCTAAGGACACCAGCCTCTCATTTGAAGCTGGCAAGAAACATCATTTACTGAAAACAGAGCTCCTGTTTACTATAGCAGACAAGGTGCTAATTGTTTCTAATGACCTCAAATAATCTCTGCCATTCATTAAGTATGCCATTCAGAATGGTGGCAACTTTTTTTTTTTTTTTGCCTTACTAGTATGTCAAGTCAGAACTGCTAAATGCAAGAACTTTTATTCATTGACAGAATTTACTCACATACTAATTATTACCAAATACTAATGAGATGATGAGCAATGCCACCACCAACATCATCACTTGCTGACTGTCTCCTATATGTACTTAATATGTCAACCTGTTCATATGCAAATTTTTGTATACAGTGAATTCATTTGACGGCCTTTTAAAAAATATAGCTAAAAATCTCTAAGCCAGTGCTGTCCAAAAGAAATATAATGTGAAACATGTAGGTAACTTAAACATTTTTTAAAGCCACATTAAGAAAGTAAAAAGAAACAGGTGAAACTGATTTTTAAAGTTATTTAACTTAAAATATCCAAAATATTGCCATCATTAATAAATCAACATTTTAGTATTATTAATGAGAAATTCTACAGTTTTATATTAAGTCTTTGAAATCTGGTTTGCATTTCATAATTGCAGATTATCTTGATTAGGACTCAGCACATGTCATATGCTCAACAGACACACATGGCTAGTAGCTACTACATGGCACAGCACAGTACTACAGAGTAGATCTCTGGAATCTTCATTTGAAGTAAGTAACCAAGTTATTTTTAAAGCAAATAATTATTGACTACTCTCACGAAATTGTGCTACATATTTTACAGAGCATGAAAGTGTGTAGAAACTGAACTTCCCAAGAAGTTTATTTTCCAGTGGACTCATATGTATATAGACACATGCATAAATAAGTACAACACAAGTTGAAAGTGACAAATTCAATGAGGGGTACAGAAACGTGTGTTTGGAATTTTATAGGAGATAGAAGTGTAGCTGGGGGACTAAAAAATAAAAAACACCTTAATAGAGGAGATAACATGCAATTTGGATATGATGAAGACTCAAATTTAAAGATGTTAACTGATTTTTCTAAAGTCCTGCAGTTAATTTGTAGCAAAATTAAGAGTTTATCTTAGAGAAAAGGGAATTTTCACACACTGTTGGTGAGATTAAAATTGGTACAGCCACTACATAAACAGTTTGGCGGTTTCTCAAAAAATTTAAAATGGATATACCTTTTGAACCAGCAATTACACTTCTTGGTATTTAACCAAAAGAATAATTTATAAAGATCTATGAATTCCTATGTTCATGGCAACACAATTTACAATATCCAAGAGTTGGAAGCAACCTAAATGCCCATTAACAGACAATTGAACAAAGAAGTTATTGTTTATACATACAATGGAACATTACTCAAGCATTAAAGAAATGAAATCCTACTATTTGCAACGACGTGGATGGACCTAGAATTCATTATGCTGATTGAAATAAATCAGACAGAGAAAGAAAAATACCATAAGATTTCACTCATATGTGGATTCTAAGGAACAAAAAGAACAAACTAATCAAAAACAGATTCACAAATATAGAGGACAATCTGGTGACAGTCACAGGGGAAGGAATTTGGGGGCTGGGAGAAAGAGATGAAGGGTTAAAGAAGTACAAATTAGTAGTTAATAGGTGGTCACAGGAATAGGGAACACAGCATAGGGTTTGCAGTTAGCATTAATGTAATGGCTAGGTGGAGAGCTAGAAAGAGAAAGAGCAATTAGGGAAATCGTTTTATAAACTACATAAATGTCTAACCAATATATTGTATACTTGAAACCAATTATAAAATAAAATAATTTGCAAAGAAAAAAAAAAGAATTTATCAGTTTTGAAGCTTCATGCTCAGCTACCAATCTAAAGACCTAATGATAATCAGATTCCATGACAGGATACAGGTGCGTATTCTATTTTACTTCCTCTTTACTATTCCTACATACTGCATTTTCCAACTCAAATATATTTTAATTCCAGGACGACTATTCTCAGGATAATGTATTATCATAAATTTGCAGATTGTAATCGTTGGTGCTCCTCACTCTTTCTGACCATAGAGGTTTTCTTCAAAGTTTCTCTTTTCCAAACTGCCCATCACTTGCATCTTCTAAAATGCTTCCAAAGCTTCTTAAATTTAAAGACACCAGAAACATTTAATCTCCAATCTCTCTTCCTATTTATTTGGTAAAGTTATAATACTGTTAGGTGGGATTACACTGTTATCATCATAATATTACAATTCTCTGCTTTAATTTTTACTGTGTGTATCTGGAAAATTTACTTAAAACACTATCTTTTTATGCATTAAATAAAAAAAAAAAAGAATCTTTACAATAATCTAAAGGCCATAGATAGACGACATAAACCTTATTAGGGACTATTTAAGGGATATCATTTAAAGGACACTATTTAAAAAGTATATTATCTTATTTAATTAACAGTTAAATTGAAGAAATCTTTCAACAATAACTCAAATCAGCTCAGCTTTTTATTATTAAATATAAGCTCAAATTCCCAATTAAAAGCTGTTCATGAAGTGAAAATATGATTAACTATAAATACTAAAGCAGCATAATTTAAATTCTTAATTTAGTTACTTCATGACATATAGTAAAATGTAGCATTTGAAGTAATTATTTATAAAATTACTTGAAGATAATTATGAGCCAACCAAGAAATAATGTGTTCAAATTAAATTTAAATGGATTTTCTAAACTTGTAATCATTTTTCAAATGAATCATTAGAACAAAGAATTTATGTGAAAATATGAACTCTTGGCTCACTGTGTTGGATCCTATCCTTTGACACTTTATGGTTTTGATGTAGAGAAAATAGTCCACACGTCCTCAATATCCTTTTTTTATTTTTTCTCCATTTTGACTGTTTTAAGACAGGGGACAGGACAAATGATTGCTTAGTGGGTTCAAAATCTGTGTGCATAATAATGTTTTTTTTTTTTTTCTTTCGAAAATATCTAATAAGGTAGGGTTTTTTTGTTTGTTTGTCTTTAGCAATCTTATCTTTAATATGTCTTATAGGCCTACAGGCTTTTGATATCTTTAATTGACCCGTGTCAATAGCTCAACAGAGTACATTTAAAAAACTTCCTACAGCAGAAAGAATATAAGATGCACACTATCCTGTTTTTCTAGAGTTTTCCATTAACCTGAGAGGAACATTCTCTATCTATTGTATGACAGACAGTAGTGGAAAATGGTAAGAGTGGAAAAAAATAGAAATTACCCAGTTATTCTTAGTTTATCTTCAATAATGAGGTTTGAAATGGTGTAATTTCCAAGAATATCAAAAATATCAATATTTTCAGATAACTAATAATTATTCTTAAAAATTCCAATATTTGATGCTTTGCTTTATCTGCTTAAAAAAAAAAATAGATCTCCCTTGTCATTTAACAGATGAAGTCATCAATGCCCCCTTGTGAGTTAATTAATTTGGTCAAGGTCATCATATGTTAGGATAGAGGTAAAGCAAACAATAAAATGTATAATTCTAGACTCAGCTTTATCATTATCTTTACAAATAGAAATATTGAACTTAATATGTGGTATATTTCTAGATGCTTTAAATTAGGTGCCTCGACAGAGATTATTCATAATACCTTTGGTATTTCGAAAATATTTAGAAGAGGATGGGCAACTTCCTTAGAAGCAGGAAAAAAGTAATTTCATAAAACCATATGAAACTGCCCATACACAACTATTAACATACAAAAATGACGATTGTATACAGTTCAGTCTAATACTTTTCTTTTTAGAAATAATAGGAAAGACACATGAGAACCACACAAATTTACTAACTATTAAACCAGGTTGTATTCAGAGCCTGCTATGTGTTTCTAGACACAGGCACCTGGCTGATCAGCATAAGGCCGGACAATAAGGAACCTACAGAAAGGTTCCTGTTGAGATTACTAACAGCTACCTCTCCGTGCCATTAGCCCTACATGCCTATACCCTGAGAGGAAAACATATAAATCATATTTCTCAAACACTCAGGGTCTCACTCTCTGATTTAGAAAGCCCATGTCTGTCTGTGGAGCATTATTCCTTCTCTAATAAACTTTTCCTTTGTGTCTAAATCTGGTTTGTGCTCAAACTTTTTCCTGTGTAGAGTCAAGGGCTCTCTCTCTATGGGTGTAGGGCTTGGTTCCCCACTCAGGGTGATGCACTCTGTTCCGCATCAGGAAGGCAGAGCTCATTTGTTGAGTACAATTCATAGTTCGCTCTAAAGTAATAAGGATATCCATCTTCTTTCTATATCTATCGAGCCTTTTCACAGATTATAGCATTATTTAATAGTAATAGGGCCAAAATATTTTTGAGAAAGCACTTGTGGGAGAAAAATAAGTGAAAGTTTCATTTCAACGTAAGTAGCTTTCATTTGGAATCTAAAAGAGATTAACAAGCTTCCTCCTGAGGGTTAAAAAAGATGTTTGTTTTTGTTAATTCACTCCCTCTCACCATAGTTTTATAATTAGCTAGGAAATACTTGATATTGTCTGTATAGACATATTCAAATGGCACCAAAGATGTTTTAGGATAGATTGCACAAATCTTTAGGGAAAAATGTTGACTAAATCTACAGCAGTGTTGTTAAGAGTGAATACTCATGTCTATATTGTGTTTTTCCTGAGACCAGATAAAGAAAAAAATTTACTCAAAAGTATAATGGAAAAGTCTAATACATGTGTACTCCATAAAAACTCTTTCAAGAGATCCAATTATATTTTTAAAAAGCCAAGTAAAAGTTATCTATAAAAGTATCACCATACAATATTGAACTATCAGCTTAAAAAAAAAAATAGCTCAAGATGATTGTTTTATAAGCTATTTGAGAATATGAATGGCATAGCTTTAAGATATTTTTTATTACCTTATCCCTCCCTCCTTCTTATGCAATGATCGCTGAAGAGAATATGATGTTTTCCTTCACAAATTTTTAGGGCCATCTTTATTATTTTCCCATTTCCCTTCAGGATCTAGAATAGCATCCTATAAGTAGTGATTTTCGAACAAGTCACTGTGAAACAAACTCAAAGATGAATATATTTTTCAATCTCAATATATTATTTTAGTCATTAGAAATTATGTTAGGCTAAAGTGACTTTTGATAATATAGGAATTAATTTTCTATTTAAAAATAGATTATAAACTAAAAAAATGAAAAATATTTTATTTATATATTTATCAAAGGATTAATTGTTAAATATTTTCCAAGTATTACACATGTAGAATATAATTTTGGATAGAATACTTTTCCTATATTTGAACTCTATGTCTTACCACAGCTGATAGGGATGTAAGTGATATGTTTTCTTCTTTCTATTTCTTTGTGGAGGTGTGATATAAACTGAATACATCAATTTCAATTGTATGTTTTAATATTACCTGAGAATAATTAACTGACACTCTGTTGTTACTATTTTGATTTACCTAGATTAAGACAAGATGTTAGTATTTAAAATTTTCTATTATCTTTCTTAGGAAAATGTAAAGCCTTTGCCAACATACAAAAGATATTATTCTAATTACTGAGAAAATCTTTATGTTATAAAGTAATTTGGGGGATATTAAAGTGATAAAACTTCAGTAGAGATGAATTAATATATTATCTAATCACTTTGGCTAATATCACCAAGTAGCATCTTTCTCAGTCAAGGCAGGTTTTTAAATCAACACATACAGCTCTTATCCACCAAGTCTTAACTATTTTTTTCAAATAGATACACTTAATATATTTTGTTAAGGTAAAGAAAGAAAACAAATAAACGGATCCCATTCCATTCAAGCAATATTTTAGCACCTATAGCATAGAGCAGTAAATAAAACAGGACAAAATTATATTTGCATTCATTAGAACTTACAGTCTACTAGAGGAAAACAGTAGGCAAAACAATACATTAAATGACCAGGAGTGTTAAATTCTTTGAAGAAAAATAAAGCAGGTGAGTAATTGGGGGGAGGTGGGTTGCTCTCTATTTTAGACAAGCGTTGTCATCCTCTTGATAAATAACATTTAAACAAACACCTGATCAAACGCCTGAAACAGAGTGACTGGACTAGAGCTAAAGGACAAATTATAGATGACAAGGTTGAGTAAGAAGCAGGGGCTGGCCAGTACAGAATCTAGCAGACCAGGAACAAACTTAAATACGAACATGTGAAATAGAAAGTAATCAACATAAGATTTAGTTGTTTCTTTTGTTTGTTTGTTTGTTTGTTTGTTTTACTGATGACACATTTCATCATGATATTGTCTCTATAAAGGAACATCTGTCTGCTCACCTATTAAGCTTTTCAATCTATTCTGATCCTGCATAACCCAGGAATCTCTTCTAGGAGGCTGCTGGTTCTACTAGCAAGATTCTGAAATAGTCTTTTATACAGATGGTTGAAGGCCTTGGACTCTTTCTTAGCCTTCCATATTTTTATAACACTGTCAGATAACAGCACCCTGTAGACCTTCCAGTGGAAGAGCCATTCTAACTCTTTTCTTTCAAATCTCTTGGATACATTCACTTTCTATGCTCCCCAGGTATCTAATATGTAGAAAACAGAGGGCAGAAAGATGCTAGCCTCCATATTCTTGCTAAAATAATTTCCCCAGGGCAGGCAGATTCCATTTTTCTCCATAATGTTACACTGACAATTGTTCTAACTCTACCTGTTACATGGGTCTTGTCTTGCTCCTTCCTGGAAGATGATTGCCTCATTTCCAAATCCTATCACCTTTACTCTTGAAGCTGCTTGAAATTGGCCCCAAGTTGTTCCATGTGAATTTCATTTTTTCTTATTATCTATTTTGGATCTCTTGCTTCTTCCCTTATTGAGTCTTATTTCTTTAACACTCTGAGTATTCAGAATAGTCTACTCTACACAGAAATGTATGGCTTAACTCTTTCTTGACAGTTAAGCTAATTCCTCAAGGTCAAGCTATTAGTTATTATTGGTCAATTCTGTAAATCTTAAGTGTTTTAATAAAAACAAGGATTTCTTCTAATGTCACAATGATATGGACCAATGGAGAGAGGTATCTAAAAAAAAAAAAAATATCGGTGGTAATGTAAAATTTCATCTCTTGTTGATTTAATCTATTCAAATATAAAGATATAGGAATTTCTATATTTAATTTTTGAGAAATATAATTTAGGAGAGTATAATCAAAATAGTAAAAAAACTCAAATGTTTCAATGTCAAGTGGGGGAGATATTTAAACAATTCATAGGAGATGAAAATCCCCAAAAGTAATGTAAATAGTGAATCTGTTCTTATTTAAAAATGCAGTGTCAGCTCTTTTTTATAGTGATGTAGGACACCTCTTGCTGTAAGAGATGTGCACATAGTAGTCATTTTTTAAAAAAAATATAAACTGACCTGCTACATTTAGAAATAGTATCTATTATAAGCTTTTCTGACTTACACAATTGCGTTTACATCCCTTTAATTATGATTATTTGGCAGTAAGCATTAAAAATAAATTACACTAGGCTCCATATTCAATGTTTTAAATTGTTAAATACTATTAATTTTATCATATTATATATTATTTTACCTTAGCCTCAAAACTTAAAAGCATTAAAACAAAATATCAAAAATATATTTTATTGTCCAATTAAGAAATCTAGTTGCTAACCCTCTGGTCGGTGAATTATAATGCATCAGACATAAATCAGTGAGGAACTACTTAAACTTGTACCTTGTAATCAGAGCTACAAATTTTGGCAGCAGGCCATATAATCCAGTGCTAAATGTACAGCATTATTTTATTCCAGTAACATATTAACAAAATGTACAACTGTTTTGACTTGGATGATCTAACAACATCCCAGCAAAAAGCCTTTGTCCATTTTTTACACAAATGACTTTTCCTTGATGATAAATGCATTTTTTAATTTTCATGATGAATCATTGGGAGAAATTAACTTTGTACTTCTAGTGCTTTATAATTTTTAATTTCACTGCTTTAGAAATGTAGACTCCAATTCGACATGAAATGAGATCTTTGTATATATTGTTCCTGGATTTCTTTATTATTTTTGCTTGTAATCCCCAATCCTGGCAAATTTGCCCTAGAGCCCATAGACTTTCTGATGTATGAAAAAATTTAAAATACAATATTTACCTACAAAATGATATGACATTTTTATATGATTCATTTATCCTGACATACTTCTATTCTAGGTGCAGAGTACACATGAATAAAAAGCGAGTTCCTAAAATATAGAAATATCCTAAGTAAAAATAAATGATACAGTCCACATAGAATTGAGATTATATAACACAAGACTGTACTTAGAAGTAAATGCCTTTACTTTTCTGTTTTCTGTATATATTTTGTACTGGTACCTATATATGTATTATCTTGCTTGGTTTGGTGTTATGCTGCACAAATTCACTCTTAATTCTTCACTATATTATTTTCAACACCACGACTTGAACATCTACTGCATTATTAATAGGTTCTCAAAAATGGGATTTCAGTGTTTCAATCAATCAATCCTTACTTCCTACTCTTCCAGAATTATTACTGTCAATTTTCCTTTTTCAGGTCTTCTCTTTGTCCCACAGATATTCAGGCTTCATCTCTTGATCACATTTCTTCTAAACTTTATCTAAATTATAATCTATAGTCACTATCTCTACTTAGCAACCTGAAAATTAATTCTTAATCTCTTTTAGTTGGTTTTTTAACTATTACCACTCTACTAATTTGGTTCATTCAGTCCCCAAGTGGCCTTGAATTATTATTATTTTTTTT
>NW_011888798.1:3888046-3934804 GCF_000151845.1 Pteropus vampyrus | reverse complement strand
GAATTTGAGTAAAACATTATAAATACTATTTCCTCATTCTACATTTATAATGTTCTCTCCTTCTCCTTTATCACCTTTAGCCTTTTCTTTTCTTTGCAGTTGCATTTGTAGTACAGTTCATATCTCCAAAAGGTAAATAAAGAAGAGAAAGAGCCCTGTGCCAACAGAGCAGTCAGCCCTATACAGCAACGGCAAATTATCTATTTATCTGGTGACCACAGTAATCCTCTGTTCTTGAAGTTCTGGCTCTGAATTTAGATGATTTTTAAAGATGAATAAAGAATGAGGAAAATCAGGATATCTAATTAACCAATCACATTATAACTGCTTCTGTTTATGAAAACTCATGCTAGGCAAAAATGTCTACATCAGTATTTGTGCTAGAATCATAGAGGCTCATGGAAGAGCCAAAGTTTCTGAGAACCTGAACTAAAACCCCAAAGCTACCAATTATTGAGAGATAAAACAAAATTTTTAAAACAGAAAAAATCCTTCTCTGTGATTTGGTTGTCTGAATTATTAAATCCAGTGTCTATGTAGGCAATGAATTATAAATATCAGGGGAGAATGGTCTTAGATTGTTGTAGACAATTCAGATAATTTAAAGTGCTGAAATCCTTTCGAGCATGCACCAATATAAAGGAAGGGTCTAGGAAAATGCACAGCTGTCCAATAACTGAAATGTGAGATAACATCCCAAATATCAACTTTATTGTTCTAATATTTCACACATGTAATCTTGAGGTGAGTTAGAAATATGCTCACTGATGAATTTAAAATTAATAAAGTATCCTTGAAAATATTATTCCCTTAAGGTTACACAGAACAAAAGTTTCTTATATTATGGAAACTCCCTCTCTTCAATAAAAGACACCTTTTCCTAAGGACATTCTTGTCTTCACATGCCCTTTGTTTTAGGCCATCTGTTTCTAGTTTGATAATGGCTTAGCTTCTTCAATATTAGGGCCTTTCCTAATGTGTAGGTGATCTGCTTTTATTTAATTCTGAATTTAGCTTCTATTCATTTTATGATCATAGTCTATTTTGGTAATTACGTACAGGCACCCAGAGGGATTTTATCAATGGTAACATTCAAAATTAATAAGTGAATGAATTAGTATGATGATTTATATTACAAAGAAAGCCCATAAGGCATCAGTAAAGGATGGTGTTAACACATAGCATTGAGTTACCAGCAAGAACAGTATAACACAAAGCCATAGTTTTTATCTTAAATATAAAATTTTACTTTTTTCACATTATTTCTCTAGTCTCGACTTTCTCATTCCTTCACAAAATTCTTTCTTATATTCATTGAATCCCATAAAGTTCTTTTGAAACTGACAATCCGTCAGTGCCATTCATTTTCCCAGCAAGAAACTGTAGGTACCAATCACTCTTCTTTTGGTGATAGATACCTCATCTATCACCAAAACTGTTCTTTCTTCTTTTAAAATTTAATCTCTCCTCTCTTTTTGTTCTTTCACACCATCATTATAATTGAGCTCTATTTATTAAAATGATAAAATTTATCTCTTGGAAATATTTTCCTCATGTTTTAATGCCTATACTTAATCAGTTAGTATGTATGGCCTGATGTTAGCAATAATGTAAACAAAGGAAAGTATATTATTGTCCAAATACAAACCATCATCAAACAGTGATTGGGTGTAGTTTTATTTAGAACACATTTAATAATCATCAAGATTCTACCAAGATGTTGTTTTATGAATTCAATTTTTTAAAGATTTTTTTAAAGTAATGTTCGTTGATTCAGATCGAAGAACCAAATATTTGAGTGAGTGACTTCTCATATAATTGTTATAATATTACATAGTCATATCATTGAGTGAGTAATTATTTTCAAAGTAGCAGAAACATCTTCAAAACTGATTCATTATACTATACACTCCCACTACCCATCCCTTAAAAATGTAACATCTCTTACTGAAGTTACTAAATATTTACTAAGGACAGTTTCTTTCAATTCTCTGTCAAATGAAGTGAAAATTTCCAGGTATTATTTTCAAGTTCTTTAGTCTCAAAGAAAGATACCAATGACTAATCAAATCCACAAGCAGGTGAATAAAAGTGCAGAAAAATTGTGCCTTCATTTAATCACACCTGTGAAATAATTAGCCTATGAGACAAAAGCTGGGTTATTTAAATGTTGGTTCTGAGCTTTCTATCTTGAAATAAAATGTTTCCAGATGTATCTTTTTAAAAAGATTCATATTTCAACATTTTATTAGGAAATTATATCCTATGCCTTTCTACTTTAATATTAGAGTTTATAAGAAATTTAATTCTTGAATCTAACTTAAATCCATTAAAATATCAACATTTAGATCTGATAAAAATCATGCCTTTCATAATTTTAATAAGCTCTATTCTACCTTCAGGTAGAGGAATCCTCACAGACTAATAATTTAATTGAATTTTTAAATCAAAGCATATTTAGATGATAACTTCTATAATTTACAAATTTCAGATGTATCACTATGCTAAAGGTATTTTTCATCTCACTTTATACCACTTCAAACACCATATTGTATGTACTATATAGTGTTCTATTAGTATCTTTCATTGACTTACAAATCCCTGAAATAAACAAATTCATTTCTAACGTAGTGGGAATTTACATACAAAAAGAACAATTGTTTATAGAATCCAATATGTGTATTTAATATATTTATTCTTTTAAATTCTACCAGCAAGTCTAAATAAATGTGTTAACAATTTTCTATTGATTAAAATCAACATCATTTCCAAATAAAAAATAAGGAAATTTTAGCCTCAAGAAACTGTGATTTCCTACTGTTTATTGATTAACAATAAAGTGTGATATACATTTGGAAGCAGTGCTTTTGAGATTAATATGTAGGACTTCATTTTTTTTCACACATATATATTATGTGTATATATGTGTATGTAAAACAAATAATAGTAAAACATTCTCACATGCCAGATTAGATAGAAAATTAAAGCAATTTTTACATTCATTTTTTCAATTACATTTATTTTGCATTTATTCACATTTAACCTGTGGTTACTAATACTTTACAACATTCCAGGTGCTGTAATAAGCACCAGGGACACAAAAATAATCAAGTCATTGATACTCCCTTCAATAAATTCATATCCTAGCTCAACTCTTGTCATCAGAAAATGACAAGATAAATATATATTATGTAAATGTTTGTACAAAATGGTATAAAATGTCAAATTAGAGAGCATATAATGTTTTATAAAGTTTTTAGATAAGCACTGTTACATAGTTTTCAATTATTGAAATATTATAAATTATAGATAAATACTTTAATAATTCAATAATAAATTTGTTCTTTTACTAATAGTTTAAGATTATCAGGTTGTCCATTATAAAATTCTACTTAGATGTCAGTTTTTTGTGGAGAAGCCTTCAATGACTCTCTAAAGGCAAATGAATGAAATAAAAATTTCTCACCTTGTCATTCTTGTCTCTCAAAAATGTGATCTAATTTTCCTTTTCATCCCTTCTCTAGATTGTAGCAAATATGCTTTAATAGGTAAACTCTAGTTAAGAGACATGAATTGATTATCCCCAAGTTACTTCTTTTAAGAGGCTGCCCAATAGACACTCCACACATGCGTTTGAACAAAGGCTCTGGAACAAGCTGCTCTATACTTTATATTCAGGAACTTCTGAAATTCAAAAGAGGCAGTTAAGAAATTCTATACCCAGAATAGGAAGTGCTATGCAACTTTCTTGCCTGCTATTACAAGACAATTTATCACACTACAGGTCTGAGACTCTCCACTAGTAGAACATAAGTACTGTATTAAGAGAGAGAAACTAGTTTGGAGCCTGAGAATGAATGGCATCACATTATTAAAATACTATATTTAAATATAAACATGTTATGTGGAAAAATACAGGAAGAATATAATTTTAAAATACTCAAAAAAATTGCCTCCTCTATTATTCAGTGGTTATGTGAATAAATAAACCTGAACCAATATCAATAATTTTCAAAGGAAAAAATAATGACATCTAGCCTGACAACTAGTGTTCCAGTTTTCCAACCAATACATTTTGAAATGGTAGCAATATAAAGGTCTGATTGTTAATGATGGCAGCTCTGCTGAATGTTACTAGAATGAAGATTTGATCTGTAAATAAATTCAAATTACTTGCTTTCACAGATTGCCTGTAATTTGCTCCCTCTTTTATGCATACTTAGGATTGAGAGTTATATTACATATCTTTTTTTTTTCATTTATTTTTATGTGATGTATTATATTTCATCACAACTCATTATAATGTGATTCGAGCTAATATATTATGACACTGCATCATGTACTCTGTACCCTCACAGGTGATACACTTCTCCATCTATCAGAATTAAATTTGAAAAATTTTGCATTTATCTAGTCATAGCTTATATTACCAATGCAATTTGACTAATTAATACATGAACTTCTATATCTGATATTGGTCACTTGCTGTGAAATTTTTTACCAAAATGACATTTTGCTCTGATAGTAACATCTAGTAAAATTTAATTTGCTTTCTAAATGAAAACTGTTCTGTTTCACTGTGTGTCCTTTCATATTTTTTATTTCATTACGTGGATTTAGTTGAGAGTTCTAAAGGTTTCCTTGTCTGCCTGTTGGTAAAGTAACACTAGCCATCTCCTCCTTAGAAAGAGGAAGACAATAATTACCTTTTAAAACTCTGCAGCTGGTCTCAATTTTCAGCAAGTCCCAACCCAGACAAAGCACAAGAACAGATCATATAAATGTACTGAAGGAAGAGAGACCATAGGGTAGCATGCTCTAATTCTTTTTATTCCTCTTTCCTTTTAGTGTCTTAGGGATACTGCAGCTGTAATGCATTAACACAGTTCGTTGACCCACTTTCAAAGCTGTAGAGGAAGTAACAATTTTGCCATTTTTCTCTTCATCCACACCAGTGTGTTTGATGCCTGAGAGTGACCAGGCATTAAAACGTGGTGAGTCGGGATTATCTTAAGTATATTTGACAATGAAAGAAATGAAGCCATATCTATTAGGCTTCCTGAAGGCATTAGACAATCTCTGAAGCATTCAACTGTTAAAACCTTAGTCCAGACAAACTGTAAAATTTCTGCAGGCCAATGTTTTTGAAGGTTTTTTTTTTTTTCCTTATCTTGTGTCAGGACATAATACAATTAATATTCCATAAAAAAGCTACTTATTCTTCTGTGTTATTTATATGTAGTTTTTTAAATGGTAAAATACTCACTATATTAATTTTTGAGGACTGCTAAAAACTAACAGTGAGCTAAAAAAGTTAAAACATATTTTATAAATTGTAATTTATGCTTATTACACTTAGGCCCTAGAATGTCTCATTTATTAAATTAGAAATGAAATATAACATTATTCTTGCTCAATAATGCTGTTTCTCCTGTATCTGCTTTGGTTCATGTAAATTAAAAAGAGTAACATATATAGAGATATTTTTTGATTATCAACTTTATCACCTAAGATAACTGTTACAAAACTGTGCAAAAATTTTTCTACAAAATGCAAAAACGCACATTAAATTTTTGCAAGATGTTAATAAGTGTCAGAAAAAAAGTTAAATGTTTGTTTTAAAAAGTTTGGAAAGTGCTAAATTAAATGAATTTTTTTTATTGCAAGATTTTTCATGTCTTATTTTATGAGACGTGTGTATTAATTTTACCAATATCCTTTTATTAATTAATCTATCTTCAAATCACATACTCTGCAAAACCAAGGGCTCTTTTAGGCCAAATGGTGAACAAGTCACCTTCAAAGAGCTTTCTGCTCTATTGAGGCTCACAGCCCTATGAATTTGTTTGGACAACAAAGATAACCTGAGCAGAACCAACAATTCTCCTCGATACAAGGTTATATATTGTACATGCATCTTGAGTAAAAAAATAATGATTTGTATGTATTCACTGATCCTCTCTAAGCTCCAACTAGATAGAGAATAAGTATTCTGTGTCCAGGACTTCACTGTGCAGATCTAGGGATGACTGAAAGAAATGTGAGCCATCTAGATAAGTGCAATCGATTTGCACTGGGAAAACAGTTAGTGGTAGGAAGGAATATCTGTAAAAGAGGAAGAGGTAAAAATCAAGAACCTGTGGGAATTAGTTTAATGAAAATTTCTAATGAAAAGTAAAAAGACAAAGATATTGTCATAATTGTTACATTTTGAAAATAAAGAATATGAGCTAAGATGAAGAGACAATTTAAAGAAGTCAAGCTGTGCATTACGAATAAAATCCCCCAAAATATAATTTTTCACAACATTTTTGAACATTGAAATATTATGAATTAATTATTTGAATGTTGCATGATGCTTAGATGGGGCCACCAAGTGGCTTGGTGGTAAAGTTATACAAAGTTTCCAAGAGTTTTACTATTTGGTTAATATGATTTATTTAATATATTTAGAAATAAATCAACTTTAAGAATCATTTTTTAATTTTTAAGAGTAATTTAAAATCACATTCCTAGCATAATAAAGTTATACAATAAACTGTGATGTTCATTTATGTCTATCAAACTCTATAATTGATATTGCTAAACAATTATATTGAAAGTGACTCCTACCTTTCAAGTATCATTTTTTTTTTTAATTATAGTTATTCTATAAACTTCTGATATTTTGTTGTTGAGTATTTTGGGCATTGATTAAATAATCAACATCAAATATAATTTTGTGATTAATATCCAAATAGTTTTCAAAAAATAACTGCAAGTTAACTGCAGAAGAACAAGAAGGTCATCAAAGCATCAGATCATATAATATTTTATACTCTGAAGCGAATTATTTCTCAACCTTAGTGCCATACTAGATGCATTGCTTCTATTCTGTCTGTGGTTCATTCAGGCCTAATTTAAAGTATTCATTATTCCAAGTACTCTTTCACGACATCATTTGTAAACTATATTATATAAGGAAATTACATATGTACTATGGATTATTCATATAAAAATACAATATATATTTTATATACAGAAAATATCATTAAACAACTCTAAAACTAAATAATGTTTTAAAATGAGGATTTGGCATGTTAAGCATGTTATTATGCTGTTTATTTATAATACTGACTCTTTTCAGTAATAATAAGAGAAGATTTTACAATAGTAATATAGATAGCACTTAACTGAACTTATCTCCTGATCTCTTTTTTAAAACTAATTTCTGAAAATCACAACTTCTGTGTTTAATTGGGTCAATGGGGACTGTGCCAATTACTAAAAAATGCAATGTGAATTTGCTCATCAATTTTGAGTAAATTATGTTGGCGTTCACAAGCAATCTGTGAATTTCATTTGCATTAAAATAGTATTTTGGGGTAAAATTCTCTACATATTTCTTTGCAAATTCACATTTTTCTCAAAGTCTGAAACAAGGAGATATGGATGAGATGAGTAACTTGAAGAGTTTAACAATGTCTAAAAATCAAACATATTTCTTCAAATAAAAAAACAAAGATTAAATTTGGAGAAATCATTCTATAGATAATTTTAAAATCTTATTGTCTTCTATTGTGCTTTTAAAATGAAAGTTTTATTCAAAGTATGAAAATAAAGGGTAGATTAATTATAGATTTCCTAGAAGCCTTCAGAGCCATTGATAAAGGCAATGGCTAGAACATATATTGCAAAAAACCCAAGGAGATGTTACTTGTGTGGAATATAAATGAGTAGAAAAGTTGTAAAATTATTTTGTGTCTGATAAAGAATCATCATCATTTTTTATTAGTCCTAGCTTATTTGTTTCAGAATTATACATTACTTTGTTGTTGTTGTTTAATTGTTATTTTGGGTATGTGGTGTACAATTGTGTGTGAATGTACGTGCACATTCTGTGCATTTACTTTTCTTCTGCCATTAAAGGAAACTAGGCAAAAACAGGAAATATGAAGACAAAAAACTTTTTTTTTTTCTTGGTATGTCATAAAAGTCCTATTTTCTTAATTGAATAAAGAGTAAAGCAACAGGAAGCTGGCAAAACAATGGACTAAATTTTTGATTCTTGAAAAGATGTTATCCCAATAAATTCAATTAAAAAAAAGGAAAAGATGGAAAAAGGCATAAGAGAGTCACATAAAGTTACAATTGATTATTTATATGAAGTAGTTATTTTTGAGTCTCCTCAATTCAAAATAATAAGAATAGGTTATACTCAATGAGTAAAATAAGAAACCAGTAATCGATTCTACCTAGGTTTTTATATATATTTAAATATCACTCTAAATTATCCATTAGCTCACAATTTTTAATTAACTATGGTATTCCACAGTTAGAAGAAAGCGTAGAAGAAGAATTTTCTAAGGGAAGACCACCTCCCAAGAAATTAATATTTCAAAATTTCTTAATAGATGGGAATTTAATCTCTGCTTGAAAAAAAAAGTTTTAAAAGCAGATTTAGTAGAATGACAATACCAACAATTTTACACTTATATTAATGTAAAATCTATCCCCATGTAATTTTCATTCATTTGTCACATTTTAGATGTTTGAAATTACAGATTAAGTAGAATCACTTTTTCTTGATAGGCTCACAAACATGTTAAAACACCTTAGTATGTCCTTTTCAGGTTTCTTTTATCCAGGACAAGTATCCTAGTCCTACTTGTCTTTATATTTATATTCCATCTCCTTACCAGTTCTGTCACCATCTTGGATATTTCCTCACTAATTAGTCAATATTCCCCTTTTATGTTACATATTGGGAAATAATATTCATTTGTATTTGAATGACAAAGTAGTAAATATTTTATATAAATTATTTTGACATGCTTCAGCAAAGTCTAGTTATTGGGATAATATTCTACAATTCAGAAATTGCCTCAGAATGGCTTACCAAATTGGATCAGGAAAAAAGAATTGCATCTGAAGTGCAAGCCATGCAAATCCAAGCTTAGAAAATGACAGTGATCATTATGTCCATTATCAGAATTGTATTAATTTTGACATGATTTTCTAGTCCTTGTAATTGGTTTTTACTCTGCCATCTATGGTCTCCCTTATAACCTCATTAATATATTGTTTACAACAAGAATAATAAACAGAACCTTTTTATATTTAAGTCACCTTGCATAATTGAAACAATAGTCCAAACCATTAAATATCTGAAATTATTCTTTCTGTAGTATGAGATAGGAAGGAGCATCACCACTTACAGAGTCTAAGAGACAAGTTTGGCTGCTTTATTCTTGAGTTACTAGAAAGTGCCCTTCTAGAGATCGGGAATGATATTCATTACCTTGGAAACAGTTAATAAATTGGTAATTGTGTCTCTGGCACCCAGCAACTAGAACAAAGGTAACAGGGAATAACACGAAGAATTTCTTTCTACCTTACAGTGGACGACCTTATTATGCATCTCTCCAATGTCACAATATAATGTCCCAGAAAGGTTTGTACAATCATGTGAGGTTACTTCCTTCCGCTCATTTTTATACCATAGTGTAAAGAAATCACAAATTATCATCAAAATAAAAATAAAAACAAATACAAATTATGAGCACCATCTTTCACAGAGATTCACAGTGGATCACATTTATGTCCCTCCCCAACTTACCTCAATTGTTCTGTTGAAAGCCTACCTCTGACATTTAGTAGAGAAAATGGAAAGTTAGCACTAAGAATAAATTATTAGGAAGAAAAAGAGAATTATGGAATCTAGAACTAAGAATAACAAACCAGATGAGGGCCTAAGAAAGACAAACCGCTAGATAAGTGCTATTACATAGAATTTTCTGTATAATTCGAATATTTTGTAAACTGTCCATCAGTGGACATTTTCCGCATGTGGTTGAGAACCAGCATCTGGCTAGTGTGACTGAGGAATTAATTGCTAATTTTACTTAATTTAAAATGAAATGGCTTCACATAGCTAGAGGCTACTATATTAAATAGCTATAGACTATGTTCACTTTCACATTCCACTTGTCTTTCAAATCTGGTATTTATTTAAAAGCCACATACTACCTATTATCTGTTAACAAGTAGCAGGTTTCCTTTTTTCTGAAAAAGAAATACCAATTCATTAAAATAAATATGAGGCTATTATATCTCATATTCTCCCAAGTTATTTTAAAAAATAAATTTTGAAAATCTGTAATGGCTTCTGTGTCTAAGCTTTGCCATTAAATTAGTTATATGACCTTAGGCATGTCAGTAGTAATTTGACTCTTAGTTTCCTCATCATGAGAAGTCAGAATAGGTTATCTAAGGTCCAAATCAGTTACAAAATACTTTTATTATAAAATACCATGTACCATAGGACTTGATGGGTTTAGGAAGAAAATAAGTAAGATGATGGTGTAGAGTGACTAGTTGTGAGGTTGCTCCTTCAGCTAGGGTGATCAGGATGGACCTCTCTGAGGATCAGATATTGGAACTGCAACCTGAATGAAAAGTCTAATATGTGAAGAGTAGTTAAGGCAGAAGTAACAGTAAGTGTATAATTTCTGAAATGAACATGGATCAGAAAGAAGTTAAATGTAGGATATCAAAAGTAGCAAGTTAAGCAGGGCCAGATAACCTTTTCCTGATAGCCTTAATTAGGAGTTTGCATTTTATTCAAGGAGACCAATGAGAATTGTAAGCAAGGGATTTAAATAAACTGATTAGCTGATAGAAAAAAAAAACTATTTTATTTGAAATATTGGAGAAGAGGTCTACAGATATCGGACCACGAGAAAGACGAGCAACTAGGTCCTAGAGCAAATTAAGCCTAAAACATCACTGGAGGTAAAAATGATATAACTGAAGCTGTCTTCTGGCACATCATGGGAAGGAATGGTTCTTCGCAAAAGATGACAATGCTAAGAAAAATAGAAGGCAGGAGGAAAAGAGGAAGACCAAATATGACAAGGATTTATGTCATAGTGGAGGTCAGAGGCATAAGTGTACAGCTGAGCAGGGCTGTTGAGAACAGGACATTGTGTACAACTCTCAGTCATGGTGTTGTCAGGAGACAGAGCAAACTCAACAGCATGTAACACACATTACATTTTTCAAATAACACTTTAGTTGTTTTGTAATGAATGGAAAGTAGAGGGCTGTTACAATATATAATGATGTCCGTATAAATTATCTAGTTGGGTCACTAATATCACCAGTATACTATTTTGGTTTTCCACAAGGATTGCAGAGATTTATTCAAACAAGGGACTGTGACCAAAATGGCTAACTGTCCATCAAAATTTTTTACTCTCCTTTCAAGATTCAGAGTTACTGCTGAGAAGTGGCTGCTCGGCCTAAGATTATATTTCCAAGTTTCCTTTGTATCTAGGTACAGCCATGTGAGTAGTTCCCATGGAGATTATGAACCTAAGTGATGCCTGTCTCTTCCGTGTCAAGGTGATTAAGAAGCAAGTATACCTTCACCCTCTTTTCCCATTCTGTTTGCTGGATATTTCCCCCTCTTCCAGAGAGATCCTCATAGTCACGTCTTTGAAAATAACAGAACTCTCATTCTCCTGGGTCCCTGAATGACTGTATGGAGCAGCCCCTCTCTCCACCAGCTCCAACTTCCACACATCCAGAAATACTTATGTTAGCATGTTACCTGAACAAGTTTTTGTTTTGTTTTATTTTGTTCTGTTTTGTTGTTTGTTTTTTGTATTAAGCCCCTAAAGTTTTGGAATTTTAAAAATTGTACCTAACCTTTCTCTAATTAACAAAGAACCCCTGCATAGTAATGCCTGTACTACAGGTTATAAATATTTTTCAATTAGTACAATTCTTCACATATATATAAGTGGAGATGGGTCTTTAAGTCTCCACTGGACTAATGGCTGACTGAAATCTAAATGCGTGGTCCAAATTCCTATGGAATATAGTTTAGAAGTAGATACCAAAGATCACTTTATAGTCATCAAAAAGTAGAGTTTGAAAATTTATACAGATCTCTACGGAACCACTAAAAACATAACAAGAGCTTGTCTGCTTCATGATAGAACCAAAGCATTAGAAATAAGATTTGGCCTTTTTTTTCTTTAAGGAGGAAATATTTAGGAGATTCTTCAGGTAACTCTAGATAATGTGAATTCTACCAGTGCAAACGGCACTGGCCACTTGAAATATTTTCATTCTTAATGATATTCAAACACTAAAATCACGGCTAATTTTTTCTTTATGTGAACAACTCTGTTATAACAGTCTTATGAAAACAATACAAATGGAAATATTCAAGTATGGTATTATATATTTGTAATCTGAGGAAACAAACACTTGTACTTTAACCCCAGATTGGTATTAAATTGCTTGAATAATCAGAACTTGCATTGTCTCTCACTCTCTCACCTTAGTTATTCACATAACAGGCATCCTGTTTGCCTAAAAATAAAGTCCATTCTATAGCATGACTTGAAAACTTAGTTTGAGAAGATTTATGAACAATAAGGTTTATATTTAGAACAATACGGTATTTGAAAAAAAATGCATAATTTTCCTCCATTCTAAACAAGTTTTATATTGCATTTGCATTTCTGCCACATTTCAGCAAGATTACATCTTCAGAGAACTAATGTTATGACTAATTTCATTCACATTTGAGAATAAATGTAGCTGGTTTGAAAGGAAAAAATAAAAACACTAAGTAGTGTTCTAGAATAGGGAATAGAAAAGACAATGATTTTCAGCAATCTAATATAAAAGGTTTTGTAAATCACAGAACTGTAGGAGACATTTTTGGTTGAGATAGTATTTGAGGTATGGTACAGCCCACATAACAGACAGAAGTTGGAAAAAATATGATACTAGGATTGGGAAGTAGCTAGTTTTCCTGTAGGTACTTTGCTATTTCTCTTTCAACGTATGTGTGTGCGTGCGCGCACACACACACACACACACACACACACACACACACACACACACAGACATACCCCTCATGCTATTTCTTGGCTACCCAGGGCCCTTCACTGGGTTTCATTATTCTGCTCTAGAGATTTCTATTCTCTAACATTCATGTCATTCTCCCATTATCATTACTCTTTTTATCTCTAATGCATGAGCTAATCTGACTATTCCATCGGGGCATTCATTCCGTGCATTTTGCCTCTCCTCTCTTCATTTTAAATGCAGACATCACAATTGATTATAACACTCTTTCCTGTTGAGACCCCAGGCACAGACTCAATTTAAGACAATATACTCTAGGCAGCCATTGCCTATTGTCAGAATTGGTACCTTAGTGTCATAAAATAGAAATAGTTACTGCAATATATGAGTTAATGAAATAAATAATCCTCCCAAAAGGCTTTTATTTATTTAAATAGTATATTAAAAAAAGAATTTAAAATATGCTCATTGACAACTATTGCCAGATACGGGGGTTGGGGATAATGACTAAAAAACCATACATAATGAGACAATGACAGTAAAAAGAGGCACATGCCCATTTAGGCCAGCCTGCTAGTGGGTGAAAGGTGGGGGAAAAAATATGCTGAAAGAGTAACAGATGAAATGAGTTTTGAAATTTTACTAGGAGTCATCCAGACCAACAACAGCACAGAGGAAAAGTTGGGAGAGGAAATAATAATAATAATATAGTTTGAGAGTAGCAGAAACATGGTAAGAGATTAGTCTTGAGAGTTCTGCAGGAGCAAGATTTTATGAAAAGACCCTCTAAGAAATGTTAATTATATTATTCTGGCAAATGAGTATTGTAATGCTGGTTTAAAATAAATATGCGAAGAGAGTATACCCAAGAAAGAAAACATTAACAAAAACCACCACAATAACGTGACCTTTTAATCATCTTTCCTGTGTCACTGTGTCAGCGTTAGGTATTTAGAAGAAAAAATACACTTTTATATTATGACTATTTAGGGAATTTTGCTATGATGATATATTCTTTTAATGCCTTCATCAAGGTTTTATTATTAAGAAAAATGTCTTAAAGCACAAGCTCAAAAGAATGTACTTTTTAAAGCATCTCCACATTTATGTGAAGTACTCACTTCAGCACACACCTTACACGAGAAAGTAGATGTTGTTATTTAATTTACGAATTTATAAATACATTATCTAGAGAATGTTGACCGTAACCCCAAAGCAGACCACCTGTTGATGTCTAAGAATATTGGCTTTATTACATGTAATAAAACTTACTAAAGACTATTAGGTTATTGTTCCCAGGCACGTATTGATGTTTTGCTGAAAATTAGTGCCAGACTCTATTTGGGAAAATATTTGAAAGATAGAATTTACTATTAATCAAAATTATCAATTTAAATATGAATGAATATTCTATCCTTGATCTATATGTTAATGAAGAACTATATAATTTAATTTACTCTAAGGCTTGGAATATAATTCAATTTTGAGATAATTGATTTGGCAATGCCTGGGAGGAGGATGAAGGCTATGATGGAAAAATAAAATGCTCTTTATTTAAAAATACCAGGATGACATGTGGCTGAGTGACTTTGTAATAGCTTTTAACATTTAGACAAGTAGCAAATTAGGTTAATGGTTTGAGTTTTGGCAATATAAATGTTGGCAAAAGACCTATTTTCACTACAAAAATGCAGAAGAGATTAAAAACTTTGCAATTTTGTGCCAGGAGGTAAGTATCAAAAAGTATCACCATTTTATATTCTACTTCACCAACAGTAATGTGATTTCAACAGCTTTGCTTTCAGATTACTTTATAAAAAACAACTGCAAGAAGCTCAAATGAAATGTCAAATTCTTCTCAAAGGTAGAAATAGAGAATTTACATGTTTTTGTTTGTGTATCTTTTTTTTTTTAATATTCGAGCCAGCTAGAGATGATGTTATGCATAAGAAAAATTGAATAAAAAACACAATTTTTCCCCAGTAGGATTCTTCAAATTAATTATCTCTTTTACAAGTTAGAACAGACAGGTAAAAACTCAATGAGAATTTCAGATTCTATATGTTGACATATTTACCTATAGAGCACATTGTCATTATCATTCAATTCAGTAGATACTGCCGATATTTTTTAACTGTTTAAGTAAAAGAAAATAAACTAGACTTTGGAATTGTCTAAAATATGGAACATATTTTTAAAAATCATAATATTTTAAGCAGTTTCTTTTGTATGACTATATGATTCATAATAAAAATGATAATTTCCTTGATACAGAAGTGTTTCAGCTCAATAAACTCCCATATTGTTTGCAACTCTAACAAATTAGAATTGCTTTTTCTGAACTGAAATGAATATGGCTTTGATATGAAGTTCCAGGAGCATTTTACAATTCTGAAAATAGAAAAACTCTAAGTAGATATTTCATTTTTTGTTTGCAAAGAACAAATGTCCACATAGTAGGAATATTAGAAAAGAATGGAGATTTTGCAGACATAGTAATTTGGGTTTCTTCTTCCTCAGAGAAATAAAAATAAATGCTTATATCTAAAATTTGGAGCTAATCACCTTAGGCCTTAAATTCTTAGTACATTTTTTCATCTTTAAAAGAAGATGAAATTATATGTGAAGAGAGTATATCTAAGAAAAGAAACATTAACAACCACCACCACAAGAGCATGGCCTTTTAATCCTATGTGCAGACAGTAGTGATAGTTGCACAATGTGAATGTATGTAATGCCACTAAATATTCACTTAAAATCTATTCAAATAGTAAATTTTGCTATGCATATTTTATCACAATGTTTTTTTAAAGTAGATGTTGGTTTCTTTATATTTATACTTACATATAACTAAGAAATACTTATGTAATCATAGAGGAATAAGCACTACAAATATCATCATCTGTTATTTTTCAATTTATCCTAAAGTATGTGTTTCAAGAGTCTCCACCTATCAAAGATAAGAATAGTTAACAGTCTGGCTGAATAAATAATTTTTTTTCTTTAGATTTGTCTCATTTTCCTTGTTTATAATTATCCCTATTAAATATATCTGTTTATTTCTAACACATACTCTTATCTTAGATGTAAGATCATAAACGGAAATGGAAAAAATTGCATTGTTTGCTTTGCCTCGTAAGAGCTATGGATATTTTATGATCCTCATGAAAACACGAGGCATCTCTTTCAATGTCTGTTTTTGAAATGCATGAAATAAAGTTGCTGTGACCGCATTGTATAGTGACTCAAATCTCTGCTCCACCAGTTGTTATCCCTGACCGTGAGTAACTATGTAACTCCTCTGTGTCTCTGAATCTTCACTTATAAAGTAAAGATAATAGTATTAATTACTTCATTAGTTTTGGAGATTTAATTAGTTAAAACTCTTTTAAAACAACGTCAGACACATTGTTAGCTCTTACAAATGTTATTTTTCACTATTAGTCTTATCTCCAATGTGAAAAATATATTAGAGATTATTATGCTCAAAATGAATTCAGGATACTGAATTATAAAATTTGATATCACACTGATCAAATAAACAAAGAATTGCCATGTTTTCATTTAGTTAATTGATAAGTATGTAATTACTGGGGACTTAAAAAAATACTTAATTTCATCTTGTTTCAGGATGTGTGCTTCTAAGACTGTGTTACCTTTATTGTTGCATCTTAAGCACAGCTAGGTAGAGAGCAACTTCTGAAAGTTCAAATTCCACAAACATTTCTCTTTTCCCCGGAGTTCTTCCCCGCTGCATTATCTCTGACAAAGCTTCTGTCTCAGGCTGAGGCATGTTGCAATTAGCAACAATTAATTAACCTCACTGAAAACTGGTGTGTAGCTGATTTAAGCTCATTTTTTCCTTTTTTCCCTTTTCTTTTTTTCTCTTTTTGTCTGTAAAGCTTAGAGTTTGGGAAGAAGTTCAGTCAGCAGGGATTTTCTTTTCTTTTAATCTACCTACCACGAATCCAATGATGTTTTACGTAAGATTTAATTTCCCTATAATTTCATAAAGCTTTGGAAAAATATTACTTGCAATTTCTCTGTTTTCTTACTTGGGTACTTTATTTAATGTATGCTTATGATTTCCTATTTCAGCATTAGTATGTGATTAGCACTACTATTATTTTCAGGCAAAGTAAATATAATACCTTTATTTTAGACTCTCGTAATCTTAATAAACAGATAAAAATAATTTGTATGCAAAGCAATGATTTCAAATTTAATTAAATATGCATGTTTTGTGAGTGGCCTATGCATAGGAATTACTATTAGTTTTCATTCCCTAACTTTCCTATTGCTTTGTTGACCATCTGCCCCAAAGTAAATCAGTTAAATGTCACCGATCAATTATTCTTATATCTAAAAAAAGCTTAACATTGTAGAATCAATGTCCTATTCTAGATATCAAGTTACAGACCCTGCCCTTGAAATTTAACTTTACAGAATAAGGACCTGACAAAAAATTTTAATTCTGCCCAACTCGAATGTTATAAATGAAGAGCAATATAGTTATTTAAATGTAAGGTAAATTAAAAGAAGCTAAAATAGACCATATCTAACAAGAAGTTTTGCACTGCTTGTTAATACATCATCCGTTCCTTGTCTGTTTCACTTATTCTCTTTATTAGATCATTGAAGACCCTGGTTGTGGAATAGATTAAAGCAGTAATTGGCAACTTATATTTAAAAGAGACTGTTTGTTCATAAAATGTTAAATACATTATAAAAACTAGAATCTATTTCTTTATGAATAATATTTATTAAGTATCTCTCTTGCATTTTTTTGTGGTAGAGTTTGTATAAATGGTCAAAGTAGTTTTAATTTTACATGTACATAACTGGCCTTGGGTTATGTTTTCATCTTGCCACAGATTTCCTATGTACTCCGATGAATCACATTTCTTGGTGTACGTGCAAGTTTGCTTTGGCTTCTCTCCCAGAGAGGCTCTCCTAGCCTTACGTAAATCTAATAGTATCTGCAATGAACTATGGTCTTCTTCAGCTGGTTCTCCATGATTATAGCAGATCATTTTCCCTTGATTATAATTATGTAAGTTCACCGAGCTATATTAACATAAGATAGCCTTTTAAAATTAATCACAAAGAGCTCTCTTAAATTCTGAGACTTTCCTCATTTACCTCTAGTCTATTCTTCCACTTTGAGGAATTTTCTCATAGCATTATTAATTTAACAACTATGTAATTATCCAACAGTTATAAGTGCCTACTGTATGCAAATTACTATTAGAATCCTTAAATAAATATGTATAAAAATGTATGTGTTAAGAATTTTACTCATTAGCTGTCATTATGTTTTAATAACTATAGTAACAAATTTTCTTCAAAATAATACATTTTCAAAATAATAATTTGCAAATTTGTTTCTCCACTTTAGCATATCTAAGTATCTTGCAGCATCCCTCTTCTTTCTGAACACGCCCTTGAATATCATCTGCATTCAGTTAAAAAACAAAGTCAAACTACAGATTACTTGGCTCTTTGGTTTTATATCATTTTTATTGTCATTGGCCATATCATAAATAATTTACAAATGTTAATGATTTACATAACAGATATTAATTTAATAATATTTTTTTGCTATAAGTGTAATAACTTTACTCATATTTTTACTTAATAAATTCCACATTTTTCCCTGTGATGACTTTAAAAGTGAGAGTCATAAAATAATTCAATATCAGAGAGAGAAGAATTGACAAATTTTCTTTGTAAAGAAAGCATCTTAGTGTTTAAACCTACTAAGCTGAACTTTACTCTTAGACTACTATTGTTGTAGTCTCACACATGCAGAGGTAGGATTTTCCAATGTAGTAGTGGTTACATATTTATGGTTAAGACAACAACGATAGTTAAACCAACAAAATAAAAAGCAACGTGTTTTTTTTATGCATATATTTCAACAGTTAAGTGTAATGTATATATGTGTATATACACACATTTATATTTTAAAGTAGCATACTCGCTGTTGTACTAAATTGGCTTTCCTTTTAGACTCATATAACTTTTTACTAAAAATCCACTTAATAACAATACATTTAAAACTAAGGTGGTAATTTTCTATAATCATTGTACTTAAACTTAATCAGTAATATGGTCTTTCAAAGCTACCTTTCCAAGGACACTTACATATTTAGTGGTTCTTTGGGTATTTGGCACATTGGTCTCTACCTATCTTTCATTTCAGCGTGTTAGTTTTCAGAGTGAGTGTTCTAAATGTTCCGTGACATCATTTTGAAGGATGCAAATTATTTGTTCATTTGTGTTCGATTACCTAGAGGAGTTAACTTCATCCTCCATTTAACACTTAGTTAAAAATAAAATCTTTTACTTGCACATAGTGTTTAGACCTTTTGATCACTACCCAACTGTATTTGTAACACAAACATTTGTCCTCCAACCTTTCCCAATCTACCTCAATCAAAAAAAAAAAAGTTATCGGGTGTTTTAATGGAAAAATCTAAAATCTTTCAACATCTATTATGACATTCACATTTATGGCCAGTATATTGTGATTACCCTTAATATAAACCATGAAGTGTCCAGTTTTATCAATAATTGGCAAAAATCTTATGTCCTGTGGAAATCCTTTTATAAAAGATTACAATTTCCTTAATGGAAGGATATATATATATGTATATATATATATATAGTCATAAACAGTGCAATACAAGCAAGTTTAAATATGTCAAACTAATATACACATGCACGTACATGCATTTATATGGACATCCATATATATACTATATTACTATTATATTTATTATATAATAGTAATATATATACTATATTACTATTATATTTATTATATAAAATCATTCTATTTATGGAATTAGGAACACAATGCTCAGCAGTCTTTTTACATCAGTTTTAATCAGTCGTCTCAATGAATAGTCTGTTCATCCTGTAGATTTGAGGAAACACTTTAGAGAGCTTACATTACTTGACTTAACACATAGAAAGAATCAAGGAAATATTCAAACTCAGGTTGATTGACTGAAAAGTCTATGGCTTTCAACTTCAAATGCTTTTCTGTGCATGCTAGTCATTCAACAGCTGCTCCCTATTATTTGATTTTTCATACTGTTCACTCCAAACTTCTCATTTCTAGTGAAACTGAGAAAAAGTCTCTATTGCACATGCTATGTATCTTTGTCATTATTTTAACAAATTTAGCTTCTCAAAATGGACAATTTCATCATCTCAAGAGAATATTTTCAACAGGAACTATGGATTGAGCAATGAGAGAGATGAGAATTCTAAAAAGAGGAAAGCAATTATACAAGCTTCAGTTCTGCACATTAATGTCTTACCTAATCCCCATTAATAAGAATGGATCACTTTCCCAATGGCTTTTTTCTTTCCCAAGGAAAAGTTAGTCTTAGAAGGCTTTTAAAATAAATTTTTATTTTTGTATCTGTGATCCAGTCTTTTAATTTGTTGAAGAGAGTAATACATAAAGAAACACCATGACTATGAAACATCTGAGGTGCTCTACATATGTGCGTGTAGCATTATGGCCATGGATCTTGCTCATTAAAAACTTGCATGCTGCTTGACTAGCGGAATGAATGTTGTCTGTGGAATGTTGACTTAATTGGGTTAAAGCTGTTTATCCACTCTGTCACCTGCTAATGGTGCCAGAAGATTCTGGCATGATGTTTTTTTGGTGAGTTTTTTTTTTTTTTTTAATCTATATCCACTTTTTCTTTTTTTTTCCTTCAAGTCACACTGTAAAATGACTTGAGTTAGTGCTCAGGTCATTACAGTTCTCAGAAAACTATCAAAATAGTTTTAATTGCTAAGAAAAATTTTTACTGACACTTTCCTAAATCATTTTTTTTTTAAATTTCAGCAAGTACCAATGCTGAGATTGAACAGTGAGTTTTACTGGGCCAGCACTCCAGACACCTTAAACCTTTTAATTAAAAGAAATCATATTTTAATTTAATTTTATTTATAGTCGAATAATATTTTATTGTAATAAGATATATTTAAAATTAGGTGTTTTTTTCTTTGTGTGGTGTGTGTTTTTTAATGTTTGTATTCTGCTCAGGAAACAGAAACCATGCTAGAAATAAAGGCTGAGAGAATTTTAACAGATAATTGGTTTAAAAGGTGTTCAAACAGTGGAAAGAAGAAATAGAGAGGGACAAGAGTAGCAACAGTAAAACAGAGATTGGTTACTTAAGGACCAAAAATCTGCTACCGCTCTTGGGCCAGGAGCCAGTATTTAAAGTCAACCTACTGAAATTATAGGTGCTCCACTGCCTCTGGCTATTGGAAACACACAGTGGCCTCTGGACAGAAATCCGGGGACCCCCATTCTCTCTGAGTGTTCTCAGACCACCGTGGACCTCATTGAAGCCTACAACCACATTCAGTAGCTTTTTGTCTGCTGCTGCTGGAGTCTACATCAGGAACAGAAAAAAGTACATAAGAAGAAAAAAAGAAAAAAAAAAATTCTTCTTCCATCTTGCAATCTCCCAGCTGTGGTTCCAACTGGCCGTGCCTATCAGAAGGCTAGGAAAAATAGCCTGGGGAGTGTAGTTGCTAGCTTTGAGAGGAAACACAGAGGTGAGAGGCAAAAGAAATAATTCAGCAATTTTTTTTAGATTTCATCTTATAATTCTATTTTATTCTTACCATTGATTCATTGAGATGATATCTCTAAAGTGCCTTTGGCAATGTTTTGCCTATTACATAGATACACAAAAAATGTCAGTATTATAGGTGAAGGTCTTTCTAAAATCAATTTATATTTCTTGTCTTCTGAAACAAAGGACACAACATAATTTAACTTTTTCTTAATGACTCAAGGTTGACTTTAGAATGTCAATGTTTATGTGGGATCATTGCCTTCAAAGACTTTTGAGATGTAGAATGATGCTTGTCCCAATGCTAATGATCCCACACTGCTATAATTTTAAGGTCAATGTTCTGTTTTTTCTTTTTCTTTGTCTTGCAGACAAGCAATCAACAATAATTTCATGCACTTTTCAGAGTACATGCATTTAGTAATATCCTTACTGCTCCTAATTTTTTACATTGACTTGGGTGTCAGGAACCAAGATAACCAAATTTTCTGAAATCAGGCTTTACAAAGAGAAAACCTAAATGATACTTTGAGATGCAGCCTATGGGCAGGGTTTTCCCCATGAGCAAAAGTAAATGAGTACACCTGTCCAGAGACCATTTTTGTCTAGTCTGTATTTCTATATTTTTCAGAGTTGTGGTTGTTTGCTAAGCACCCTCCAGGTGGTTGAGATGTTAATGTAATATTGGCTAGCTAGGAACAACAGGCTAATTCTTTGAAAGGCCTGAGGTGATTTGTGAAAGATTTATCTCATAATAATAAATATTTCATAATTGAAGAAAAAATAAATCCTTTCCCTTTATAAACACAATCATGACCTCTTTTACAAATATACAGAAGTTGATTATGAAAAAAGAGCTTGTAGAATCAAGGAATCACACAAATATTTCTATGCCTTGTATTTTGATCTTATATTAAATGTGTGCATATATATATGTATATATAAATGTACATGTGCATGTATAACATATACACACAAATAGATATATATATTTTGTGTGTTGAAAGTGGAATGGAGAGCATCAGAGATTGAGCAGAAGAAAATTAAAAAGAAAATACTTTTAATAACCCTAAATCTAATTATATCATCAAGGAAATCTTGACACGCCCCTCTGTTGTCCTCTAGTAGGACATTATGGCCTAGTACAATTAATTTTCCACATATAAAAGTAACATGTCACTTTTTTCTCTTGCTTCTATAATTCTTCCGGTCTTACATTTTGGATCTCCTTACATTTACTATCTTATTCCTAGTATTTAAAATAATTAGTCCCATGCATTATAAATGAGATTAAATTTTCCTGACAACTCAATGTTGCTTTTATCATGCTTTTATTCCTAAGTGTATGGCAGCTGAAAGGGTGTTATTATACATATATGCTATTGAGGCAGAGTTATGTGGTCAGAATAACAGCTAATTACTAACCAAGTCGGGACAAAACCCAAGTTTCTAGGAATTCATGTGTTTGAAAACCCTTTTATAACTGGGAAAGCATAAACATAATAATTTATACAATGGTGAAAGTAAACTAGTTTTCTATTGCTGCTGTAAAACAAAACAACAAACAAACAAAAATGCCACAAACATGGTAGCTTAAAATAATACAAATGTATTTCCTTATAGTTCAGTAGGCCCTGAGTCTGACATGGATCTCAGTTGGCCAAAATCAAGGTAGCTGCAGGATTCGTTCTTCTGGAGGCTCTAGGAGAAAATCTGTTTCCTTGCTTTTTTCAACTTCAATAGGCTTACACTTTTCTGGGCTCATGGCCACCATCCTCTATCTTCAAACCCAGGAATGGCTAATTTAGTCCTCACTTAGTGTTATTCTGACCTCTTTGTTAGTCACATCTCCCTAACTCTAATTCTTCTTCCTCTCTTTTACTTTTAGGAAGCCTTGTGATTACATTGGGCCCACCTGGATAATGTCGGCTAATCGCCCTACTATAAACTCAGCTGATTGGCAATCTTAATTCCTCCTTTTCCTTTTAACTGACATATTCAGAGGCTTTTGGGGTTAGAACATGGACATTTTGGGAAGGCCATTATTCTGTCTGCCATAGTCAGTAAAGGTAGTAATTCATAAAAGTACCCCCGTTGTTTTGTTTACTTGTCATAAAAACTCTATCAGGAAGGAAGTAGTACCTTTATTTTGTAGGAGAGGATATAATATTCTAGGGCTTTTAGCTTTTATTGGTGGCAATTAAGACTTACAAAACCTTGGAATTATTACAGTTTATATTCTGTAGAATATAATTTAATTAAATTTTAAAAATACTAGCATTTTTGAGAGGGATCCATAAAAATGCCCAAAATGTGGGTTTTAAAAAGCTTCAGTTTTGTAGAAAAAAGAAAAATATACTAATGATCTTAGATCCATTAAAAAATTATAAGTAAATATTAGTTTAAAATAGCTTTATTTCCTATCTCAAATCTCTAAGACCTAAAAGTGGTTCATGATATAGTTGTGAATAAATAAATCAACACTGACTCTTATTTGTGGTCAGTTTTTGTAACAATTTCATCTGTAAACTGTCTCTTCAGACCTCCCCTAGTATCACTTAACCTCTCTGAATTTGTTTTCACATCAATAAAGTTAATATTTTTTACTTTGCAAGGTAAGTAGTTAGGTTAAAAGAGATAACATGGGAAAATAATCTGGGATATACTAAATGATTAATAAACTGCAGCAATTCCTTATAGTTATTAGCATTGTTCCCACCTGCACAGGATCTAATATAGCATTATCTGGCTAAAAAAAGACAAGGAAGAGTATGACATGACGATGCTCAATTTTTGGCTCAAACCATGTGTAATATACTTAAATTTAAATTTTAAAAGTACTTCTTCTATTTAAATATTATTTTATTTTCCTACAAACTAATGAAAAAATAAATAATAATTATTTCTACAAGAATTCTCTCAAATAGTATATTCCTTTTGTGCTCTAAAATAATTAATTTTAAGAAAAATCAATTATTATTGAATGAGTTGTATGAAAAAACAAAGGTGAGTCATGAGTGGATCCAATCCTTCAGCTGCAAGCTATCTTGACTTATAAACAATTTCTTCTCTTTGCAAGAGGAGTAAACCTGCATTTAATGTACCGGCTTTTTAGAGTTTATCATCTATAAAGTTTGGAGATGATGATACTGAGAGCCTCTCTCTACAGATGTGTCAGTACCAGGGGGCAAGACTAGGGCCACATTTCTAAGTGGGCTTAGAGATCTGAGGCTCACTTTGTAGTTATTGAAATCAAATTAAATTTTAAAAGTTCATGAATATGAGTTGCAATTACCAAAAAATTTTGGTTAGAGTCATGTGCTCTGATGATATTGCACTACTAATAATATTTTAATCCAATATATTATAGTATATTTTTCTAAAATTATCATAAATTTAAGTAGTCTAGTTGATTTAGAATCACAAAAAATGTAAAATATTAAAGTTAACTTTTTAAAGGATATATTTCATGTGAATTATTTCTATAAATATTTTAATAATTTATATAACTATTAAGTAACCCATTATTTCTTTCATATTAGTGGTGACATAACTTAAATAATTCCATAAATGTTTGAGGACTTTTTTATATGTTAGAAAATAACATAGTGACTTATTTAGGTTAAGTAGGTTTTTTTAAAGGACATAAAGATCTACATGTAACTTTAAAGATAAAGCTGTATACACTCATAGGTATGTAAATGTCTAATCACTATGTTGTACATCTCAAAATAATATAATACTGCATGCCAACTATAACTGAAAAAAATTTAAAAGATAAAGCCATATAAAATTAAAAGGGTAGTTTGTTAATAGTGTAAATCATATCTTTCATTTAATTTTATTGAATATTTTAATTGTGTGATGAGACTCTATCTGTGAAATATTAAAAGATTTTCCCCAATTAAATTAATGCAAGAAATTCCTCTATTAATGTAGAATTATTAGCTAAGAGTATCATTAGAAATCGCATATGAGGACTAATGCTATGCTTTACACACATACTATTTCTATTAACTGTAATATTTATTTTTTTCAAATTTTACTTTAAAAAGTTGCTTAAGGTCAACTATTCGAAGTTTCTTTAATTCAGTAATTATAATAGTTTTTCTTGTGTCTAGTTTAAGTGAGAAATTCTAGATTAAGTTTACAGAAATTCCCAAAGATTGGAAAGTATACACACAGATAAATACATACACAGAGAATTCGTGTATATTTACCAGTCCACATTAACTTAAGGACCTAAAGCCATAGAGTTAAGACTATGAATTAATTTAAAGACTTAAGGGCATGAGTTTTATATAATAACATATTTCCATGAAGCGGAGTCTGTGTAATGAAAGCGAAATGAACATAGCATTGTTGACCTGAAGTCACTGTTAGCCAAATTGACTTTCCTTTGAGTGTGTTCCTCTCCTTATCATCACCTTTCCGCTGCAGGTACATATAAGATGCATATTAACATGGCCCGTGGATAGTCTATTCTCTGGTCTCATGTGTTAAGCTACACTGGGCCGAGTGTCCTAAATGATTCACCATATATTTCCTCACAATAACAGTAAAGCAGTTGTCATCATCAATATTTAGAAGAAACAATGTATCTTACAAACTTCGAAGATCTATGAGAATAATAAGAATGCTAAAATTAGCACACTAAGAAGACGATCAGTGTGGATCAGACTCAGTGCCTTAGAGTACTTGACACGATATCGTAAAGCTAATAAATAGACGGAAATTAAGATCAGGTCTGTATCCCAAACTAGTTTTGTGGTGGTATCAATACCAGCAATATCTAAACATACTGATTGTGGCTACATTTAGCCAAAAACAGTATAAAACTCTGTCCTTTACATGAATTCATTTAACCATCAGAAGACCACTTTGTAGGTTAAGGTTAAACAACTAACTCGAGATCAACCAAATATTAAGTGAGAAAATTAGAATCGGAGCTAACTTTGGTTTAGCTCTGAAGGCTATAGTTTTAAATATATCTACTGTCTCTGATAGATACATCTGCCTAAGTAAGCACAGCTCCCTATCCTCATTGTGCAGTAGGGCTGTTGCCTGCTTGTTAGCAATTCTGTTCTTCAATTTAAAAGAAAAATGCAAAGTAGTAAATATTTACTGAGTATCAGAATGTCAAATAGAGAGTTCTGCAAAGTGTAGGAAGAAGGCCAGCACATTGCTTTGCTTCACAGTTCCTGCTTAGTAATTATTTGTTAATTGATTAGTAAGCATGCTGTTCAATGGACTGATTGCAAAAACACCCTTGCAACTTCAAAGAAAGGTAAAGATATACTGCCATGCACATTAACAAAGACAAAAGTGGTAAAATAAGTTCAGATTTTTTTTCTTGAAATATAGCAGAGTCCGTCGAACACATTTTGCAATCTATTCACCAGTCTAGATGTATTAAACCTTGACACCTCAGGAATATTTCTAAAATATACATTGGCTTCATGGACTATAGATGTGTTTATAATCATGTTATGCTACCATTTAAATTTCATACCAACTCGTGATGAAAAAGATATAAATGCATTACAGACATACTCTCAAATCAGGAGGATGAGCCCAATTTTATCAGGTTCTGACAGTTAAATATGCCAAAAATAGTGGGGTATATTTTCAAAGCAGCATGCTCTAATTTAGCCATGCAGCTCATGTTTATTTTAATGATATTTGCACAGTAAAATCACTACAAAACACTCTAAACACTTACCCAACTGTGTATACCAAAGGAAAGAGAATTTTAATTAAACTAAAAAAGGAAAATTATTACTTAACCTTAGCCTAAAGGATGCTCTTCAGTTTCATTTGCTTAATTTCTATGTTCTTATACTTTAGTAAAATATCACAAACAGGAACCAACACAAAAAAAATTTTTAGAAATGTAATTCTATATGTATCATGATTCAAAAAGGAATGTATCTTGGGACATTAAGTTACCAGTAGTGATCTATCAACCTATCAATCTTTGTTCTTTAACAATCAAGAATTTTAATTTTAATTAGTCATAACCATATTAATTACATTATCAAAAACCCAGTGGAACAAAATTGGGAGAGTTTTACCTCATCAGATGGCCTCTTTTCTCAAAAACTATTAACATCATATTACAGACAAAATATGTTAATCTCACATTGGGTTTTAAAAATAGGTAGGACCACATCTCCAAATTAATGATTCATAAAATCATTTGCAGCTATTAGCCTATCAGGATAACTGCTGGTAGCTCTTTTATTTCACTGCTTTCTGTGATATCATCAATTTAAAGTCTATCTTATATGGCAGATTTATATATACATCATTTAATTCATTGAGGCCTGTCAGGTTTTCAAAATTTGCATTACCAAGGACAACTACAAGTGTCAAAATATGAAATAACATCCAGGCTGGAATTTTCTAAACCTCTTTTAATTACCTGAGCCCAATTATGAGACCAGTAAAAGCCAGTGTTCATGGTGCCAGTAAGTAGTCCATTTTGCCATGTAACTTTTGTGAAGTCTCCTTCAAAGGATGTTTTTGCGCTGCAATGCCCAGATCGACCAGAAAAAACTGAGATGCCACGGGCAGTAGAAAACAGATGTTCTTTCAGACACTCTTTGACAAAAGGCAGTGAAATCTCTCTGCATTTTATCTTGACACTTAGAGAAATGATCATGTCTTTGTACTTTTGTTGCACTCTCTACTGAGGATGTGAACATGCTTACAAATTTTAATTCACAAGTCCTTACAGCACCTTTCTTTCTAAAGCAAGTGATAAACATCATTTAGTTATTAAAAATTCAGATGATTATAGAACATATCAAAGGCTATCATGCATATTTATCACAATAAAAGTACAAATAGGCTTTATCACTCTATGGGTATCTAATGTGTCATTGAAGGGCACTAGGCTTTGGACCATAGGCAGTATGAACTAGTGTGATTCTTCAAAATTGTATTGAACACTTACCATACGCAAGCCCCTCTAGTAGTATTAGTATAAATTGTTTAATATAAATGCATAGTAGTCATCAATGTACATTCTAACCCTGTGCTCATTAGAACTGTATACACTCATGTAAGAATTATGGAATTTAAAAGAAAAATAAGTGAAAATATAATAACAAATGAACGAGCATTGTATGTTGCAAGAGAACCAGTTAACATTAAGGTAATGAACATAAATAGGTAATCCTTGTTCTGCCTCTAAATAACAGTATTAACTCAGACAACAAGTTATTAATACTTTCTGGGTCTCAGGTTTTTTTATATTTTAAACATATCAGTATTACCAAATTTGAGATGAAATATAATGGGTTATTAGGTAATGGCCTTCAGAAATTATTTAGCCCAATAAGCCTCTTTGCCATTTTTGGAGAGAAACAGCGATGGTGATAGTTGCTCCTACATCATCAGATGCTGTGAGATTTAATTGAGTTATTTTACACAAAAGACTTGGTGCCTAGAAATTCACTGGTAGCAATGTGTTATTATTGTCAGTTATATGAGTACTTCAAGAAACACTAATTTTGTTTAAAGTATTTTGCCATGTAAATAAATAGCTTAAGTAAATAAAATTATTTGTTCAACTTTATTGATCCTATAATTAACAAATACAATTGTAAGATATTTAGAGTGTACATCATGATGACTCTATATATGCATACATTGTGAGAGGATTTCCCTACCCCCACCCCATTTAGTTACAGAACCTCACATATTTATCTTTGTTTGTTTGTTGAGAACATTTAAGTTCTACTCTCTCAAATTTATTTCTAAAGTTACATAAAATAAAAAATTCTATTTTCAATAATGTTTGCAATGTGACATGTTAAAGTTATACAGTTTTTCTCTTCAGAATATCCAACAGCTTTTAATAAGCTTATCTGCACTGTAAACCTTCAAGAGGGAAATGTAGCAATGTAATATTACTCTAGATTATTTAACTTAAGAATCCTCATTTCTGAGAACAAGTTGTAGAAAGAAACTTGTGCCAAAGACATTCTGTGAAATATTGATAAAGATAATCTCTGAGCTAACTTAGGTTTATGATACTGACACCTCAAGAGTTTTATATGAAACACCTTTTAGAATATGATTTCCTTCACCCCATTCTAGAATGAGTCGCAATAAACAAGGGGGAATGAACTAAAAACAGTCGTAAGGAAGACCCAGGCTCCAGCTATAATTTCTCTGCATAGATTTCCTAAGTGGCATTTAGGGTGTGGGAGGGCAGATTTTTGTCAGGTTTGTATCTTTTTTTTTGGAAATTAGATTCCTCGCTGAGGAACTGAGACAACATCTGTGTCTTCAGGCTACTCAAGTTTAGCCTTAAGTTAAGTTTGCGGATCACCTTACTAAATATTCTCTTAAACCATAATGGCTCTGTGATACATGACAGTAATATAGTTATTAGAGTAATTAACAGTCCTTTTTTTTCTTTAACTTTTTCTAATTTTTGAAAATATATTCTAATGAAATAGATGTTTAGAATACTTAGAGCCAATGATTTTATATTTTAATATAGAGCCACAAGATTCACAAATAACTTAAGTTCTTTGCTACAGCAATAAATCCTATCAGGCCTTCAAACAGACAGTAATTTATTAAGTTGGTTCAATCTTTATTTTTTTTCCCAAATGGTAATTTGAAAATTTAGCTTTATATTTATTTCACAAAATAAGTAAATCAGTAGCTATTACAATAAAACCCCTCTCATTTGAAGATTTTATCCTGCCTTCTCATTTCGCTATTTTATATGTACAATGAATTTTTTACTCTGGCCAGGAAAAACTGTTTATATGTACAAAACACTGTAGTCAACATATAACTGTCCTATTAGTAGGTATTGTTATCTATGTCCTGAAAAATAAACTAAAGCAATGAAAATTTAAACTGATCAGAGCTTGCTTTGTGTCAGGCTATAGATACTTAAATTCTTTTCAGTCTTTCCAACAATTCTATGTGGTAAGTGTTATTATTATGGTCATTTAGAGACAAGTGATTAAAATATAGAAATTAAGTGGCTTGTCTATGTTCACATAGCTAACAAGTGTGGGGGTGAGAATTTAAACTGCAGCCATGTGATTTCAAAGGCCACAGCTAAATTACTTGCCTATGTTACGTCTCTCTTCTTCCTTTCAGCTCTAACCAACAATTCCTCAATCCTGAGGTGAACAATCAATCATTTACTTGCAAAATATAATGATGAAACTGAAAGTTTTTAAGTGTTACTTGATCCATTTTTTTAAAAAACTCTACAAGCCAGTATTTCTGTGTAGTTTCAATAGTCATAATCAAAGATAAATCATCAAAAATTTTATTGAACACCTACACTACTCTAAGAAATGGGAGAAATCATGCAGGAAACAATAAATTGAAGTGCAAAAGATATTAGAACTTTTATTTTGGAATAAAATAATTTTATCCTTTTATCACTGTATTTTCTTGGTTTATAATCTTCATAATATATCAGTATAGCATGCACTTATATTATTTAGAAATGAATATAACTACAGTGAGGTATATACTCATAATTATTAATACTTTAATAATGGGATACACAATCAAATATATTTTTATATTGTTGAACTAGTCTATAAGAAATGATATTTTGATAATAAGAAAGTTTCACTCTAGAGAGAATACACGAGAAAAAAATAGCACATTACAGCATTCATGTGACACTTATTCAGAGTCCACACTGTATCAAGCACTGTTCCAAGAATAGGGATACATCAGTGAACAAAACTTTTCTTGAAAAGCTTAAATTTAGGACAGATAGACCATACACACTTAACATACGTAAATCAATTACATGGCATATGATGAATGCTATAGAAAAAATAGGAGAGAGAGAAAAGAGGGTTAGAGACAGTTTCCAGTAGTAAATATTAAATAATTGTTTGTTGTGTGACACGTGATAATTGTGAAGGGACAAAGTATCTATAGAAATCCAAGAATAGAAAATTCAATCTTTTTGAGACGAGTAAAACAGCAGGCAAGCTAGGCAGAAATAAGATGAGCTATGATGCTCAGTGACCTTGCATAATATCCTTCTCTTGAGTGTGGACAGGATGTGTAACTTACTTCTAACCAATAGAATATGGCCAAGGTAAAGGGATTTTGCACATGTAAATAAATCCCCTATTCAGTCGACTTTAATTTAATGTTAATCAAAGGTGATATTATCCTAGGCGAGCCATACCTATTCAAGTAAGCTATTTAATAGAGGGACTTTAGTGAAGGATTTGAAGCAGCAGACATTCTGTCTCCATTGTTAATTTTGAAGAAGCAAGGCTCCATGAAATCTGCAGCTGCAAGAAAATGAATTCTGACAACAATTCAAGAGACCTTGGAATCAGAAAATTCTAGAAGAGAATATAGCCTGGCCAACATCTTGATTGCAGCCTTGTGAGACCCTGAGCAGAGTACCAAATAATCTGTGCCTTAGACAAAAAAAAAAAAAAATGTGAGTTATAAATGTGCGTTGTTTTGGACTGCTCGTTTTGTTGTAACTTGTTACAGACCAATAAACAATTTTCAGTAGTAATCAGGTGAGACAAAATCTGGCTGGGCCATAGGGCAGTGTTGTGCAAATTAGACAGAGGCACTTCCTATAGGAATATTAGCAATCTTGTGGCCTAAAGGTTTGGAGAGAAAACAATGGTGGTTTTCTGCCAAATAGAAAAGGCAACCACCCCTCTGAGTAGACAAAGCCTTGTTCCAGGGGATATGACTGAGTAACACAGCTGCTGTTCATTCCTTTTGCTGGCCCCCTCTACTCAATCATAAGCAATTAGTCTGAGTAAAATTTAAGTAGAATGAGAAAGACTACATAAGCAGAAGAATTAAAATTGCATTTCTGGAGTGTGGCTGCAATGTGGGGAAAAAAAAGGCAGAACAATAAAATGTAGGCAGGGTGTAATAGAAGAGTGAGAGTAGATATGTTAGGTGCTTAAGTAGACATGAGCAACTGGGGAATAAAGGCCCCTCACAAACTTCCCACAGGACCTCCTTAGAAGTCCTATTTTATGGTTATAAGTTACCCCTACATCCTGAGGCTCAAAGGAGTGAAAAGACATAAAATAGTGGTTGGTTTGGTCTGGTCCCAAGCACTAGCACTGATGGCACCACACTAACCTTTTCATAACCTTAGCCTCGTTATGCATATATATGCCTGGAATTTCATGAATCTAATTATAACAGATTGAATTCTGGGTAACCACATGTGCAATAGGCAGGGTTTTATAACCAAATGTCAATCAAAATGATCTGACCTGCCAATCATCGTAACCTCTCATCACACCCCTAATACAATACAGACCTCCCCATTTCCATGAGGATACAGCCCTCTTTGGCATAGCCTGTTTCTCCCTTGAAACTTACTTTAATAAATCTTACTTTTTCTAAATCTTACTTATCTGTAATTCTCCACTGCATCATCAGAAAGGACCAAGGACCACTCAGTGCTACTGAGACGATGATTTTAGATCACCCCAATGGTAACAGATATACAATCTAAACCTGGCTAGATATACAATCTAACCATGGATAGTGTAGGCTCCTACAATTTGGCAATTTGCAAGGCACTTGATATACTTTCATTTTTCATTTGCGACTGAGAAAATAGAGGCTTCATGAATATAGTCTATTGATGAACATGAACTCTGAAGGCAGAATGGGTTGTCCCAAAACCCCTGCTCTGCCACATTTTATGTCACTTTCACCTTTTAATCTCTAGTTTCCTCTGCTGATTAATTAGGGCAATAGCATATAATAATCACTAGATCGTTACAAAAACTCCATGAAGTAATTAATGCAAAGAGATTAGCACATCTCTCTTATATATCTAACAAGAAATTATTTAATAATGGCTATTATTTTCCAAGGTCATATGGCTATTAGGTGGCAGGAATAAGATTCAAAATTTATGTCCTTCAGAGAGGCTGCAGGCAAAGTTTGGAAGAAATTTATAGGAACCAAGAACTGAAACAAATGCCATGAAACTGAAAGAAATATGCTGAATCAGAAACAAGGGATTAAAGAAGTATGGGGACAAAGAGAAAGGATTAATCAAAGACATTTCTATGATTTTAATTCTAGAGTGACCTGGATATAAAATAGTTATTGTTATGAGAAAGGTAGCAAGGTTTGTGTAGAACTGGAGGTAGATATGAAAAGACAGAGGGGAAAAATGTATATGTGTATATATATATATATATATATATATATATATATATATATATACATATTTTATATATATTATATGTTCTACAACATATATATATATACTCTATAAGATTTATTGCAGACAATCAGGTTTAAAGATTTACAATCAACTGTAGAAGTGCTACAGAAGAAATTAGCAAATAATATAATAAGCTAACAAATTATATAATGTTTCCAAATAATACATTATGCTAACAAATCATCTTCTTATGGAAAATTTCTAGCAGCAGTTTCATAACACTCTGAGCATTTCAGGGAGAAGAAAATCAGGTTATTAAATGATAGAAAGTTTTCTCTTAAGCTCTATGGATAATATTTGAGTTATTCTATTTTTGTTGGCAGTATACATACATAATATATGGATGATGCAGGAGGCATCCTGGTTTTCAAATGAACTATCTGCCTGATTTTACAATGTTTAATTCAGGTCAAGTTACTCTAAGAAAGAAGTCACTACTAATGACTTTATTCATGCAGTGAAGAATGAAAGGAAACTATGAATAAATGTAAATTCTAGCATTATTATGGAGATTACAATGCTATAATTCATTTTTATAAAGGATTTTATTAAAAATAATTTATCAAACTTGCAAATCCCTTTAAACATGTGAAGACTGATTTTATTTCTATAGTTATCCACTTTTCTCAGTCTGGTTTTGGCACTTACTTAACGAAATATATTCCAAATCCAAATCAACAAAGCAGAAAAGACACTTTAGGATTTTGAGAACTATTTCCTTTTTTTTTCCTTTCTTTTCTCCTTATGAAAAGAATGGATGTTTATAGTATTACAATAAATAAGAATTTGCTCAAATAAGTGAATAAGAAAAAAAAAGAAAAAAAGATGCCTTTAATTGGCAACACTGATATCAACTTTTGAAAGTTGGTAAGAAATTTTCATTATAAAAATTGTTAAAAGTATTTTTTCCCTTCCTCTCTACCCTCCTTTCTAAATATTTTCATCAATAATCAAAGAAAAATTGAATGAGGAAGTTAGTAAAGAAAAATTTCCATCTTTGGGAAAAAAATTTATTGCTTTTGATCTTTGCATCTCATGACTTTCCAATTGCATAAAATCCAAGATTACCTGCATTCTTGCTATCTCATTTGTACTCCAATAAAGTTTTTCAATTAACATTAATTCCACACTAATTACAAATATGCAATAGAAGGATTAATCAAAACATTCTTGAAAATAACTTCTATTCATTAAGTCTTCAAAGAAATCTGTAACAAGTAGTTTACCATACTTCTGGCAAGCTAATGATTGGCTTCTTGTACATTAGGCTATTATGAAGCTAACAGCATACTAAATATCATCTCTTCATGTACAAATTAATTGCATTCATATGCAATTTACATCACCATAGCATTCTGATGCTTTGAGAAGTTTATACAAAACTTCTTGCACCTCCTCCTTTAATGTATTCATAGCTGTGATTATCCATTCTATAACCTGAATGAAGTGAAAGGCTGGAGTCACTGGCAGAAAACTGCCATAAAAGTGCAGTAATTTGGCAGAAAGCTAAAATGTTTAGTTAAATTACAGTTTCCATAATTGCTTGAGAGTTTTTTAAAAGCATTAGTTTTTTTGTTTGTTTTTGTTTTTGTTTTGTTGTTGTTTTGTTTAAAAGCAGAGAAAGGCTGGATCCTATGCTGTCTACTGGTATACATCCCAAGGGAGATCACTGGTCTTCCTCCAGTGTTGATGTTTTTGGTTTAGTCAAAGTAGGAAACATGGGATTTTAGATTCTATTTTTAATGTGTTTTCTCTTCTCATTACGAATGAAGAGAATCACTTTACAACGTGTTGCCAAATTTTGTTTTAAAGAGTATTTATACAAATGTTCAAAACTGGAACCTAAAAACCTGTATTTTCTGGATTTTTCAGTAAATGGTCCTTGTCAAAAAATTAAAAATAAAAATTGGCCTCAACCACCTCCACAAAACAACATGTCTATCTCCAGACTTGATTTTTCTTTCTCTAATAAAAATAGTAACATTTTAACTCTAGAAATCAAGCCCTAAGTAATTAAGATGGGGTCTTTTAAACTCAGGTGATTTTAAATTCAGGAGAAAAGTTGTGAAACCTCTTTCTTTTGGATTTTTAAACTTCTATGTTCATTAGTTCTCTGTTCATATTGTAATTAGAAGTAAAATGTTGTAACTCCCTCTTGTAGGAAAGTTTTTATTTTTAGAGATCAAATCATTAGCAATATAACTTTAAATGATATTGTGCTTTTTGTTAAAATTTAGTGTTGAAATCCTAGCTGTGTCCAATTGATGATAAAATAACAAGAATTCTAAGTTAATGAGCATTTGTGTAGATATATTGACCTTGATAGAAGAAGGACTTGCTTATCTAGCCATTAATATCTGCCAAGCAAAAGTAGAAATAGGGTACATTCAGCATAAAATACACCATATTGGTCCAAAGGGTACTTCATCTATCAACACTTGAAGCTAACCAGAAGAGAAAATACTATTTATTTTCTGACAACTGACAAATTTAATAAGTTTACTTTCATGAAGGAAAAGTCCCAGACAGAGACAGAACAAGATAAAATTGTCTTTAATTAACTTCTACTTTTTTTTTCCATAATCCATCCTGAAAACCAAAGTTGGTACCTTATTCTTCCATAAACAGATAGTAGGATTCTGTTATGAGTCAGAACTATGTAGTAGTTTTGCTATCAGACAAGGATATGATTCTCACCATTATCACTTACTTACTCTCCAAACATGTTATTTAACTTCACTAAGTCTAATTTCCACTTCAAATGTGCAAATCAGGATGATGATCCCTACATCAGTGGGCTTTAGAGAGAATTAAATAAAGATATTTGCATGATCTAGTTGCCTAAATCTTTGTAGGGTCACCTGTATGATTTGCCTATAATTCACTAGATTATTTTGCTTTATGGGCCAGTTAGACAAGCTCTTGCTTTTGTTCTTATATCCCTACAAGAAATTCTAAAAGGAAATAAGAAAAGAGATTCATTCATCACTAGGGCTTTAATGCTACTAGTAATATTTACTAGCAACTAGTAAACTCCACTGGTAATGGTTCTTCTTAGGCCACCCAAGTAGTAGCAGAAACTTGATTTTGGACTTGGGGTCCTGTTTTATCACTAAACTAAGGTCCTTTGTCTTCTGCAGTTTGTCTTCTGTGTTCTCCCATCAACTTCTAGAAAAATGTAGTCCTATTCCTGGACAGAGAGCTCTCAGTGGTGAGAATACTAAATGGCTGGGCAGGAAGGCCCTAGTGATACCATCTGTCAGCTTTACCTCATGGCCTACACCTATTCTTCCCAGTGGATAGGATGGACTATGTGAGTGTAGATTCAAATGTAGTATCACACTGAAACCTCTACTAATTTTTCTGGACATATGAGTCTAGGTGCAGAGTCTAGCCCATTCTGCCAGCTGTTATATTTTGACACGGTGACCTTTTTTGTTGTTGTTTTACTATATTTCAGGGGGCCTTTTGTCTCTCTCTTTCACCTGAATTTTATTAACTCTACCACAAAACTCCAATTATTAAAAGTTTCTAATTGATTTCAGTGAACTCCTGTTCCAAAGAAGAATCTAAAATTATGGCTTGCTATCTACTTCTGATTAACCATGTGACTCTATCACTGTGAAGATTTTTTTTCCCCCAAAAAAAATCTTAGTAGTGTTTTGAAGTATTAGTGGGGAGGGGCAGGAAGTAGGGAATATCTGCATCTGCTCCACCTGAATCTCAGTTTTTAGTTAACAGAGCCCTGCCCCACATTTTATATGCAAAGTTCCTGGTATACTGTAGATATTTAATATATTATTTAATATATTTTGTTTTCTTGTTCTCCATGCACCAGTGGGTAGAACTTCACATTCCAGATCTGTCCACTTTGTTCTTCATTGCAGCTTAGCTGCTCCAAACCCCACCACCTAGCACTCTGTTAGGCTACTGAAGATCAGGTAAACAGCACACTGAAGGATGAAGAGATGTGCAGACAAGGTGTAGTCCCATGTGTATGATATATGAATATGTATACATGCATATATTGTTTGTATACATGTATACTCCCATATATAATGATAGATAAGTGTATTATAAAGATTATATATATATATATATAATATATATATATATTTGGGTATATGGAGATATATATATGTGTATATATATATATATATGTATATATATATATATATACACACACACATATATACACACACACATACCTGTGAGTATATATGTGTGTAGGGAGTATACAAGCCTATAAGTATGTGTATATGCGTATATATATATTATATGGCTATGTATAAATGTATATAATGCTATGTAAATAGAAGTTTAAGTATATGTATATATATACACGTATGTAAGTATGTATGCATGTATTTGTGTGTCTACATCTATTTATACAGATAAATACCTGTGATACATAATCTGTGCTAAATTACATTTCCAAGGATTTTGCACCAATAGTTGTCAACTAGGGACAATTTTATTTCCCACTGGACATTTTGGCAATGTTAAGACATTTGTTTTTGTCACAATGGAGGGTGGAGGTTGCTACTGGTATCTATAGAGCAGGGTTCAGGGATGCTGCTAAACACGCTATTATGTGCAGGATAGTCCCACAACAAAAAGATATCTAGCCAAAACGGTGCTCATGTCAAGGTCAAAACACCTTGCCTTACATGTTTCTTTGCGAATAACAGCGACAACAGCATACCCGTCAATGTTCCCCCAGGTCCCCACAATTATGTTAGTATGACAGTAAACATTTGGTTGTAGGCTGTATTCTGCCAGCAGTTAATAATTTCTTATATCAACTAACATAACTTGTCACAACTAGTACTAAGCTCAGCATCATCCAGAAATTACAGTCATTGATTATTTGGCATTTAGCACCAATACCTTAGAAGGGGTAGAAGGCTACGTGGTTTTCCTTGATCCACAACTGAAGAGACCACCTTAGGGATAAACATTAATCATCAGGAAGATGCACTCATGCTGCTCTCTGCTTTATGCATGGTGCTAGCTTAATTATGACTTCTTTCTTTTGACAGTAAGGTTAAAAATATTAAGCAAGTTCACCTGAGAACATACTTGTTCTTCCTTCTACTGAGCCTTTAACAATTACTTGATTGAAGATCTGAGCTGTAGGTTGCTGTAATTTAGCGGACTCATTATATTATTTCTGGCTTACTTAAGTGTTGACTCATTTTGTACTGTCTGGAAGCTGAAAAGAAATCATTGGAGAAAGGCTAAAAATACCTTTGAGTTTCCCTTCTATTGCTTTAATTTTATTTCTCCGATGAATGCTCAAAATCATGTTCTGTGCACATAAAGAATCTCAAAATCTTTGAAAAGAAGGGAAACTTTCTCACTTTCTCTCTTATGCTCTCTGACTTTGTGTCATTTGATAATATACACGAGTTGGTTTAATACTCAATCATTTCCCAAATCTAATTTGACTGTCAAATGGGGTTTAATTTACATGACGATACAATTTCTCACACCAGAAAGCATAGTAACCCTTTTTCTTCTGAGGTTAATGGTGATCTAGCTTAAAGCCCAAAAGATAATTATAAGGAATATGCTGCAGGTGACAAGAGTTTCAACAATCCCAGACTATTAATAGCTTTTTAATTATACTTCTTTCCACCATAGGAGACTGCATGCTTTCTGCTAAATAGTTTAAAGCCCTGCTGTTGTGTTTTTAAAATTAATTTTCATTGTAATCAATACTTTCAATCTACTGATCTTCTAGGTGTCTGAAATTTCAGTCCTCCATTTGATAACCCCTGAAATGAAATGATGTGTTACTATTTTTCTTTATTCATGAAATATAAGAGTATCAACCAAAAAATATATAAATATTTATTCATGCTCTTGTCCTCTTTACTCACTTGATATTTTGTGACATTTAACAATTTTTTAATTTCAGGTATTTTTTTTTGTTTCAATTTGCTTGTAGGTGAGAGTTTGTTAGTGGAGAAGGTCATAATCTAAGAAAAGGTGAATAGTCTAGGATTTAGCAAATTAGTTAGAATTAATGAAAATAAAAAACAGAGGGAATTGTATTTTAGGCAGAATTATCCATTTTTCTGCAAGTATCTGCATGTTTTGCTATAATATAGTTAACTATAAAATAATAGGAAAAAAGATGAAAAAAATGCCGAAATATTTATTGTCTTTATAATGATAAATTAATCAAATTTTAAACTTTTTTTTTCAAATTAGGTAAGCCTGAGTGTTTATTTTTACATGTATTTAGTTCTAATTTTTTTAAAGTTGATATTATTCACACAAAGTCAACCATCCATATGGAAACTAAAAATTTCAGTCACATATCCAGATGTTTGACTATATTAAATCAAATCAATTTTTACTTTGAATTCTAATTTTGTCAATCAGCTTATATTCTTCATCTCATAAAATCTATTCTTAGTACCTGATTCTTCACTTGGGACCAAATTGTGATCTGATATTCCATGTCAGACTATAATAATTACAATCACAATATTTAGAGCTTGGAGAGATTTATAATTTACTTGTTTCAGTTCCATCATTTAACAGAAAAGAAAAATAATGCCCCAAAACACAAAGAGCCATGTCCAAGATAATACAATTATTTAGTAACAAAGTTTAGTGAACTCTGGTTAACTGGGTCTATTTTAGTATCTCACATCACTCATATTTAAGAGACTATTATTTATTTATCTTGCCTCTTTAGCTCATGAAATTTATGTTCCTCTTTTGTAAATTAAATGGCCAAAACAGAATTTTCAAATTTTATAAGGACAAGTGAAAGCAGTAGATTGTCTACAATACTGAAAATAACATTTTCTGCGTGGCATTCAACATGGTCCTTAATCTGTTAGGTTTTTATCTTCATTAGTCTTCAACCTCTCATCTGTAAAATGGAGCTAAGTTTGGGGAGGATTATATGATATGATAACTATAGTGTGGTTAGAACTTCTGTAGAGAGAGAGGGGACAGGAAAGGTACAGAAGTTAGAAAACTTTATGCAGATTTAAATAGAAAGAAACAGAAAGAATGCATAATATATACATTGTTTTATTAGGTACCTACTGTATGTCAATCATTGTGCCTATGCTATGGATAAAAATACTAAGGCTTTGGGTACTAAAATATCTTATTCAGTTCCATTTAACTTATGTGAGTAAAAATAAGATTCAAAAATAATTTATATATCTATGTATAAATAGATAGCTAGATTACACACACATGTGTGTGTGTATGTGTGTCTGTGTATACATTTTTAAATAAGATAAAACTAAAATAAGACTGGAAAGTTGGGAAAGGGCATAATATGGGAGTCCTTAAAAGTAGCAATAATAAAACATAAAGATTTATTTTGAAAAAAAAAAGCTCTGAAAGTTAGATTATTACTATAAGAAGATTATTATGAAAGGTGAGATTTAATCTAGAAAAAAAGTCACTTTACTGATGACAAGAGAAAATAGAATTTTTTAATAGATTAACTGAGAGAATAGAGAGAAAACTAACATGTATTAATCAATAAGAATCTCACAGTCATTTAGTCTACACAGATGGAAAAGAACACAAACTTTCTTAGTCATACAATATTACAGCCATTTTACAGAAAAAAATAACTCACTTATTATATATCAACATGTAGCTTAAAAATGAAGGAGAAGAAAGAGTTGGGAGAACTTTTGAAGAAATAAGATTTGATGATTAGCTAATAAGAAAGAACTGTCTCCAAAATTATTTATCATGTGAATGAGTTATTTTATCAATATTAATTGAAATTTAAAAAATAAAACATAAGTAGGAGAATCTTGATTGTATAGTAGAAAAGGGAGTGGAAAGAAAAAGGCAGTGGAATATGTTTGTATTTTTGATGGCTTTAGTCTGGAATTCTAATTAGCATCCATTTAGGAGCACTTATTTTTTGGAAATGAACTATTGAATCATGAATAATGATAGAAAAATTATGATTGAAAATACATGTTTTATTAGAGTCAATCTAATAAAAGTAATCTATCTATGGTTTTAGTTACCCGTGGTCAACCACAATCCAACAATATTTTAAAAACCTTCAACTATCAAAAATCCCAACCAGTGACATTGTCTGTTTCTGATATCCAAACGTTGACATCATCATAGCTGAATGAGCCTCCTTTCTGAGCTACCATCAGAGTGCCAATAATCATCAAACAGTTAGTATTAGCTAGCACTGTGTTACAATGCCTACATCATTCATGTCACTTCATCTCATCATGTAGGCATTGTATCATCTCACATCATCATAAGATGAAAAAGAGAATACAATAAGATGTTTTGAGAGAGAGGGACCACATTCACAAAACTTTTATTATAGTATATTCTTATAATTGTTGTATTTTATTATTACTTATTGTTGTTAATCTCTTACTGTGCCTAATTTACAAATTAAACTTTAACATAGATATGTATGTATAGAAAAAAAGAGTACTGTGTGTGTAAAGTTCAGTACTATCCATGGTTTCAGGAATTCACTAGGGGTTTTAGAACATATCTTTTTGTAAAAAGAGGGAATTACTGTAGTTGAAACTCTGAAAATGAATACTTCACAGAGGGAAGAGATACGTCAAGTTAGAAACTGTTGTCAGAAATTGTAAATGCCCAATTTCATGTGAAAAGAAAGAAGATGAAACAAAAAAAGGAGCTGTCACAAAACAGTAAAACCAGGTTAGAGCAGTGTCACAAAATCTTTTAAAGAAGCAGATGGCTGGCTGTCAAATATTGGAAGTACATACAGTACAATGAAAATTGACAGTTACTGGACTCAGCTACTGTGTGGTCATGGTTACCATTTTAAGACCAGGAGAGTGGTAATGGCAGAAAGTATGGATTGCAGAGAAGATAGGTGGTGAGGGATTAGAACTGGCATGAGGTAGACCAGCAGTCCCCAAAACCTATCTTAGATTCTTAATCAATCAGAAGAAGGCATTTTCATTGACCTGTGGTAAAATTAGGTGGGTGAGAAGGAAGTAAAGGTAAATAAAAACAAATCAAGAGATTCTATAAATGTTTGTTATTACCCTTGGGGACTCGAAATCTTTTTCTAAACAAAATTATTGTAACAAGAGATTTAATTATTTTAATTGTTATCTTACAGTAAAATAAAAATGTTGAACACCATAAATTGACTCCCTAAATTTTATTTTATAAATGTTACTGATCAACAGAATTCTAAGATTATATGAATTCAAGGATAATATTTCCTTTAAGAAAGAATAATTGTGGATATGAATATGAAAGGTGGTATCTAGATTAAGTGGCTAGGTTACTCTAAAATTTGTAAAATAAAAAAAACAAGTATAGAAAATTATTAAATATTTAAAATAGCAGAACTAGGTAACATATTTAAAGAAGTAAGATGAAATAATACGAAGATAAAAGATAGAAATACTAGCCTTAGAAAGATTTACACTTAATCCTCTGAGGCAGGAATTTGATTAAATCGATGTCATAATTTAGTGTATGTTCTTTTATTTCCACAAGGTATTTTCACTTAATATTCACATAAAAATATTAGAACACAAATTGTGAATATTACTTAAAGTGACATATAAACTTTTTGTTATAAGTATATTTATGTAAATATATAATTAAAGATGTATTAAATAATAAACCATTCTCTCCCAGGAACATAATATATACTGCATTCTAGATTTACCTGATTTTAAATGTGATAATTCCTAGCTATGTTTGTTATTGTTCGATCGTTCAACTTCTCATATCTTCTAACAGCCCAGTATGTGCTAAGTGCTTAGTAAATATTGTGTTGAATTATAGAAAAATATTTGTAAATTTTTCAGTGTGAAACAATTTTTATATTTGTCATCTTGATTTACTTATATATTTTTGCCATTATTTTTGGTGTTTTCATAATCATTCTATTTACCTTCAAAAGCATGAACACATGATAGCAGGTCTTATATTTCAATGGTCTGTCATTTCTAGTCTAAATAATTATGTGTAATACATTAGATTTTCTCTGCCATGGTGTGAAAAAGTTAATGCTCTTTATGTGTATAGAATGAATTATCAACTAGTATTTATGTGTTTTACAACAAATTGTTTGTCACTTTCTCTGATTAAATGTGTGTATAACAACATTATTGTCATCATTCTTCTTAAGTTGCAGTTGATATTTAAATCATGCTGTCTCCTTTTCCTGGAATGGCCATGCCATTTTCTAAATAAATATCTCCCTTCAGGTGAAAACGAATAACCAAAAGTCAGCCATATTAGGATACGGACACTCAGACTCTAAACTTTATAACATATGAAAGAAATGTAAATTACAGTCAATCTATTTGTAATAAATTCCTTTATTGAATATAAATTTATTCAAAATAACAAAAAGAATTTATTGGAGTAGAACTTTTCTATGGTTCTCCTCATTTTATCACTTACATTTTTTTATATTGTATATTTTTATCTCCAGATTTCTCTTCCAAGAACAAAACCCAACCCACATTTAATGCAGCTTTCTGTTTTTGCCAAATTGTATCTAATTTAAGCTGAAAAATGCATCAATCCTGACAATATTTCTTTTTTAGTTACAAAGCATGCATTAAGTAGACTTTTATCCTTCTCAAAAAATGTGCCCATGTCCATGTGATTAAGTCATATACAGAACTAAATAACTGTTGAATTAGTATAGTATTGAATGAAATTCCAAGCCTCACTCATGTTTTTTTGCTCAGAGGAAAGATTTGGAGCTTTTACTATCCAGATAAATGTCTAAATTCTCTATTTCACATCACTTTCTGGATATATATGTCTAATATGTATATACTATTTGTCTGTAAATATCTAGAACTTAATGAAAAAGTACAGTAAAATTTACATTAAGTTATAATTTTAGATTACATATTCCTCGGAACATTATGGTCTTCATATCGCTAGCTGTTTAGTATTTCATAGAAAAGCTTTATTAAAAAGTCTTTAAAGTGAGATTAATTTAAGTTTAAATTGTCACAGAACTCTTCCAGCCAGCCAGAAGCAAAATTACGTTTAATTCAAAATTAGAATAAAAGATTTTAGCTTCTCAAATTTTTTAACTGGTATTCTTATTTCATTTTTAATTTCCACGGTCTACAGAGAAATTAACTATATTGTGTAGACTACCAGTCCAAATTATTAAAGAGGAATGCAAGTATATCTAAGTGCAAGAACACATGTTAGTTCAATAGCTTAGTGGTGGAAGAAAAAATAAGGTAAGTTTGCTAATTATAATACAAGATAACCTTGGGGGTGTTCTTTGACTCCTCATTTTTGCTCAGACCACAAATCCAATCTGTCAGAAAATTGTATAGTCTTATTTTTTCAATTGTTATCCAGAAAGTGACCACTTTTTATCACCTCCGATGCTATTACTCAGTTTAAGCAACTATTGTCATTTCCCTGCTTATTATAATATGTGCCAACTAGGCTCTCATTTATATCCTTCCCCTCTACTGTCTATTCTCAAACAGCACCCAGTGTGATGCTTTATAAACCTAATTCAAGTCTTAGTGCTCCTCTGCTCCAAACTCTCTAATGGCTTCCCACTTACTAGATAAAAATAGAGTCCTTGCATTTGCCAACAAAGCCCTGTAACATCTGACCTAAGATGACTTCCTGATCCCAACCTACTTGCCTCTAGATCACTCTTTCCCAGCCAAACTCCCACCCTGGGACCCTTTGCCTGGTGATTCCTACCTCAATTGCTCCTTTCCAAATATCCACAGCCCTTCAAATTCTTGCTCAAATGTCCTTTTAATTGAGGCATTCCTTGAACTATAAATTTAAAATTATGATTCCACCCACTGCCAAAATCTCTACTCTCTTTCCCCTGCTTTATTATTCCCATAGACATTATCCTTTTCTAAAATATATAATTTAATATGTGAAATGTATATAAGCTCCAAGAGAACAAATATATATACATATATTTTGTTTGCTTGTCTCACTGATGTATCTCTAGCAGCTGTAAAAGTAATTAGCATTTAGGCCATCAAAGAACAAGGTATGTACAATCAAAGAGCTATGGTGGTTCACAGGAGAAAATGCTCATAGCAGTTCAAAAAATGTGTCAGAATCAGATGATATTTGACATGGCCCCTAGAAGATGATGGAAAAGTATAGAGGAATGGGAGACATGAAGCGTGCTCAGAAATGTCTAGTTCCCTAAGACCCTGTCATACCCACAGGGAAGCTTTGGAAGATAAGAGAGATAGATTAGGAGCATTTGGTGTGGGGTCTTCAATGCCAAGGATGAGGAGCTTGTACTTCATATTTAATTTTTTTGTTTTCTATTTTCCCTGTGATTATCTAAAAGATATATACTAATATATGAATGCTATTAAGCTGGTAAAACTATTCAGAATAAAACTGTGGCCACAAAAGAATTTCACATCTATTTCCACCATATGAATCATTGTATGTTTTCTGCTTTCTGTCTATTTGCTGGCTCAACTTTTATTTTGTGTTTCTAACCACAGAGAATGTTCAGTGAGTAGTTCAGTTAATTAGAACTCATTTTGAGCCTATGCATGAAATAGAGTGACAAAAAATAAAATAAATAAAAAAATAATCCTTCCTCGTGTGTGAATTCTTGGTTTATGGCATAGGTTTAATTAGAATTGGATTAGAATCAAGATCAAGGGTGTTCATACATCTTCTAATTAATTTCAGGATTTAGCATTTGAACTCTTCTGCAAGTTCAGGTCAATTTTACTTTTTCGCTCTCTTGATTCTTGCTAGAAAAGCAAAGCAGCTAGTAAATGTTCATTCTAGACACTAATTGCAAAGTTGCAAAATCTACTTCTGTGATAGTAAGTATATCTACCATAAAAAATATAGCTTTCTCATTTCATTCCTGTGAAAAGGTGACTAAATATTAATATCATCATAACTGACAGTCATATTAACTTAGGTAAGAAAAAAAGGAAGAAAAAGAAAAAAGAGAGAGAGAGAAAGAGAGAAAGAGAGAAAGAGAGAAAGAGAGAAAGAGAGAAAGAGAGAAAGAGAGAAAGA
>NW_011888798.1:3850502-3887731 GCF_000151845.1 Pteropus vampyrus | reverse complement strand
AAGAAAGGAAGAAAGGAAGAAAGAAAGAGAAAGGAAGGAAGGAAGGAAAGAAGGAAGGAAGAAAGAAAGAGAAAACAAGAAAGAAAGAAAAAGGAAGAAAGAAAAGAAACCAACAAAACTTTGACGATACAGAAAACACATGTTTTCTCCTTTATAAGTCTCTACTACCTGGCATTCTCATAGGGACCTTTCATTCCCAAAACACAATGATTCACAATGAAAGATTATTATAAATGAAACAAGCAATATTATTAGTGGCACTATCAAATACTCTCAAGTTTATTTACTTAATATATATTAAGTTCTGAATAGATTTGGGGACCTTGTTTTATAATATATTTTTGTATCACACTGGAAAAAGAAAAGGCCCACACAGTTTTGACTTCTTAAGCCTGTGTTAAAATTCATAGAGCGAATTGGGATTTAATCAATGAGAGGAAAAGTACAAAAAGACATTAGATTTTCATATTTCTTTTAATACTAATGCTAATAAAGTACATATTAGTAATGTTGTAAATATCACAGTAGCAAAATGATCTTCATAAGGAAAATAGATTCAACTTTAACCTCCTGCTTCAAGAAGAGCTATTATATATTTTAATTTGATACTTATGATTTGTTGCTAGTCCTAATTGGCGATAATTTTTTATAAAAACCTCTGGTGATATATGATTTACTCATAAAAAATTAGTAGTGCTATAGAATGTTGCAATGATATTTAATAAGAAAAATAGAATACAACAAAAATTAACAAAAGCTTCCTAACTTTTACGTCATAAAAAATAGAACAAAAAATATACTATCTGTTTTTGCATAAAGATGAAGTACATATTTAAATATCCTCACGCAGTTGACCTTTTGTTTCACTGCACGATATTTGTCCTTGTTAAACTCTGGTGCCAAAAGATTATTGCATTTTAAAGCCATTTCAAGGCTAAAAATATTCAGAATTTCTACTTCATAAAAATGTAAATTTGCATAAAAGTGATTTACACTCTTAGAACACAAAGAGCATGAAACTAGGTTCTTCTTATTACATTAGGACTTGTGAATGTCAAATCAGAACTGTATATTTTGATTATTTTTATAGAAAAATAATGTAAGTTCACTATTAGATAGTTCATACTTTTAAGAATATCACACCAATCCTTGATCAATTAAATCATCTTGCTTTGTTTATCCAACATGAAAAGGAAAAAAGTAATGGGAAAAACACACTCTAAAATGAGCTCTTTAAAACAATGTAAAAAAATCAGCAATGAAATACTTTCCAATTAATAATAGATAGCATAAACTCTGCTGTGTTTACACTTGCAAAGTTAACTATATGAATATGAAACATTTGCATTTTATTGTTATTTTTGCTTTGCTTTAAAAGGTGAGTAGTTTATATAAAGGTGCATTTTGTTGTTGATGGCACATACTAAAAAGAACTTTACAGGTCAAAACTAATTTAACTGTATGACATTATAGGTATACTCCTTAGTTAGACTTTCTATTATTGTAGCCTATAACTAAATCTATAGAATGTTTTCCCATTAAATGTTAGTAGCCAAATCTCATAATTTTATGATACTGTATCTAGAAGACCATAGCTAAGGATCTGTGGAGGCCAGTCACTGCACTTGCTCAAAAAGGCAGCATATCCAATCAGAAGGATTGTATCTGAATCAACTGCGAATTTACTTTTATTCTAAACCCTTCTTTCAACAACCTCATTCTCACCCCAGTGTCAACCTTGAACTAGAATTTTTTCATAGCTTCTGATTTGTGTATTTACCTTTGTCCACATTTTATTACACAGAGTAAGTTGACTCAATAGAAATAAATTATCTCCTCCTTCACGTCAGTGTCCCAACTTGGCCAATGACTATTTTCAGCATAATTTCTCATATTTTGGTATCCAGATTTCATTGCATTGCCTTATAGCGACTTTGTAACTCAGCTCCCAGGTATGAAATACGTTGTTCAAGTTCATATCTCTTTCTTTTTAATAAGGTGATTCCTACTTTATGTCTGGAGTGATGATTCCAATAAAGCCGTGTGCTTACCAAGAATACATGCACTATACAACATAGCCAACCAGTTCTTTGGTCCATTCTGTAAAAATACACACAATTCTCAAGGTAAAATAAATTAAGTCATGCTAGGAGACGAACAACTGGGTGTAAAGGAAAAGTATTACTTCTTCCAGGATCATTCACATTTTAACAAGAAACTACTAGATGCACAATATCTTGTTCCAATGAATGGATTTCTAATAGTGAAATTCAAGGTACAGTGGGAAGCTGAGGAGAAGACAGTTTGAGGTTGATATGGAGAGATACCAAATCATTCTCACATCTCATAAAAGTAAGTATTTTTCTCCTTCTGTTGGGTGCCAGTGTAGTCCTGCCTCTTTGGAGAATTTTATGTGGATATCAAGGAGGTGCCTTTACCTCCTTCTTCCTCTAGGGTTGGTCACTAGTCTTATAATAACACTATTGCTTCTAACACAGCTTCCTTACAATAGGTAATCTGAGATACACTCCCAATCTTTTAACAAAATAGAATATGGCCACATCTGACCAATTGAATATAAATTCCATTTTGGTCCATGCTATCGGGCAGCTGTGAAAAAAAAAAAAAAAAATGATGCATGTGATTGTTTTTAGCCTTACACTGCAGCTGTGAATAGATTTGTCTACTAGACTAGGCAGCTGTAAAAAGCTCTTAGGTCAAGTCACAGTGTGCTAGAAAGTAATTATAAGAATCAGATTATCATTTTGTATAACTATTGAAATATACTTAGTAACTGATTGTAATTGTGTGAAAAAGAAGCTGTAGTCATTCTTGTTGAATTTTCTAAAAATCTAGCCTCTTTTCCAAGTAATAGGTGCAATTATTGGTTTCAGATATAGAAGGACAAGATTTATTTTGGTTGGTTTAACTCATTTTATTATTTCTTCAGAAATTTATGTTTGTTTAAATGGAAATACTGGATAAACATCGTGGTGGCTGATATCAAAGCCAAAGGAAAACAACACTAGCCAAGGAAGACCTCCCTGGCAACTTGAAGCTGTTAGTCAAAGAATGTCTCCATAATCCATTTTGCAAATGGCTTGTACTTTCACTGCAATCACACTGATTAGATATGCCACTTTCAGATACATCACATACCAAGGCAACGGTCACACTGTTTTACAAAAGAATGCTTTTAGAAGGAATTAACAGAATCTAAAGCCTATATTTTATTCTGAGATTAATTTCTAAGTGGTTATTTATACCAAACAAAACAAACTAGGTAATACGAAATTTTAATATTAATAAAATGGACTATAACTACCAAACACATAATGAATTCCTGTGAGAACCCAGCATACTGGTTAATTCTAGTGCCTAACCCACTGCGTACTACCCCAGCACCACCTATATACATTCACAAAGCACATACAAACAAAAACATTTCTAACTAATACATGTTTACTGAAATAAGCTAAACTACTTCTTAGGTGTTGTTTTTGTTGTTGTTGTTGTTGTTGTTGTTACAATTAAGCTGAGAATTAAGAAAAATATTATATGTTCAAAGTACTGGAGAAAACATATTTTGAGCCTAAGACAAACATATCCTTCTGACCTTATCTGGCACACTTGTTGGCTATTTGAACTGAATTAATTACTCCATCTATTCTGATTAGTGGGACAGAGTAGAAAGTTTCCCTGAACCCAAAGGAAGAGCACTTGTGATGTCCTCTCACATCCCACAACTATCTAGCAGGATAGCCATAAGCCTTAGACTTTATGATCACTGCTATCTCACTCAACAGGGCTTCCCAGCAGGTGATGATGGTCCAACACCCTCTATTCTGGTGACATGCTAACTCCTTTCTCAGCCAAGTCTATCATTTTAATGAGCTCAACAATTTAGGGCTTTCATTCATTTTGGCTTATGTCAGAAGTGCCTGGAGAACTTGTTAAAACACAGATTGCCATCCCTGCCTCAGAGATTCTGATTCAGTCTACCTATGGTGAGGGCCCTCCAAAATGATGAGGTCTCATCATTCCCAGGTGATTTAGATGCTGCTGATGCGAGGATCACACTTGAAGAATGACTGCCTTACGACTGAGTTTTCTAACTTCCTTCACTTTCCTTGAATGCTTGTCATGTCAATAATCACCTAAACTCTTATTTTTGTGATTTTCCTCTTGAGCTACAGATTTTACAGGGAAAAAAAATACTAAATCTATTTGCTTGACTCTCTACAAACTCATTAATTAAAATTTCCACATTTCACTGCCACTTTATATATATCTTTTTCTTTTCTATTTCATTACCTAAAATTCTTCCTCTGATACTCTATAAAACTTATACCTGCCTCCTGAATTCACATTTGGATGTTTCATTCTTCTACTAGGTTATTCAACAGCTATTTATTAAGCACCAACTAAATGCAGCTAAATAGAACACAAATAGTGTTGCTGCTATAATGGGGTTTGCATTCTAGTTGCAAAGAGAGATAATAAGACAACAGAAAAAAGTTAAACATAATGCTTGGTAGTAATATGTGTGGGAAGAAAAATAAAGCAGGAAATATTGATGTTTCTTGACATGCTTCTAGTTATACACTGTCTTTTTTCCTAAACAAAAATTTCCTGTTTCTATTACTGGGTGCCATCATTAGCCTGTCAGACACCTTTGACTCTCCTTCACATTCACAACCTTACTCCCATTTCAAACGAATCCCCTTTCATCCAGTCAGCATGTCATTTCTACTTCCACAGGATCTGTTCTCTATATACATTTATTACAACCACTTTTGGTCTTTTTGTCATTCTTTTTTTTTTTTTTTTTTTTTTTTTTTACTCAGAACAGTTTAATAACCTTTAGACTACAATTTCCATCAGGAGTACTTATCAAAACCAGTGTTTTAGGATCATGGTGCTAGTCCACAAGCATACCAACTCTATGAGGCAAGTATTTTTATTATACCTATTTAAAAAATAGGAGATGGAAGTATTTTACTAAGTCATAGATGTTTGAATCCAGGTAGTATGAGTCTAGAACCTGGGCTTTTATCGACAGTATCATAGAATGGTAATAACTGTGTTAATAATTGCAATACGAAGTACTATGATAGCAAAGAAAAGCAGGATATTAACTCCTCCTGGAGCAGGGGTCCCTAATGCCCAGGCCACAGACCAGTAACAGTCCATGGCCTGTTAGGAACTGGGCCTCACAGCAGTAGGTGAGCAGCGGGTGAGAGAGAGAGGCTTCATCCGTATTTGTAGCCACTCTGCAGAACTAGCATCATTGCCTCAGCTCCACCTCAGATCATCAGGCATTAGAGTCTCACAGGAGCACCGGTCCATGTTGCCAAAAAGATTGGAGACCTCTGGGACCTAGAGGACTTAGAAGGAAACACCCAGGTTGGCTCTTGTGTTGTCTGGTAGTTTGAGTGCCTTAGGTTAGAAATTCCTTAAAGAAGACAAATTCAATCTTCCCAAAAGAATGACTGTAAGACAGTGTGGGTGATATATATTGATGAGTAGATTGGTTAATTGATTTTCAATAATATCTAAATAGTAAAAAGCTTTACATACAATGATGAGAAATGAGCTTCATTTTTTTTTTTTTTTTTGTGGAAGTTTAAAGCAGGTGTAGAATTATGGGGATAACAACAATAAATAGATTTGATTTACTACCAGGCACCTTCCATAAATTTCCACTACCTTTTGCCTGTACACCCACAGAGAGTGAGTAGAATAAGCCCACCAGCTCTTATAAGGGTAAAAAGAAACAAGAGACAATCAAAGGAGACATTGACTAGGTCTGATAGTTATTTGGCTAATGAAATAACTAGGTCTGATAGTTATTATGAAATAACTAGCCCATTATGAAATAACTAGGTCTGATAGTTATTATGAAATAACTAGGTCTGATAGTTATTATGAAATAACTAGACCATAAAACACATTGAAAAAATAAAGATCGACATTTCAAAACCCTATTCAAAAACAAAAACAAAAACGAAAACCCTTCATGCTTTATTTTTGTCTTTTTCTTGGGAACTGTCAAGACACCGCTACCTTTAAAACATAGAGACAGTTGTGCGAACTTTGATAGAAGTTGATTCACATTTTTACTTCCGTTTTCAACTTAAATAACACATCTGTTAAGATATGAATTTTATGCTCGTGCTTCAATCAAGTTGCACTATTTTTCTCTCTCGGCTTATATGCATAACCACTTTGAAACAGCTAAAAAGAAAAGCCTGTTAATTGTTTTGAAGGATAGTTCCTGTGACCAGGCCTGCCCTGTCAAGCCACAGTGGCCATATTCCCAAGAGAATGATCTATGTGATAATAACACCTTGAGTCTTTTCCAAATCATCATTTCTTACAAAATATATGTGGAATATACACACATACACACATACACACACACACACTTTTTTTTTTTTTCATCCCAACAAACCTTTACTGATTAAATTTAATAAGCTATATTCAGTTAGGTAAATTTACTGAGAAGCTGGCTTAAAATTCTTTTCCCCAGATGGTACAGTGAATTGTCATTTATGATATAGCCAAACAAATAAAAAGTCCTTCAGGCACTAAAGATTAATTTTGGTAGGAATGGGAGAGTAATATTTTCTGAAGGGTATAGCCCAATCTTGTCCTAAATAGCAATATTGCAGAAAAGATTAAAATGCATAGCTTGACTATTTACATAAAAACATAAACATATTTTGGTTTTCAAATATGTAGCGTCTGGAGCTGTTGGGGCCGGGAGTAGATTATTTTTCATTATATTTCCTTATGGAACATATTGTCCTCCTCATAAGAAGAATTGCCTTTCTCCTATGACAGGGAAAGAGAAACATGAGCATTAAGCCAAAATTTCTCAAGTTGACAGCAAGTATGATTTTTATGGGTGCTACAAGAATATGATCTATTCACTTGTAGCAGCTAGAAAAGATTTTGTAATTCATACCAGATTGTGAAAGGTCACCTTTATTCATACAAAACAGATGAGGGGAATTTGCATGTGCTTTGTGTGCATAGTATGAGTAACATATATCTGACTATGTAAATACTGTTTCCCATAGAGAGTGGTCAGACGGCTATATTTACTTATTGTTGATGCGCATGTGAGAATTTCAGAATTAAAAAGACCCAATAGACCAATCCTTTCATTTTGTAAATGAAAAATTCCAATATAGAGAGGTTATTCCTTTTCTAGATAGTACGTTGCAAATAAGTGAAAAAAAGAAAATATTAGAACCCAGCATTCTTGATTTTTATTTTTCGATCTTTCTATTACGCATTCATGACATATATTTATAGCCTATAATTATGGAGCTTGCAATGTAAATATAATAAGAAAAACCTAATTCCAGTTTTGTCTGTTAAAAGAATGGGACAAAATATATGTATAGCATGTTCAGCTTACTGTGAAACAGGCTAATAGTAGCTGACCTTCATCAAGTGCTTGTTATGTGCCAGGCCTCTGTTCTAACTCCTTCACATGTATTTACCCACTGATTCCCATTGATAATTCACAAAGACATATCATTACCATTTCTTAGATGGAAAAACAGGATGGGCACACAGGCTAAGTAATATACTCAAGACCACACAGCTTGGAAGTAGTACTAGTTTTCTGAGCCCTATTTCAGAGTTACTGAATCAGAATCTTCAGAGGGTAAGTCTCAGAAATTTTTTAAAAAGCTCCTTATGTTGAAATGCAAATTAAGACTACAATGAGATATCATTATATTCCTAAGAGAACAGCTAAAATAATAATGAAAAATAATGACAATGTCAAATTCTGGAGAGTATGCGGAGAAGCTCTTCTGGAAGTTGAAAGATATAAGTGAATCAATGTCCAAGTCTTGCTGATTCTATGCATCTCACACTTACTGTTTTATCCTATTCCTAGAATTACCTGGTCAGAATAATAGAGATAGAAATATCTAAGACATTCACTCTCAATTTTTATTTTCACATACAAACTACCAAACAAACTTGTTCAGAAGGTGAAAGAGAGAAAACTCCAAGAAAAAAAGCATTTAGTTAACTCCATCCCCTCAAAAAAAAGACAGGAAAGCACATCTTTCCCTTATTCCACAGTTGTTTACAAGTTAATTCTAGAAATGCCTCTCATTTTCAAAACATGCATCCCCCAATGTCTTTCCAGCATATCTGAACCTCTAGAGAGCCCATCCTACTTTTCTTCAATACATTTTTTTCCTCAAAGCATCTTTTTTGATAAAACTTTAATCCATACTTTTCTAACTCTAGATTCCTTTTGGTTTCTGAAGATTGTCCTTTTACTTTTCTTTTTCTGTTTTCAAAACTACTTGATACAATTAATTTTTGTTGTACAGTAAGACTAAAGAGGTTGAATTATTAAAGATTGATTTAAAGACCTCTTCTCTACTCAAATGACTAAACACTGACTTCTTTAACTATTTTTCTTTCCTGTTTGTTTTTCACTTCCACACTATCTTTGAAAAAATACTTATAATTTATCCCTTATAGAAAAAAAGGCTGCATGGTCTGTGTTCTGGTTTAATACTTGAATTTTAATACTTGAATTTTAATACATCTGTGCAGTGAGTACATATTTCCATATGTGTGTACTTAAATGATAAGCAGCTAGAGGGTGGTGACTGGGTAGAATGTAGCTCCTTAGGCATCTTGCATAAAACAAGTTGCAATTACACTTCTCATCAATGTTACAAAGATGGCTACAAAACAATGAGTCATATTAAAAAGCAGTCAATATTTACTCCTCATGTTCATTAAGGCATGAAACATGAATTGAAAAGCCACTGCTAAACATATTGGTGATTGTAATTTAAGTAAACGTATGGACCTGACAATTAGAGGGCTATATATTTAGTAATAATTTTCATTCTTTGCTCACTATATAAAAATTTAAATGATAAATGACTCTGGAATATTTTCACAATTAAGATGATACTGAGAAAATGATAAATATGAGATGGCTGATATCTGGGGGCTAGAATATTATGAGGAATATTTTGGAAAGAAACATAAGCTTTAGCAGTATAAGGCAATTTTATCCCGAATCACTGAATTTAACCTTTAGAGCATATATTAAAACTAAGGACCCAACTAATAAAGGGATGAGATAGACTTGTGTTTGGAAAGGAATGGGGTACAAGGCTAGTTTAAGAAAGCTATTTCTGTAAGATTTTTATTAGAGATGTTAGGCCTAAGACTCATGACCTAGAAAGAAATAACTCCTGATGGTAAGGGCATGCCTCGGTAATGTTAGTTATCTTGAAATTGGGGCTGGTTGTTCTAAATATTTAGCACCAAGCAGTGTCATTGAAGTACTTTAGCTTTTCCCAGCCACAATTTATTAGATATTTGAAAACCAAATGTTCCTCGGTCCCATTCAAACCTATTTTTATCTCAGCTGATACTACAATTTTGTTCTTATAGACCTGTCAAAGACAATTTTTTAAGGTTGCAGCATAATGTCAAGCTTTTCATGTTATTTCTTATACCATCACATATTTCTACTCTGAATTGTACATTTTAACTGTTTGTCATATATGTCCTTTTTACAAGTCTGCACACAAGTCTTCTATTTATTCTGTTTCTGTGTTAACTTTACCCACTATATATGATGTATGCGTGTGTGTTTATAATGAGATAAATGTGCACTTGCTAGTTAGACATATACCATCAAACCACTAAAATAATTTGTATTCTCATGCTATTGCTGAACTAAATGTAGCTGGTAAAAGCAAATATATTTGGAGAAAAGTGGATTTTTCTTATTCATTGATCAGATTCACTTAATATACTGGCTTTCTGAAGAAAAATGACATATTATCAACTGCTCTTCCCATTTTCCACAATTGCTTTTCTAAATTTCCCTTCTTCCATTACTCAGCATCTGTTATATGAATTATGCCCCCAAATTCATATGTTGAAGTCCTACCACCCAATACCTCATTATGTCCTTATTTGAAAATAGAGTTATTGCAAATATAATTAGTTAAGATGATGTCATACTAGAGCATGGCAGGCCTTTATTTTAATATGACTGATATCTTTATAAAAAGAATGCCATGTGAAGAGACAGGCACACACATAAGGTGAATGCCACCAAAAAATTAAAATTGACAACCACCTGACAAGGAACTGCTAGAAGCTAAGAAGAGGCCTGGAACAGATCCTTTTCTTCCAAATTCAGAGAAAGCAAGGACACTTAATATCTTGATCTTGGACTTCTAGCTTACAGAATTAAAGAATAAATTTTTGTTGTGTAAGCACTCAGTGTGGTGCTTTGTCACAGCAGCCCTAGCAAACCAATAGAGCATCTAACTAACATTCCTACAGAAGTCAATGGGGAGAAAACAACTCATTCATCTCCTTCCTTCCTAGTTATTAACTCATCTGTAGCTTCACCTGTTCTTTCTTTCTGTTTAGATACATGTGTTAATCCTTCTATCCCATGCAAAACTCTCCACCATTGCCCTTGATCCCATCTTCTCTCATCAACTCTATTCCTCTTTTTGAATTATATATCACCAATCTCTTTATTTTGGCCAAATCTCATCCCTCAGCCCATAATTATGGTAAGGTGTTTGTCTTTTTAAAAACTGGGGAGAGTGGCTGGAAAGGTTTGTTGCTGCTTCTTTCTTAGCATTTAATGAAATCTGATCTTCAATCTTCTTACCTTCTTACCCTAAATATCAGCAGCCATGTAATCATCTAGTACAAAACAACATTACCAATCTTCTTACTCTTTTTAATTTTTGGCTCAAATATATCTTTAATTGTAGCTCTCTTCTTTATTCTTTTTCTTTTTTTCTTTCTCTTTCTTTCTCTTTCTCTCTCTCTCTCTCTCTCTCTCTCTCTCTCTCTCTCTCTCTCTCTCTCCCCCTCCCTCCCTCCCTCTCTCTCCCTCTCCCTCTCCCTCTCTCTTTAACAAAAATTACATCTAGACATATGAAGCTTTGAGCCCTACAGCCTAGGGCTCTTCTTTGTGAAAGACACTGAGGCTGTTCATTCATGGCGCAGGGCCCATCTTGAGTCATTTCCCTATTGAGCTCAACATAGATAAGACACAAGCTACAGAGATACAGACAACAGAAGACTGGAGACATTATGCCATCCTCTACACTTCCCATCCTCTCAGTTGCTGGCTGACTGATGACAGGCTTGTTAAATTTTAATACAATTTGAACATGACTCTGTTATTATTCTTCTTTGTGGAAAATCGTCTTACTTGGTTTCCATACTATACCTTTTGCCTGAGGTCCCCGCCTCCCACTTTAATGTCTAGACCATTTTTTTAATTATTTTTTTTTTCTTGTGCTTCATCCTTACAACAACATTTCTCAGGCTTTAAGTGAATGTAAAAATCTTTCAGTTCCCTCAACTATGAGAATTTGTCACCATCTTTGCCCCATTGAGAATCTTTATTGTCCCCAAATGCCCAGATGTTGCCTAATTTAATTACTATAATTCATATGGCAATGTTTCATTTTGAAATGTAACAAAATATTTAATAGTATTGTTTAAACTCAACTACTCCAGAAATTGGATATTTGCTTGACTTTCCCACCCTACATTTCTATCTTAAAATGTCAGTCCATTTAATTCTACTCTTAAACTTCTTACTGATTTTCATTTTTTTTTCTATATGATCTGGTTCATCTACTTCCAGATGTCTATTATTACTTATATGCCTATAACTTTCTCTTGTGGAAGATGTTGTTTTCCTCCTTCCCATTCCCCCACCTACATACAATTCCTCTTTGCTATTAAAACAAATTGGTTAGAGTGCTGACCCTCATTCAGGAAGTTAAGTGTGCAAGAAAATGGACTTAATCCTAGCCCCGTTACTGAAGCATAATCTAAACCTGTCCTGGTTGTTTCATTCTCCTTCTTTAGGTAGCAGTATGTGTCCTAGTCACTGTCAGTGAGATGAGATCTCCTCTTGGAAGACACTGAAGAACATTTTTCACTAATAAAGTCAAGTGGCAGAGTGGAATTATAAGAAAATCTGGTTCTAGTTTAAGCAGGTATCCCAAACTAAAACATCTTATTCTGTAATAGTTACTTGCTTTATGGTTAAAAGCATTTTATCTGGGCTTTCTGTCACTAGTACCCCAAAGCTACTACTCGACCAGGATGCTTTCACCTTAGTTCCAGACTCATATTTTCAAATATTTTCTGCTTTGATCCAGATACATCACAGGTACCTCAAATATAACTTGCTCTTATACCTCAAATATAAGAGCACTCATTTTGTTTCATAAACTCAACCTGGTCTTCTGTGTGGGTTTGGTTTGTGTCTTAAAATTATAGTCTATTATGCCCCCAAATATAGGCCAGGACTTCAGAGTCATCTGCACCTCCTTTATAATACTTTTCCCAGGTGACCACAAAGTTCTGATGATTCTACGTGCAAAACTTCTCTCAAATTTACCCTCCCTTCCATAGTCTTCTTGCGTGAAATATTTTTGCTTCTCCATCACCCAGCTGTTGATTATCTAACCAGTTCTATAACTGCTTTCACAATTATGCTTCTAAATCATAGACAGTTTTAATAAATCTCTATAAATATTATCATATAGTTTTATGCTGCCTTTCAGAATAAACTCAATGCTGTAATATCCAATTTGCTTATGAACCTGCCTTTTTTGCTTAATCTCTAATGTATTCACAAATACCCCAGCTATAGCTGTCTGTTAACATTCCCTAAATATGCTGTGGGATCAAATATCCTTTTATTTGTACTGGTCCCTCTGTATAGCATACCTTTCATTTCTTATTGGGCTGAATAAATTCACTTTCATTGGTGTCTCCTGTGCTGGTAAATATTTGGGGACCTACTCCCTAGAATCGGAAATAATCATTCTTTGAGGAAGAATTTTTTTAGTTCTTACTGTAAGCATATTATGCATTATTTGTATTTTTCATCCTTAAGTGATTAATTAATGTATATTGAATGTCTTGAACAATTTTGCTGTTAACTCCTGAGTGAATACTAGAATCTTCATTATTCAAATAAAACGTGATTAAATAAATCTTTATATTCAGAAATCTATGGAATCATAAGTCAACTTATGATAATATTAGTCAATAATATTCATAATGTGTAGCTACCCACACTGTAATAATAGAGGATGTAATATTATTATAGTAACTATAAACCTAGCCATTTCTAGCAAATAGTAGCCCTTCAACAAATTTTGAAATAAATTTTTCTAGATTTATATTTAAAAATACATCTCATTTTTGAAAAGCTGTAAAATTATTTTTAAAATAATAAAAAATAAACACTTTATTGGTAGAATAAGAATATTTGATACAGAAATGCAATTAAATAATCATAATTGAGTAAAGATCTAAAATCTATTTCATTCATTTACCAATCATTTAAAGTGAGTAAGGTGAACTGTACTAATCCTTTTGTGATTATATAATTAATCTCATTTATAAACCAATAACGAGTGGAAAAATATGATCGACATTTCTTTTTTCTATCCTTTTTTTTTTTTTTTGGTTTGACTTGTTTTCCCAGGAAAAAGTCCTAGTTACATATTAATCACAAACATTTTGATGCTGAATTGAATCAGCCTCTCTGTATAGCATGGCAGGACACCCTTAATGGCTTCCTTCCCACCTGTGAGTAACGGTGCAGGTGCTATATTGAGAACCACCATGGCAACAATCCAGCCACTTCGAGACATTTTTCCAGCACAGGTGGTTCTTAAACTTGGCTGCTCATCAAAATCACTGGTGGAGCTTTAAAGAAATACAGGTGCCTAGGCCCTAATTATCAAGAGAAACTTATTTCAGCATCTTTGAGTAATGGAGCCCACTCATTTGTATTTTTAAAATCTCCACAGATGGTCTAAAGTGTAGCTTGTGTTGTGAACTACTATAATACCTAAACTTTACATCCTGATCTTCCTTTTGAAATCACCTTTCTTTATCACTGCTTATGGGTTTGGTTTCTTTAAATCATAGTTAGGTCTAGTCATTTTGGTGACAATTTCATCTCTAAATTTTGTCTTTTAAATTTGCTTTAACTCTTTTCTCTGCAACCTACAGGCCAATCCCACCTTTTTCCCAAGTAGGTCCCAGGCTCACTGACCTAGTCCACCTCTTGAGAATGTTTTCTTCTAGTCTGTACTGGTCAGAAGCTAAAATAGTGAGCATATGAGACTTCAAAACCTGCTTTCCTGCTCAGGGACTACGTGACAAGACCTGTCATCAGACAAGGAGAAGCCCAAGCATTTCATGGCCAATTTAAGAATGAGAAAGTCATGTTGACTGTTAACATTTTAAAACATAATTTTTAGTTAATAAGGATAGATCTAGTCCAGAGGGTCAATCTCATAAAATGACATTGTTAAATAATTACATATTTCTATTTTTTCTTCCTCGATGCTTGATTTCTTAATACTAGATTTATTATTATTGTCTTCTTACTATCCACCATTTGAATGCCTAACTTCTATTTTTATTTTACTCAATGGCAAGAAGGTATGGTCTAAAAAATGGAAAAAAAAAAGTTTATAGTTTTGAAATCCTCAAAACTGTCATTGACAAGGAAAATTTTCACTACAATTCTTATGAATTAAAATCTGTTCCACATTTTATACATTGAAATTTCTTTCATTAAAGTAAAAACAAATTTAAAATGGACACAGGTGCTTTTATGAGCTAATTATGAAACTTGTAAATTTCACAGGGACAATATACATATCCAACCACTTTGACAAAGTCCTTGATATATGTTTTAATCAAACAGATTCAAAAGTGTTCAATTTACTAAGTATAACAAATAGTCATGATTTCCTAATAAAAACACAAAGATAAAGATTTCTGACCCATAGATACCCCTATTTTGTGTGCAACACAGATTGGCACTATATAACTCAACAGATTTTTTTAAAAATTCAAGAACCCATTTACACTCACAAACTGGGTTTGCTAACTTGGCAGTGATGTTGGGTCACACACAGATTATATATAACTATGACATAAATAAAAAAAATAGACTCATTAATGCTGATCGGCATTACACCTCTTTTTATCTTTGTTCATGTTCATAAGTGCCTGAAGTATAGGAATACTCAAAACAAACACAGAAACAAAACCACAGGGATATTTTGAATTCTGTATTTCTGAAGAAAAATGACAAAAAGATTTATCTTGTATTCATTTCTATACTGCTCTCCCTTTCAGAAAGCCTGGCTTTCCAAGTTCATCCAACCTAGTGGTTTCGGCCACCATCATATCCTCCAGGGAATACTGGGAAATGAGTTACAGAGACCAAACACCATGCACATTGTGCTGTTTGTTAAGTCTGGTTGTGAACTAAATAAGGACAGGAGCACAGCTGCAGACTCACAGCAGGTAGAGAATCACTTAAGAGATAATAAAAAGTAGCAGGATAATAAGTTTAGAGAGAGAGAAAAAGTTCAGAACCTGAGGTGAAACCCTGAAGTGACAACAAAGCCCAGAAGAGAAAAAGAAACACAGTACTTAAATTCTATTTTGAAATCCTCAATCTGGAAAAAGCAGGATCTGTAGGATATAACTTATAATGAAAAGATGGGGGAACCTGTTATAAGGGAAATAACAGTGCGTTCTGATTCCAGTCATCCAACTTTGGTTCCAGCTCTGACTGGTCTGTGACTTTAAGGAAGCTGCTTAATTTCTTTGGTCTCATTCTTAAAATGACAAGAGTAGACTAGACGTTCCAATTATATATTTCCTATAGTACTAAAAGTTTATAAATTCTAAGCATAAGCAGCTCTAAAGGGCTATATAGAGAATACTATTAGACATTTACTAGATAATGAACACAGGCTTGTAGCTGAAACTTACAGTGGCCACATCAGTTTCCTCTGCAGCATTCCTGAGGGTGAGCTCTTAGATTGTTCTGCATCAGTGAGAGAAGGCGTCACCTAACAAGGCAGCATTTGGTATCCAGAACATTCTTATGTTTAACTGATATTCATCTTTTGGTAGTTTTTACCCCTGGATCCAGTTTTATCCTCAAAATAATATAAAATAAATAAATTTCCTTTTCAAATATTTAAAGCATTTTTGATGACCTAAAGTTTTACCTTATCTAGGCTATGAACATTCTCATTTCTTTTGGCTATTGCTCATTTACATGGTGAAGAAAGTTGAGAATTAAAAGGATTTCTGACTTCTAAATGGGCTCAAGCTGTTGGTATCTATTTTAAATGGTAACACTCTGAATACAATGATTGAGGCAGGAGCCCCAAATTTTAAATAATTCCATATGATTAACATCAAGGATGACACAAGAAACTTTAGCTTCAAAGCACAGCTGCTAACAAACTGACAAAGAAAAGTATATGAGGTTGAATTGCATTAATTGCTGATATTTGATGCAGGCAAGTCTCAAGAACTGACAGTGATTATACAAAAACCTAGCAATAGCAATAATCAAGTTATAGGTCCAGGCACTATACTAAGACCTTTTCATTATTTATATAATTTAATGGAAACTGGTAATTTGATAAAACAGGTCATTCTCACTCATTGTGTAAGGGCTAGTTCTTAGAGAAGCAGCCCTTTTCTCTGCATAAAAGCAAGTCTGGAGTTAAATTTACTTTAGACAACATTTCTTCCTCTATGATCTAAAGGTTTGGGCCTATTAAAACCATCTGTCATTCTTTATGCCATTTTCAATCAAGCAAAACCATCCAGTGATATCTCATTTCCTCTTATCTGTACATATTTCCTCTCCACTTTTCACTTAAGTGAGATGTAGGTTTTTTTTGTTTTTTGTTTTTTGTTTTTTTTTCCCCCAGATTTGGTATTTATCTGATATATTCATCCTGGACAGCAGAAAAGACTCAAGTATAACCGTGATACCAAGATGTTAAGGAGAATCTCGGTCAATTGCTGTCTTTTCCTTCCTTAAGTATAGATTTTATGTCATAATACATCAAGAGCCCACAAGAAGAAATGATTCATATGTGAAGACTTCCATATACCAACATTTCTGATACAGCCAACAACTGGCAGGCATAGTTTCTTTCCTTTCTCTTTGTGCTATCTTTACAATTTATTGTGAAAATTGAGTTTTTATTATAGTAGAAGAATATTTAACTGGGAATGATTACAAAATGTGTAATCGTCAGAAGTTTTTTCCAGGTTAAATGGACTAGTGTACCTCAGTGAGCCAGGCTAGAGATAGCCATGGATGGCTCCTCTACATTGTAAATTAGCGCCTTAATGCCAGTAACATGTCTCCAAATTCTGTGATCCTGTGAGCCACATCAATCTCTGTCATCCCTATATTTTCTTGGAACCCATTAGAAAATAATGTGATGAGTTTATGTGGGCAAATGACAGACCAGGGTTACTAGAAATAGTAGTTAGGTGGTTCTGGTTCTGAAAAAAGGAATAGAATAGGTGTTAAGGAACGATGGTAGCCTTGCAATGCTCAAATTGAAAGAAGGGCAGTAAGTAGAACTCTTACCCAAACACAAACTGAAAAGAATTCTTGGAGCAGTGGGGAGCTGGTATATATATGGGTGGAGTATGTCTGACTGCGTCTAGGAGAGTAACTGGATGTGGTCATGACTAGTGGGTCAGGGAAAAGTAGAGCTGGTAATATGAAAATGTGCTTTTATAAATCTGAATTTAGCTATTTTATATTTGACTTTGCTTCTGTCTGTCATTCATCATATTCCCTATTCCTCATTGTCTTGTATCATCTAAAAATGTCAAAAATATTTTAAGTCAGTGCTAAAATTTTTGAAAACGCTTGACTAAAGCAGAATCCTATAGAGTTTCATCAATCAGTAAAGCAATACTTTTTCAAGAAACACGTATTCAACCAGTTATAAAACACAGCTAATTCTACTTTTAATAGTTCTTCCTTTTGGGCTATTGAGAGCCATTAAATTAATTGCTAATATGAAAGTAATGCAACTGATTTGGTGTATCTTCTCAGCTTTAATTCTTCTCTCTAGAGTACTCTGATTCCATTAAAAAATAAAATGAGATTGAATAGAACGTATTTTTATTTATTTATATGTTTGGTAAACACAATTCAGTTTCCAATGTTTTACTTTTTTTATATAATGTTGCAGCCATCTACTTAACATTCTAAATGTTTGCCTTGAAATACTGCTTATGATACTTTTCGTTTTTTTTAAATCAGAAAATTTCCATGTTTCCAGTCTTTCTCTAAATCTTCTATTTGTTATCATTCATCAAAGAATAAAAAGTATTCTAAAATAATATTTGCATATCCTGAGAGGTAAATTTATTCTAAATAAGAGGCCCAAAATCATTTAGAAAAACTATGTTCTCACATATATTCCTTATCTTTTTTTTAGTTCATTTTCTTCATGAGTATTTGTTCTGCCTTTACCATTTGAAAATGTAGTCTCCTTAATAGCGATAAAAGCAAAATGAACCAAAAACAGTTATGTGTTACCCCATGGAGTCAAAGGGGAAGAGTCTTAAATTTAGTTTAAACAAAATACATAAAAAGCTCTACTGAGGACTTTTTTTTTTTTTTTAATAGCCCAACAACTTCAGTTTGGCCTGAAAACAAGACCGAAAAGTCAACGAATAACATTTTTATTAAATAGCATATGTCTATGAGTGATTCATTTCTATTAAAATTCCAACAACATTTTCAAAGAAAATAGAAGATTGAACTATTTAGCCTGGCAGTCAAATGAGTTAGACCTATTTTTCTTTTTCCTTTTTCTTTTCAAAATAAATTGACTTGCATTTAAGCTGATTGACAGTCAAGACATAGATGACAAAGTAGAGCAAATTGTGGTTGTATAACTGCAAAGACATGAGTCCAAAGATTTTAGTGAGTAGCTCTTTCTGGCACCATTATTTATGTAGATTCCAGTGAGATACATCTACAAACTTCAATGTTTCAACAATTCGATGAGAACTACTACTGAGTTATTTCCTTAGTCTGTAAAAATATATCTGTAAATGTCATGGAACCAATGACAACTTTTTTTTCTGATTTATTTCTTCCTGGATTCATATTTATTTTTGTAGTTGAATCCTCACGTTTTTAGTTAAGACTGCACCTTCGAAAGGGAGAAAAAGATTTGTAACTTCCCTTTAGTGGTAGGTCCCAGAGATCTGTCAGGGACAAAGAAGTGGCTGTATAAAAGCTCAGAGGAGTTGTTGGTCACTGCAAGGCACAGCCACATCTGACTAGTTAGCTGTGTGAAAGCTGGAACTAAATTTATGTAACCGAGACATCTTTTCATTGGACTACCCATTGAGAAAAGGTGGAAAGAAAATCAGTTAGGTAGAAAGTGTAAGTCTATTACATAAAATAATAAAAAAAAGGAAATGATATTGGCTGAGACTATGAGTTTTGAAAACTGCATCGTTGAATAAAGAACCAAACCCTAGGCAAACAAAACAAAAAAATTATTTTGTTTATCTTTTTGTTTGACTAGTTTTGAAACCCAAAGAAATTATTCTTTAAACAAATATTGTGGTTCTTGTTAAAGACTAAACTCTGTAGGAATTGATGAACCTATAAGAATTTTCAGGATGAACTTATGTTGTGCTAGCTTGTAATATAGGCATTCTAATTTTCAGTAACAGCTCACTGGAGAGTGAAGAAGACAAACTCTGAAATTCAGTGCAAGAGGATATAAAGTCCAAGAGTTTACTATTGCAAAAATATTATGTGGATTTTAAATTGTATATTATCCAAATTTCTCAGAATTTTAAAATTTAAAACATATATTATACATATTTTAATCTTATGGAGACATAAACATAAAATTAGACTACACAATTACACTGCTTCTCATTATGGAAGAAAAAATGGTTATTTTTTATTATTGTAAAATAAATGAAGAAATGTTAAATTTGAGGATGTAATTTCAAAGTAAATGCTAAAAAACAATATTTTACATGTGCATTTTTTTTCTGTAGTTTTGTCAAGAGTCAATTTCTCCTGCATAATGTATGCTATAAGCTAGCCACACAAACTGAACGGCTCTGGCCTTAACTGAATGCCACTGTCTGTAGTACATCATAAACCAGGCCTGGTGATAATAAGCCTTACTTGGCAGTAATCTACGTACACTGGCATTTGGAAAACTGCAATAATGATGATGAAATTAAAACCCCAGAATTTAAGTAGCACAAAGGTCAGTGTGCTATAAAAATGTAGGTAAGAATAATAATGACCTCTAAAATGTTTGTGTTCATTGGTGAAGGCTGAGCTAATTAGGACAGAAAGTTGAATATATATATTTTTTCTTTTCTTAATGTTCCAAGTACACTGGCCTAGAATAAACATAAGTAAATTTAAAACTTATATCATCTTAAAGAAATAATTTACCCAATAATTCCATATTTATATCTATATACCATTTGACCTCTGCTGTCCTAGGTGATTTTAAATTATGCCTTTTTTTTTTATTTAAGTGTTTGTTACTAGCAACGATAAAAATTGGACAATGTTTTTTCAGTGGTTCTGGCAAGGCTACATATGCCTAAGCTACATATACTAGGTTCCAGAACAGCCTTTCTCAACTTATAGCTATAAAAAAAAAGTGTCCCCTTGTAAAATATATTGGAAATGTGTTAGTCTAACAACCTAAATTCTACCCATACTCCCATGATTGGAATTAGTCATAAAACTCATCTAGAGAAAGAAGAAATCTAGTTCCATTTTCTTTTTCACATAAACGTAAAGAAAGATGTTGTATCTTTTATTGCCTTCATTAAATGGTGCATTAACCAAATTAAGCAAGTGCCTTCATTCCAAGATTCCTCACTCATTTCTCTATGGACTGTGATGTTTCAAGAGGGAGTATAAGTCAATACACATATATCAAGTAATTTCATCATCTTTTATTTTTAGTGTCTCTAGGGACATTATTGTTCCATGGAACCCAATTTGGGAAACATTGACCTAGTGATAATATGATTTTTGTTTTTCTCTGACTAATCTTAAACTACTTGAAAATGTTATCTTGAATACTCCCAGATGCTCACTAATCTGGATTCACTGAGTTTAACTGGAATGACATTCCTTAGCTCAGCAAGTGAATAAAACTAATGGAAATAAAGATGTATTTCAAGAGCCAGACCTATCATTGATATGAATTTTCTTTAATAGTTAGTGTTATAATGATTGCACTGTATTTAAATTCTTAATGCACAGAATAATTTCCACTTTTTCAAGTTCATCATTACTAAGATCAATTCCTTAGATTTCCTATAGTGCTATAGCAATGACCACAGATGGTTACTGATCATCTTTTAGAACCAAATAATAATTTGAACATTTATTAAAAGCTGACACAGTTTTACATAGAAAACAACAATAAAAACATGCACTTTCTTAGGACAGTAGGATAGATCTAAGTGATTATATATTGGAGGTCAGTTGGACGGTTACTAGACATCAAGTAAGTGAAAGAGAGAGAGGGAATATAGTTTGACAGTTTATTTGGTACTATGTTGACTAAAAAAATTTAACTGTTGTTATTGATCAACTATATTTTTCCTCTTGTCTAAGAATCAGCTGCTAATCCATTTTTCAACAGCTCAGTGATGTCTTTTTCTTCAGTAGGTAAGAAATAGCATGGAAGTCCAAAACTATTCACTAGCTAAAATCATTTTGTTGAAATAATTATCCTTTTCATTCTTTCAAGGCCTCCCTAATATTGACATTCAAATGAAGAGGAGTCATTTTATAAGATTATATTTTATCATTCTGCCATTTAGAAAAGAAAGAATGAAATTTAGACTAAAAGGGCCTGGCATATAATAGATATGTAATAAAATTTTTAAATAAATAGACTTTTCCACTCTGGAAAAGCTGTGATTTAACTAGCTCACTAGTAGCCCTAAAATATACCCCAAATATGAATGATTATCTGAGCTATGTTCTCAATTTTTAATATTATATTTATATCCCATTCTATTTTATATCTGTCTAATATGATTTTGCTTTTGCATTATTAAGAGAAAAAAAGTTAGACAGGATTTTTATCATAATTTTATACTTAGGTCTATTATTTAGATCTTAACAGGTAGTCCTTTCTTGCTGGTACTATAAAACACAACTCTTTCTCTTGTATGTACATAAAAGGAAAAATTAGTTAATTCTTCCATTTATGGGTGAGTTTCCACATTGCTATCTCCAAATCATAGGTCGGAGAATCAGGCAATATAATTAGTTCACATAATAAAGTAAAATATGAGTTGGCCCATGTAGGATTGTCCAGAAGTAAACTGGCTAGTTCCTGCTTCTTTAGGCAGCCAATCCACCCAAATAATTCAGTGCAATGATCTATTTCAGAGGTTGAAATGATCTTAGCATGCTCCTCCTGCAGAGCAGAGAGATGTGTATACAGTAGGCTTCTGAAAAGGGTCTGATAATGATAAAACACTTATATATGTGCACTGAGCCATTCTATAAACACATACATGCCAGCAATTTTATTTTATGTAACACAAACCCAAATTTAACAGAGTAATTTTTCAATAAGCAAATATTTTTTGGTATGTTTGTTTTGCAGATTATAAGAACTGCTGATCTAGGGACGTGTATCAATTCTATTTTTTTTTTTTTTATCTTTATGACTATACTCTAAATTGTGAAAAGATATTGAGGGTCATCCTGATACAGAAACACTCATAATAATGAAAATGTAACAGTTAACAGGAAGAAAAGTTAATTTGTAAAATATCTTTTAGGTTTGACCCATTTTACTTCTTTCTTGGGCAGACAGAAACATGCTAACATTCATATCTATGCTAAATATAAAAATACCTGAGAATAGCTGATGGAGCCTCATTTTCTATTAGGCATACTTTAGTTTCTCCATCTCTCTATATATTGATTTTTATAAAAAGAAAAAGTTACACAAGTTCTCTTTAAATTAATTTCCTTTTAAAACTATGCACACAAGACTATACATTTTAGTTTTCAAGATTACTGACATTCTGTAAATGCAAATATGTATTTTCTGCATTACAATATCATCCCAAAAAAAAAAGTGTCTATGAAGGAGTAAGCAGAAACAGAAAAGTCCCAGTATTGTACCATTCCCACAGTGCTTCATGATTGTCTTTTAAATTTCTACTTAAATCACTTCTATTCCTATCACATTTCATAAAATTAGGTGAGAACTTGAATCTTAATTTCTTCATTTAAAAAATGCACTTCCCCCATCACCAGTCTTGCTCTTCAAGGAGAGTCTCATTCCAGCTGCAAACGTGATAAAACAATTTATTTATTTTTTTATCAGTTTGGATTGTAATTTTTTCTTCAACTAGCATTAACAGTATTTATAGTCAACATTTCTCCTGTACTTTATAGACATTGTTAAAGAAAAAAAGATTATGTATGCAATTGGTGATCAAATGAGTCTGTCTTATGTTTGCTTGATTATTTGCTTAACATATGTATCAACTAAATTTACTTATTATTTGCTATGAAACTATTAGAAGAATTTCTGACTATAATAATAGTCTAATAGATCATGCTTAACATCCATCTAGTTGAGTATACATCATCTCTAACTTTTAAACAACCCTCTAGTATGATCTAATTTTATTCATTCTGCAAAAACAGTTAACAGGTTTTCAGAGACATTCTGTCACTTGCCCAAGGCCACATAGTTAGTAAATGTCAAGCCTGGGATTTGAGCCACCATCTCTTTGGTAACAAGGTTCACACTCTTGAAGAAAGGAAATTAAAAGTATGGAACACATGTTGACATTCATTATAGGAATGCTAATGGAATCCATCTTCTACTTTGAAAATATTTAAAGTTAAATATAGATAAAACAAAAAGCCATTATTTAGGATAGTGATGGAATGCTTTAATTTTGCAATGTATCTCTTTAACAAGTATAAAGCAGGGCCATCACTGATAGGAATAAAAGGAGAGACAAAAAGAAAGGAGTAGTAAATGACTTCTTATCTCATTTTTTCTGTATATGTTATTAAGAAAATAAGACACATATAATTTGTAATATCGAGTCTCAACCATAGAAGTCGAATGTTGCAAAGAATATTTCTAGATTGCCATATCAGTCAAGGAAGAACAGAAAGAAGTATGCAGGGAATTCATGGTTTTTGAAGTCCTGATATTACACAATTCCCCTTTCCCTGCCTCTTCAGCCACTACCAAGAAAAGTTAGTAAATGTAGACACTGATTAAATTTCTTTTGTTTTTTTTGGAGTTGGTGGACAGTTTCTGTAAAACAGACAAATTAAATGAAGCATATGGCTATACTTATCCAAGTAATAACAAAGAGAAGAATAAAAAACTTCTGGACTGTGGGATCATTCCAGTTTCTACATTTGAACTACATGGATGACTTCAGCACTGTAAACAAAATACTAAAGTGCCAATACTATGACACACACCACTAAAAGTGGTTTAAACTGGCAACTGACACAGTCTATTGGGTTCCATTCTTTAGAGGCACCATGCCCACAAATTAGAGTGGAGGTTGTTAATTACACAGAGTGATCTCTCTTCACTCTGTGTAATTAAATAAAACTAAGTTTGAGATGATGGAGGAATAACAATGCAATCATTATGTATGTTTCTGAGTAAAAACAAATAGAAAATTCATAAAGGTGCCCTAAAAAAAATGCCTGGCACATTTTGAGCACTTGAAATGTTTTGACCATTGAATTCAAAGTTTGTTCAGCATAATGTAGTCTGTGTTTTTTTTAATTTGTATTCTACTTTTATAAGTTCATACTAGTTTAAGGATCTCTGATATCCTACCGGAATGCCTAAATACTTCCCTTTGAATTTATTTTACAAAAGTAGACATTACCTATAAAGTTTTCTTTTTTTCTTTTTTTTTTTTTTGGCTTGTTGGGGAAAAGGACCTGGCAATTATTGGATATCCATTCAATTCTAGGCACTGATGCCATCTTATACACCTCCATATTTCAGATGGAAAAGTGAAGCTCTATGGAGCTAACATGTTCAATATCACAGTGAGTAATTAGCACAGTAGGGACACAAACCCAAGTGTCTTAAAAGAGCAAAGGCTCTTTTTACTCTCCATAATACCTCGAATATTAAGCTTAGTATGGAAATTGATCCTTTTTAGTCTAAATCACAATTGTGCAAATGCTGTACTTATGTCAGAGGTGCCTTACATAGTCCTTGCAGGGCCCAATACTTGGGAGGTACCATTTATATTGTAGTCTGTGGAAATGGGCTCCCCAGAGTTATACACAGAAGCCCTGATTTTAGAACTCCTACTATATCAACTCTATTCTTGTTCTACATGTTTTCATATAAAATGAAACCAAAATTCTACTATAGAAGATAGCAGTTCACATACTTCAATTAAAAAAAAAAGAAAATATGCTGGGCTCTTCAATGGATAAAAAACTAATTTAGATCTGTGGTGGTTTCTAGCTTGGCTTCTAGGTAATTCTGTTACTGTGCTTAACTTTCATATATTCCTTATAGTAAAATAAGCTCCTTAGGGATTTAAGAGGTGGTTCTCAGGATCCAATGACATGGAATGACCTCATAAACTGTAAAGGGCTGTGGCAGAGATTAATTGGATGATCACAAACTATTTCCCCTCTCTTTCTGGGCAAAAAGCTACACTATATCAGATGTGGCCATCTGAATGAGTTCTAGCTTATCAATTGTAAGTAGAAGTGATAGTAGACATCTTTAAAATGAGCCCATAAAAACATACTGTGAGATGCTCTGCTCCTTTCCACATCTACTGCAGAGAATCCAGGAATATGTCAAGGCCCTAGGGGATAGGAGAGTCAATAGAAGTCCCTGGCAATCTGAGAGTCTACAATGAACTGATTAGACAACAAATAGGTATATATTTGTTAGGCAAAGCTACTGAAATTCTGGAGTTCTTATAGCAATTTTCCTACTCTGAATAATCTAAGGTCTATGTAAATGTGAGAGAGGTTTTGCTGTCTACTATTACTAAAATAGCAGCCAAAGTCCAGGCCTTCCACTATGCCACTATTCACCTATCATGAATGACCATTTTGTATGTGTGGCTTATTGCTGTAAAAGTGTTTCCTAAGGTTTTCCAGATCTGCTGAAGCACCCTAATTCCATTCACAAGGATTAAATTGCAAATAAATAACTAATCTTTACTTAGCCTACTTCTGCAGTTTTAGCAACTGCAAAAAAAAAAAAAAAAGTTCTTTTCTGAGCATTCATCTTAAAAGAAATAATGAAACTCTTTCTGTTATTTACATGACTTCTGAAAGCCTTAATTATTACTGAATATGGTCAATCGTTTTTGACCATTTGCAAAGCATTTGGGAACAAAGATACTAATAAAAATTTGAATTGTTTATTTATCTTTGATACCAGCCCGAAGCATACATCGCTGCTATTGGTAGTACATTTAAAAATGGCATTTCGTACTTAAGATTGCTATTATGAAAAGTTCCTCCAAAATTCTCTATTTTCAAGGCAGATGATGTGACACTGAAATGAATAAAGAAGAATCTTATAGTCTCAGTTGATTCAGTATTGGAGAATGAAAACAGCATACTCAGAAGATGAGTATATTTCCAATGCACCAGCAAAGAGAAGATACTTTGCTTTTATTAAAAAACCTAAAACCTGAAGAGTACATGTTTAAAAACAAAATATTTACTTTAGCTAATTCTCAACTCTACTAAATGTAGAAATCTTTTAAGATAGGAATAATTTGTTTAAATGAATAGTTTCTAAATATCTCAAAGAATTGATCAAATTTGAAGGGTGTGTGCTTTACTAAAGATTATTTTATTAAAGTTATAAAGCTATTTATTATATTTAAGAACTCCAAAAATAGTGTCAATTATTTTATTAAAAAATGACTTTTTTTAAAAAAAATAAAATATCATTGTACTAAGTGCATGAACAACCAATCAGGAAAAGACTAAAAGACAACATAGCAATTATCAGAAAGTCTTAAATTTTCCCACGTTATTAAATTCAATTAATACACTTTTCTACTAGCATAGAGATTATTTTAATTAAAATATTTTTAATTTTTCTAAGACAATAATTTTTATTACATAAATATGAGAAATATGTTAGCTATAGTTTTAATGCAATTAACTATAAAAATTTCATTTAAATATCCCTTTTCTAAAAGGAAAATAGATCCTCTCATAACATAGAATTTTTTTTAAATGGAAATACACATCATATTTTTCTCTAGATGTTCTTTCTTTTTCTTACACTGTTCTTAGGTATAGCTTTCATCCACCTATCCTACCATAGATGTTTTCCAATTTTTATAAAGGTATTAGGGAACTTCAACATATATCACCTCAGGACAGAATTCAGATTCAAAACAAAATATGTTGTCAATAAGAATGGCAAATACTAAATGAACTATACACTCTCAAGTTACCTTAACATGAAAGTATCTTCCAAAACTGTGTTCTCCTAGGGTTCTTACACTGTTTGGCTCTGTCAGTGTTTGGTGGCCCTTTCTGCTCACATAGTTTATTTTCTTTCATTTCATTACAATACCTCAAAATTTTCACTATTGACAAATCAACTTGAAAAGATTTAATCTACTGCTCTGAAAGAGCTCTCTTTCCTTATCCATTCAGTTTATATCAAATATTTGAAAGAAAGACAGATGAACAAGCAACAGACATTTATTGAAACACTGATTCATTTAGGATGGTCTAAATTCCATTCCATCTTCAATCAGATACAAATAGGTAATATTCGTGGTAACTTTTCTTTCTGCTTTATTGGTACAGAGATGAAAATAAAGAGATAAAAGATTGCTATTCTGGATTGTTGTTGTGGTTAAAATACTTTATATGGTAAAGTCAACAAGCTCACCTAACACATGGCTGCCAATGTCTGCTCTGTCACTAAGGTTTATCACTGAAGAAATTAGAAACTCCAAAGGTATAAACTTATACAGTTTATGAGGAGCATTTACTCTTCTTTCAATACGGGGTCCAAAGCTTTCAACATTGTTAGTTTTTTATTAGACTGCTCATGCTTTTCAAATCCCTGATAGTTCTATCATGTTGAAGTACATAATTAAATTTTTTTTTCTATTTGTGGGTCAATATGTGTGTGTATGTGTGTGTGAATATGTGTGTGTGTGCGTGTGTGTTTATGTAGCACATATCTCATATATATTCAGGTGCAATTGTCAATAAAATAAAAAAAATGTTGCATTTCTCACCAGTTTCAAGTAGCAATAATAAATCCTAGTGCTATAATAAGTATATTATTATCTGAAACCTTAATAATTGCAATCTAGGTATGTAATCTTACCTTCCAGCTTGCACGTAGGTCATAAAAGTTACTAAAAACATTAGCAAACAATAGGAAAACATAATTTCGACAGCTACTGTTATATAATAAATATTCTTTTATTTTTGTACAGAAGATAACAATTGCCAATTTGAATAAGTGATAAGAAGAAAATATCAAGACAAATATCCCACAATTCCATTTTTGCTAAAGAAAAAACTGTGCCAAGATAAAGTTATTGGTTATTTTGTTTTTATTCAATTAAAGAAAATATGTTAAATTACACAATTAGCTTCATTACTTAATTCTAATTTTTATCAACTGGCCAAAAAAATTATTGAACAAGTCAGCCCATATATAGGGAAGGATTCCTCTACTCTCCAAATATACACATATAATATACTGAGGATACTACCGTAAAAAGTGTTTACCCCTTGCCTTGAACTTACCCTGGTCTCCATGAACTCTCTTCTCAAATAATTTTTTATAAAAGAAATTAGGAGACACCTAAAATTTCACGTCATTTGTATTAGATATTTTTTCATCATGATAGGTGGGTCTACAAAATAATTAAATGTGTGCCAAAAATATTCTTATTCTCAAGTCAAGTTCTCCAGGAGGAAAAACAATATTAACATAAAATGGATGGCCCTAAGAAATGTTATGTGAGGAAGGTGTCAGCAAAAACATTGTTGGGGTAGGCAGGAGGCAGAAAATAAAACACTTAAGACAGGAAAGAGAAGTGCGGTTCAGCCTCTTAGACTAAGACTATGAATGAGGACATGACTATCTGAAGAGAACGGTTAGTGAAATAGAGGATCATGAAGTAGTAACTTCTAAACATCAATCTAAACAGCTTAAGTATGAAGACTTTTCTCTAACGTGTACGTTGTTGGCGACAATGTGGGGGAAAGGACATTTATATGTGATATTGGTGGATTTGTAAATTGGTACGATATTTCTAGAGAGCAATTTGGTTAAGACTTACCAAATTTTTTACATGTGGAATCTTAATAATCTGGCAGTCTGACTTTTAGGAATCGAGAATACAAAAATACACAAATAATCAAAGGTATATAACATAATTTTGTATTATATTTACTGCAAACTTACTTAACTATGTGGAAAATGGAGAAAAACCAAATTGACAATAAAGATGGGAATAATTAAAGATGTGTTCATACTTTAGAATACCAGAAAGCCCTCAGAAATTCATGTTAGATCTCTGAATTTAGAGACATAGAAAAATATTTCGAGTATATTGTTGAATAAAAAATTAAGTTGCAGAATAGCATATGTAGTATTATCCAGACTATAATCAAATATGTAAGTCAATGTTAGTGTGAATAAACAACAAAAAAAAGTATACATAAGGTTAATACTATTTATTTAATAGAGTTCTTTTTGTTAAAGGTACTTTCTAGTAACAAAATTAATACTGATTGATCATAAAAACAATAACATTGGGAAGATAACAACTGATTTTAAGAACAAGATAAGGCAGGATGAGAAATTTGGAGTTTCACCCAAATCCAACTTCAGGGGTTATAAAGAGCAGATATGCTATTCTGCATAGTATCACTTCTTTGGCAGGACTTATAGACCTAAAAATACTTTAAAAAAGACATGGATAGAGTTTATATGTTCTGGGTAATGTTATTTTGGTCAGAAGATTTTAAAATTATAGAAATAGAAGTGCTTGTGGAAACCGCGCCTGTATTAAACGCACTGACAAACAGTTCAGTAATGACGGAACTGCGACAACAGGATGTCCTTTACATCCTTACACTGGAGGGAACCAATTGTGATATATTTCTCATTGCTTCTCTCAGGGTGCTTAAGCATCGTACCTACGGAAATAATCAGAAATCCTATTGTATGTGAGAACAATTTTCCTTCAGAATAAAAAAAAAAAAATCAAGCAACTAAAAATAATTAAAAAGTCTCTTGAGGAACTTTTTTTTTTTTTTTTTTAAATTTTAGGCTAAAGAAAGCCCCAAATATTCCCGATTAAAAGTCTAAATAAAATAATAAATGAATATGGAAACTCAAATCTTAGTTCCCTGTAAACATTTCCCCTGAAGCTGAGAGCCAGGTCACACTTTAAAGAGCCTGGCAGACTCATAGCCTGTGCCATAGTCACAAGCTAGTTTGGGTCAAGAATGAACTGTGCAAGAGAAGCTGAGGAGAGCCTGATCCAAATTCTCTTTGACTCAAGACAGCCTGATGAGTGACCAACTTACATGAACTACAGTTTTCTGCATGTATCTCAGTTATCCTCGTAGAGTTTCAGTATTTTGTCTATATTATTTTCCTACCAGTTTTAATGCTTCAGATGCAGTCCAGAAGATAACCCCTTTCTTAAGCCTTTTTAGGAACTGCTGCAAAAGTCCTCCTCATGATTAATGGCGATGTCCAAGTGTGCTTGCGGGGTGCTGCTCTGATCCCTCATTGTGTCTTATCTATCACTATAATTCTTTCCTTTCCGTCTAACTGTTTCTCCTGTGCTTTTCTTGATTCTTTTCAAGCTTCCTTAACATGTGTGAAGATCCCTGGGCTTACTCACAAATATGGGAAAGTGCATGTGCCAAAAGCTGACTCTATCGATACCTTTGTTGATGAGAATTTAAGGAGGAAAAAGGTAAGAACTCCACAGGGGTAGTGCTAATTGATTTTCTTTATAAACACATAAGCAATTATACAAGTGACCATCTGCTTTGTCTGCATGAAGTTAATGAATACACAAAAGGAATCAAATTTAGAGCTTACTTAAATCTTAAATCCGACTGCCTACATAGTTACTTAGATGTGTCATAAGGCAAAAGGAAAAGTGCTCTAGTCTGCAGGATAAAGACCAGCAAAACTAAGTAGGATTTCTTGTTTCTTTCACAGAGAAACAGTGGAAACAGAGCTATGTTGGGATGTCTGAAAGTACAGACATCAGAAACTAATATATAGCATTATTTCCTAAAAGGATTCTGATATTTATTTAGCCAAATTGAGCCTGTAAAAATATAAAAATAGTTAAAGAAAACAGCACAGTGGCAATTAGCACTTTTTCTTTTAAAAGTTGTTCATTTTGTTTGGCTCAGCATTCTACAAGCACACATAACTATTTCTTTCATATAATTATTAGAGATAAAAGAGCATAGCAGAGATTAATTCAAAGAATCACTGCTACACCACTCTTAAATGCCAGTGTTAAAAAGCAGATCTTTTTTACTATTTTTTATTTCCATGAATAAATAAAAATTATATACACACACACACACACACACACACACATATAATATGGAAAACCAAAGATATGCAGGCACAACATTTATTTCACCCATTTGAGCTGGAACACCTAATATGTACAATTGCAGATCTGCATGCTAAGATCCTTTGATGCATAAAAACATAGCTATATTACTATATAAAAAATTCATAGTTTTGAGAAATAATATCTCTAAAATTGTTATGAAAAACTCACTGAGTCAGTCATTAATTCTGTAAATAATTATCGGCTTGTCTTTCATAATACAGTCTGTATTAATTGCTGGTATATTACATTGACCAAGAGGATCTACTCACGGCACTTACTGATTAGTGAGTAAATCAGGATTTATAAGTGCAATTACAAATGATACAGTGTCCTAAAAGACCACAGATAAGAGCATATACATAATTGGAAGCTCTGTTGGACAGTAGGTACATGAGGGAAGGGCAATGCAAGGAAACTATATTTGAGCTGATAATCAAAGGATGGCCAAGAGGAAAGGAGGAAACACTGGATCATAGTTTAAGCTAATGGTTGGAGCAATAAATATTTCCATTTCTATTTTACTATTTTTTTTTTTTAAATAAAGGCAAATATGTCTTCTAACATCAAAGATATTGAAATTCAGGTTATTATCTCATGTGAAAAAAATTAAATGACATTGATGGATGCAATTTAAAATCCATTTAAACACAAATGTTTAATTCCTCCCTCCCCCCCCCAAAAAAAAGAATATACAAAACAAAATAAAAATAAAATAGTGGATGCTGTACAGAATAGCCAAAGTACTAGAATTTAATCTGAGGAGAAACCCCAGAGACCTGAGAATTTAAAATCCTCCTCCTGGTTGTCCCATCTTATTTCTAGTCTTATTTCTCAATAGTTTCTTAAATACACCATAAATTCTAGTCTAACCCTTCTACATTCTATCTGCTGAATATTTCCTACTCTTCCATCTTTTACATGTTTTGGTCTTCCCTCTGCCAATGCCTTTCTTACTCTATAAGGCCCATCTCTTTGGTGACTTTCCTTATACCCTCAATCAGATGATTATAGTTCTTTATATAGCAAGGACACATAGTCAAATTCAGGTTTGTATTATACTGATTTACATATGTAATAGTCAAATTTCCCCACCTGGAAACTCCTATATCAAGTAAACTTTGTCTTCATCTTTCTATGCAAAACGGACTCTGCATTTTATTTAATATTTGGAATAAAAATGAATTAAATTGAATTGAACTAAATTAGTGTTCAGCCTGTAAAACAGATCCTCAATCTAACTCAAATTTGAGATTCTGTGGTCAGTTTTTCTCTCTGAAACCACTTACAAAAAAATAATTGCATTTATTTAAGCTCAGTTCTCCTTAAAATTTGGAATACTTTACACAATCTTGTTTAAGAAATACCATGTTTTACATCAGTGAATTTTACAAGTAACTCAAATCTTGTCTCTAAAGTTAGTGAGCCAGAGAGACAAGCTCATTGTGTAGGAGAAAACATCATTCATTCCGTCTTTCCCTCACCAAATGTACATTATGCCACTCATGTACATCGGTAACCATCCTGAGTGCTAGGAATGTAATAGCGAAGAAGACAGAAGAGTTTTCATTATGGAGCTTAGAGTCTAGATGCAAACAGAGAAGGGTAATAAATAAACATATTTACAAATAATCATAAGTAATAGGAAACAAATAGGGTGCTGATATAGAGAGTAGCAGGCAGGCAGAACTTGAGATAGAAGAATAGAATGCCTTTCCTGTGATGAAAAAATTTAAACTGAGGCCCCCAAAATTTTGTAATTTGAGTAGAGCAAAAGATTTTAATAGCATATTGTTTATTGATTTCAGAAGATTTTTTGAAGAAAAAATAAATATTAAGTACAAATAAAAACCTGTAATGAAAAGAAGTAATTAGCAGAAGGTATGGGAGCTCTTAGAGGTATAATTGATTGTTTAATTAATCCTTATAGATATTTGGGCCTTATATATAACCCTGATAGATATATTATTTTTCTAGCTGCTTCGCCTTATTATAGAAGATTGTTTCATATCTCAAGAGCCTCTTCCAGAACTTCCCATGTTTGTATCATTGCATCGGAGCCTAAGAACAATTGTTACCATTCTCTAACTGTGGACCTGAATGACACATTACTCACATCATTATAGAAAATGTCCATGAATCAGCTCACCTCACATTTTATTACCCATCCACGGTATGCTGAAAAGTGATGGCTTCTGCTACTGCAAAACGTTGCTAAAAGTGTTTATTTGAGTGACTCTTACGGTAGAACATTTCTTATATTTTAGAAGTGTTCACAACAAAGAGAAATAGATTTTTGTGTTTTTATTTCCTACGAGAACATCATTTGGACTTTTTTTGTTGCAAATGTTATAGAAACCAACTGTCTTTCTTGTTTCATGTAACATGACTGAAAGAAAGGACATGGTGGGTAGAGGTTTGAAAGGCACACTAAAACTTCTTTAGGCACTGAAGGTTCTGGAAAAAATCATTCTGCCCTAATTATACAGTGAGTCACACCAATCATACAAATTTGTAAAATCTTTTATCATTAAAATTTGTAAAAAGTATGAGTGATAGGATATGAATAAATATAAATCTATTAGGAAAGGTTGGGCAGCCTGCAGAGATGACTGAATGTAATACCAAGTCATTTAAGTTTTATTCTGGATAATTGAGTGGTTCAGTAGGAAAAAAAAAAAAGTCAACTGACAAACAAAAATACTGCCTAAAAGTCCTCTGTTTATTTGTCTGAAAACACTGATGAAATATATTTCAGAAATTGCTGTAATCAATATGCTTGTCTTTGCTAAGACTTTATGGTCTTTTCAGTAGGCAAAATGCATGAAATTTTTATAATCAGGAGTTGTTTAATTTTATAAAAATTAATATGAGGGAAATTTAGAGCTCCCTTTACATATTTTGCTTCCTTTCTCTTAATGTATCTCTCTTCCATGGCTATGATTTCAGCCCCAGCAATCTATGTTATATTTAATATTTTATTGATAATATTTTTGTTTATACTATGCTACTTTTCACCTAAATTATGTGCTAATTCTCATTAGAAAAACAGACAACTCAGCAATTTCATATCCCTCACAAAGAAAGTTGCATGTTTTACTTTTTATGATTTTTTATTGCTTTTTAAATCCTGTCATCTAATGGGACTAATGTTCATGGTTTAGGAGTATATTTACCATAAATAGTTTTAGTGGTTATCAAACATCGCTGCTTCATTTTGGCCTTTAACCATCCTCAACCACTATTTATTGCCTCATATACTTCTCTGCTGTGAACATTATACCTTAATTACCCCAATCCCTATTTCTAGGTCTAATTTAGAAAGCCCGAATGGGAATAACCATTTCTAGTTTCACTTATGTAAGAAGGCAGTGCCTGTGCCCAAGTAATCAGAAATCAGGGCCATGAAATCAATAGAGTGTGTTTCAGTGACCTGAAACACTCAAGTTCTATGGCGATGGAAATGCAAATTCTCCTACGTGAAAGAAAAGGAGGAGTAGCATGGGGGACGGATTGTCTAATATTTCTTCCGAATGCTCACATCCATATTGAAGTCTAGTGATACTGAAAGTTGCTAGGGAAAATGGAAAACAGTGCTGCTTTTAAAACAGTTGAATAATTTTAAATAAACACAACTAGGGTCTTGTGCTTTATTAAATAATCTGTTTTTGCTTTACCCACATTGCTTTTTCCAATCTTTTTTTATTTTTTATAAAAATAATACTATACAAGAGTATAATACTTTTCCAGTTATAGGACATTATCTCATAAACAGATGAAATTAGAAAGTGGGTCATGAAGTTACAAAGTATATTAAATTTGTGTTTCTAATCGTAAATGCTTTGCTTGGATTTTTCTTTTCTTGACCTTTTAAGATTCAGTGCAAATAACTTTTTTGAAAATCTTTACTTACTTTCTACTACAAAATGAAGAAGTCTTCATTAGAATATCTCTATGTCTATTCAACTTTCTACAATGAGTTTAAGGATTACTTACACTTGAACCATTGCTACAGGGCAAAGTATGCATTTAATCTCTTTTTATTCAAAGCTGGCATTCAATGTATGTTTGCTGAATGAAAGGTTGTTTGCCCAATTGACCAATAAAACAATTCAGTGTACTTAAAATGCAGAAATGGGGATTAAAATGCACTTTAGCTTTCACATTGCACTATGTCCCTTTTTAATATAAGTATAAAAATAATGCTTCCATTACTTTGTTAAGATGTCCAAAATATTTAGAACTACCTTTTCTACCCTTAGCAGTCCCACGTGGCCTGCCGTCCCACCTCACAGATGAATATAAGCTTTGTTAATAACATGTGCTACTGGGATTTGATCTTAAAATGGTATTTACTATAAAAAAAACTTGCTCTTTGAATTTCTAGGGTGATCGTCTCTGTAATAACCACACACAGCATGTCACCTATCCTGTTCTTGACTCCATCTTCATGGATTCCATTAAGTGGATAGCCTGCTGCTCTTTCTCTGTTAAGAACTACCTTAGAATATTTCATTCCTATTTCTCTCTAATGCCTAGCATAATGCTTTGCATATAATTAGTGCTCAGTCTATTTTTATTTAAAAAATAAATTGTTAAAGGATAAAACTCTCACAACTTTGTATATCTCTCTCCTCTGCCATATCTTCTTCTACACTGACCAGTTTTAACATACAGCCCTATGATTAAGAATACAGAAAATCTATCTTCAAATCCTGCTCCCTCATTATTTTCTAAATGTGTATCTTTGGGAAAGTTACTTCATCTTTCTGTATTACACTTTCCTCATTTGTAAAATAGAGAAAATAGCAGGGAATGTTTAATAAGGTTGCTACAAGCATTACCTACATGTAAAATATGGATTTATCAGCTATTTGCTTTTGAGAAGACTGCCTTATTTCTCTGAATGACAATGTACATGTCTTTGAAAGAGGGTTACTAATACTAGATTCAGAAAGACATAAATTAGTGGCTGCCTAGGAATGGGTTAGGAGTTGGGGGTGACTGTAATTGGGCATGAGGTTTCTGGGGGGATGATGGAAATGTTCTAAAATTAGATTGTGGTGATAGTTGCACCAGTCTTTAAACATACTAAAAGTCATTAAATTGTCCTTTGAAAATAAGTAAATTTTATGATATGACAATTATACTTAAATAAAGCTATTAACTAAAATAGTAATAATAATACCAAGATTCAAATCAGGTCTGTCTGAGCTCAAAGTACATATTGCTTATTCTTTCCTAATCACCTCACTATATAAAAATGAGAAGTTATGTTTAAGTAATCACGCTAAATGAAAAAGACCTGCTGTCTAGGGACATGTCTAACATGGATGATATGGAGGAAATCCGCGGAGTTAAAACCCTGATCTAATTGTGCAAAGAAAACAGTTGTTTGTTTTTGAGATAGTAGAAAATAACAACAAAAAATTCCTTAGTCATAATTTGATTTAAAGTTGGCCTCTACCTTTGGTAAAGAGAAGCCATTATCCAATTAAGAACAAATTAGAGATATTTTTTTCTTTCCTTTCTTTTCTTTCTTTTCTTTGTTGCTAACAAATGACTATGTCCTCCCTTCTTCCCTCCCTCCCTTCCTTCTTTCCTTTCTTCCTCCTTTCCTTCTATAAGGCTGCTTT